>NC_135236.1:616063813-616397563 GCF_051348905.1 Ranitomeya variabilis | reverse complement strand
GGTCTGACTAAGGGGGCTACCTTATTACAGGGTCTGACTATGGGGGCTGCCTCATTACAGGGTCTGAATATAGGGGTGCTGCCTCATTACAGGGTCTGACAACGGGGGTGCTGCCTTATTACAGGGCCTGACTATGGGGATGCTGCCTTATTACAGGGTCTGCCTATAGGGGTGCTGCCTTATTACAGGGTCTGCCTATAGGGGTGCTGCCTTATTACAGGGTCTGACTATGGGGGCTGCCTTATTACAGGGTCTGACTATGGGGGCTGCCTTATTACAGGGTCTGACTATGGGGGCTGCTTTATTACAGGGTCTGACTATGGGGGTGCTGCCTTATTACAGGGTCCGCCTATAGTGGTGCTGCCTTATTACAGGGTCTGACTATGGGGGCTGCCTTATTACAGAGTCTGACTATGGGGGTGCTGTCTTATTACTGGGTCTGCCGCCTTATTACAGGGTCTGCCTATGGATGTGCTGCCTTATTACAGGGTCTACCTATGGGGGTGCTGCCTTATACTACAGAATCTGCTTATGGGGGCACTGCTTTATTACAGGGTCTGCCTATATGGGGGTGCTGCCTTATTACAGTGTCTGCTTATGAGGGCTGCCTTATGCTATAGAGCCTGACTATGGGGAGTGCATTATACTATATTGTAGACTATTTGGTGCATTATGCTACTGTATATGGAGGCCATCCAGGGGGCCATAATACAGTATGGAGATTACAGTGTGGGGGTCATTATACAGTGTTGGAGCCATCAAACAGTTTGGGGGCTACTAAGGGGCCAGTATACTGTGTGGGTGGTACTATACAGTGAGGGGGCATTATACTGTGTATAAGAGAGCATCATGCTCTGTACAGGGGAGCTGTACAGGGGGGAGACTCGGGACATTATTAAATGTAAAGTGGGCACTTATTGATATAGGGAAACTCAGGTTACTGTGGCTATCAAAGGGGCACACAGGGCAATATTAGTTTCTAGGGGGCAAAATATGGGCACTATTTTCTAGGACACTTGCACTCAGTATTACTATATTATAGAGGGGTGCTTTAGAATTTAGAGGGCACAGAGAACCACACAGCAGGTGCAGTAATAGGGTCACATATGGCAGCAGCGGCTCAGTATTGGGGTATCAGGTGGAGTAATAGGGACACATACGGCAGCAGTGGTTCAGTATTGGGGTATCAGGTGGAGTAATAGGGATACATATGGCAGCAGCGGCTCAGTATTGGGGTATCAGGGGCAGTAATAGGGTCACACACGGCAGCAGCGGCTCAGTATTGGGGTATCAGGTGGAGTAATAGGGACACATACGGCAGTAGTGGTTCAGTATTGGGGTATCAGGTGGAGTAATAGGGATACATATGGCAGCAGCGGCTCAGTATTGGGGTATCAGGGGCAGTAATAGGGTCACACACGGCAGTAGCGGCTCAGTATTGGGGTATCAGGTGGAGTAATAGGGATACATACGGCAGGAGCGAGTCAGTATTATGGTATCAGGGGCAGTAATAGGACACATACGGCAGCAGCGGCTCAGTATTGGGGTATCAGGTGCAGTAATAGGGACACATACGGCAGCAGCGGCTCAGTATTGGGATATCAGGGGCAGTAATAGGGACACATACGTCAGCAGAGGCTCAGTATTGGGGTATCAGGTGCAGTAATAGGGACACATACGGCAGCAGCGGCTCAGTATTGGGGCATCAGGTGCAGTAATAGGACACATACGGCAGCAGCGGCTCAGTATTGGGGTATCAGGTGCAGTAATAGGACACATACGGCAGCAGCGGCTCAGTATTGGGGTATCAGGTGCAGTAATAGGACACATACGGCAGCAGCGGCTCAGTATTGGGGTATAAGGTGTAGTAATAGGGTCACATACGGCAGCAGCGGCTCAGTATTGGGGTATCAGGTGCAGTAATAGGGACACATACGGCAGCAGCGGCTCAGTATTGGGGTATCAGGGGCAGTAATAGGGACACATACGGCAGCAGCGGCTCAGTATTGGGGTATCAGGGGCAGTAATAGGGTCACACACGGCAGCAGCGGCTCAGTATTGGGGTATCAGGTGGAGTAATAGGGATACATATGGCAGCAGCGGCTCAGTATTGGGGTATCAGGGGCAGTAATAGGGTCACACACGGCAGCAGCGGCTCAGTATTGGGGTATCAGGTGGAGTAATAGGGATACATACGGCAGGAGCGAGTCAGTATTATGGTATCAGGGGCAGTAATAGGACACATACGGCAGCAGCGGCTCAGTATTGGGGTATCAGGTGCAGTAATAGGGACACATACGGCAGCAGCGGCTCAGTATTGGGGTATCAGGGGCAGTAATAGGGACACATACGTCAGCAGAGGCTCAGTATTGGGGTATCAGGTGCAGTAATAGGGACACATACGGCAGCAGCGGCTCAGTATTGGGGTATCAGGGGCAGTAATAGGGACACATACGGCAGCAGCGGCTCAGTATTGGGGCATCAGGTGCAGTAATAGGACACATACGGCAGCAGCGGCTCAGTATTGGGGTATCAGGTGCAGTAATAGGACACATACGGCAGCAGCGGCTCAGTATTGGGGTATCAGGTGCAGTAATAGGACACATACGGCAGCAGCGGCTCAGTATTGGGGTATCAGGTGCAGTAATAGGGACACATACGGCAGCAGCGGCTCAGTATTGGGGCATCAGGTGCAGTAATAGGACACATACGGCAGCAGCGGCTCAGTATTGGGGTATCAGGTGCAGTAATAGGACACATACGGCAGCAGCGGCTCAGTATTGGGGTATCAGGTGCAGTAATAGGACACATACGGCAGCAGCGGCTCAGTATTGGGGTATCAGGTGCAGTAATAGGGACACATACGGCAGCAGCGGCTCAGTATTGGGGTATCAGGGGCAGTAATAGGGACACATACGTCAGCAGAGGCTCAGTATTGGGGTATCAGGGGCAGTAATAGGGACACATACGGCAGCAGCGGCTCAGCATTGGGATATCAGGTGCAGTAATAGGGACACATACGGCAGCAGCGGCTCAGTATTGGGGTATCAGGTGCAGTAATAGGGACACATACGGCAGCAGCGGCTCAGTATTGGGGTATCAGGTGCAGTAATAGGACACATACGGCAGCAGCGGCTCAGTATTGGGGTATCAGGGGCAGTAATAGGGACACATACGGCAGCAGCGGCTCAGTATTGGGGCATCAGGTGGAGTAATAGGGATACATACGGCAGGAGCGAGTCAGTATTATGGTATCAGGGGCAGTAATAGGACACATACGGCAGCAGCGGCTCAGTATTGGGGTATCAGGTGCAGTAATAGGGACACATACGGCAGCAGCGGCTCAGTATTGGGGTATCAGGTGCAGTAATAGGGACACATACGGCAGCAGCGGCTCAGTATTGGGGTATCAGCAGGAAGAGGAGTTTGTGCAGGTTGGGAATAGATGATATAGGGCTGGAATATGAGAAGTGAAATGTGTCTTTGTTGTATTCTCTGCAGACGAGTCCTGGCTGGAAGAAGTTGTCATGTTGGTCTGGGCCAGATGGAAAAGACGGGAAAAATGAACGATTCCATCAGAAAGAACGTCAGCGGTAAGACATTATCTGTAACTGTGCAGTGATCTGTTATATGTTCTGTAGGGCTGGTATGTACCACTGACCATACGGCGGTAATATCCATGTTGGTCGTTATATAGAGATTATCTTCAGTAACAGCGCGGTCATCTGCTGAGGTTCTCCTCCAGTATTAGGGCACGTCACCGAGTTGTAATCAAGGTTACCTGGTTAGGGGCCCACTCAGAAGTTTCGCCCCCCTGAACCAAAACCCTAGCTACGCCTCTGGTTCACATGCATAGTAAGCTGCGTTTCCGCACTTACTATGCATGTGACTATAAAGATGATGCGGTTTTACCGCATCTAATGATATACATAAAAAAAAGGGGGAAAGAGAAGCTATATGCCATAAAAAAATCAGAAGTTTATTAGTATGTACTAAAATAACAATATAGTAAAATGTAAAATCAATAGGGACAACAAATGCAAAAAAGACAGCCACCCAAAAGGAAACAGTGCCAGTGTAAAGTGGTGATTGCACAATAAATCACAATCCCAGACCCAAATTCATGTGCAGTACAAAAAACAAGCAGGTACATACTGTATATTCTCAGAAGTATGGAGCAAAAGGATTTTGCTTCCAGGTAGGGACAAATATCTACTTAAATAAAATAAAATAATGCATTGAGGAAATAATGCATTGAGGTTTGACAGTGTCCTAAAAGGTACTGATGGCTGCAATACATGTTGAAAGACCAAAGGGAAGGGATAGGTGTAAGATGTATGTGAGGCACTTTACCTTAAAGTGGCTGTGTCACCCCGAACCTAGCTTTGTCCAGGGGAAGCGTCTATTGATAGTCTATGGGCAATTTACGCTGCGGTGACTGAGCGTCTCCGCATCGTAAAAAGACATGCTGCAGTCTGGAAAGACGCACCGCATGTTCGTTTACACAGGTCTGCCATCTGCATCTTTGAACGCATAATGGAGATGGGAGTTCATAAAATCCCATCCACTATGCTGTAACATTTGGCTGCTGCAGATTGGACGCTGCGGCTGTAGTCCTCCATATTCATGAGTTCTGTATAACCCCGCCCCCCACCGCTGATTTGCAGCTTTCTAATCATGTGCAGAATACACAAAGCAACCAATCAGTGGTGTGGGAGGGGTTATATAGAGCTCAGCATTCAGAGAACTGCTAGATCTGCAGAAGCTAAAAGAGTTTTTATTTTAAACTGCAGCCCCCAGCTTCGACATTTTGCTGCTCTCAGATAGGGTAGCAAAAACCTGGTGACAGATTCCCTTTAACCATAGTTCCAATATATTAATTGGGCTGCCTGTATCCTGTTACTGTGAACCCTTGCATCATAACTGAGGTTTGCTACAATGAAAGCCTCAAGCCCAATAAACGCCACTGGGACTCTGTTACTACAGTCGACTGCTAATATATGGTTTCTTCTCTAAAACAATATGATCTGTATTTGGCTAAAGAATTACGTTTAGATAAAAAATATGTATATATTCAGAGCCCTGCAGTTATCTGCAGTGCTGGTCACAACAAGATCAAACACATAATATAGTTTCACCTTTGATTTATATCTGACTTTATTTATGTTTCCTTTATTCGGGAAAAGAAAGGTAGGTAATTTAGTGATATACCTTTCCGTGATTGATATAGCCTGTAATTTTACATTATATCTAATTTATTAAAATTTCTTTTAAGTCCATGAGTAACTACAACATTATATGAAAGCCTCCAGGTTTGGCCCAAACATATGATTATCTGTAGAATGTATTGCAAAAAAACCCATGTAATTACAGAAATACGAGTAATCCTTCAGACATTGGGCATGCTGTAGTTTTGTCTGATTAGATTGGTGTAATCCAAACATTCAGCTTAATTATACAGTAGCTGCTAATCCAGAACGTGCTACTGTGTCCCGTCCTGTCACAGGCGCATCGCATCTCACTTTTTGCAAGCAGTTGTGATACAATAATTTGTCTATGACAAGAGCTGATGTCGTTATTTGACTAAGGGCTTCCAAGGAAGGAACGCCTTACCGCTACTTACTAATGGGAGATTTGCTGAGTTTGCAGTTATAATATCAGTGCTGTAATATCAGCTATTACCACTAGATGACGCTACCTATGAAGAGCATAGGAAGAGATGGTGCCAGGAACTGAGAGCTAGAAGTTCAGTCTGTGTGGCAAAGGGTGTATTTGTGGTCAGCGTGACCTTATACCCTGGACCTATCCAGCCACAACGGTGTGTGACTGAGAGAAGATAATTTTAGGCTATGGAGGTGAAAAATCATAGTAAATGACTAGAAAGAGGCCCTGTGTAATACGCGTGGCGTAAAACCCAAAAGAGAGGCAACAATTCCCCTATGACAACTGAGAAGAGAATAAGTCCTTATAGACCTACATAAAGTCTTCCATCTGTTTAAAGGGAACCTGTCACCCCGAAAATCGCAGGTGAGGTAAGCCCACCGGCATCAGGGGCTTATCTACAGCATTCTGGAATGCTGTAGATAAGCCACCGATGTATCCTAAAAGATGAGAAAAAGACGTTAGATTATATACACCCAGGGGTGGTCCCGCTGCGGTCCGGATCCGGCGCCTCCCATCTTCATCAGATGACGTGCTCTTCTAGTCTTCACGATGCGGCTCATGCGCAGGCGTACTTTGTCTGCCCTGTTGAGGGCAGAGCAAAGTACTGCAGTGCGCAGGCGCTGGGAAAGGTCAGAGAGGCCCAGCACCTGGGCACTGCAGTACTTTGCTCTGCCCTCAACAGGGCAGACAAAGTACGCCTGCGCAGGAGCCGCAGCGTGAAGACCAGAAGAGGACGTCATCTGATGAAGATGGGAGGTGCCGGATCCGGACCGCAGCGGGACCACCCCTGGGTGTATATAATCTAATGTCTTTTTCTCATCTTTTAGGATACATCAGGGGCTTATCTACAGCATTCCAGAATGCAGTAGATAATCCCCTGATGCCGGTGGGCTTACCTCACCTGCGATTTTCGGGGTGACAGCTTCCCTTTAAGTGGTATTAAAATATGTTGAGGCAGAAAGGCATGTGATAGGTTGAACATGATGAGTGTAAAGGGACTGTTTCAGGACAAGCGACTGAGCAAAGAGATTTAGTGACTAGATTGGCAGCGGTGCAGTCAAGAGGCCATAGGCTCCAATAAGCAGGCTCAATGTCATGTAACTCAGGACCTGAAGAAGAATTATTATTATTATTAATAATAATAATAATGTTTTTTATTTTTATTACCCCATCATATTTCACAGCTTTTGTATGGACAATAAAGACATTACAGAATAAGCATAACTCTGATATCAAAAGGAGCGAGGGCCCTGCTCGGAAGCTTACAATCTATGAAGAAATAGGGGAGACACCGAAGATAAATGACAAAATGTGTTTATATTGCACAATACGGCTATAATAAACTAAATAGGGTCTGCACATATAGCACTGCATGGTCCAGTCATCAGTCAGTATGTGTCATCAGTATGACACGTACCGGCACCTGGGAATCAGCAGCACTGTTCGTGCTGTTCTCCGTCATCATGTGCTGAAATGAAGACAGCTCACATCACTGACCCCTGCTTGTCCTGCATTCAGTGCTAGTAGGGGACAATGTGGAGAGTTGTATTAAATTGTTCACAGCGAGAGCAGGCAACGGCTGATGGGAGTGTTCATTAGCCGCCACTTGTGCTATAAATAAATACGAGCTCCACCTGTATTTTTTAAAACCAGCCTGGCAAAACTGACAGCTGTGGGCTGCAACCCTCAGCTGCCAGCTTCAGCAAGGCTTATTTTTTAAATATTTAAATAAATAATTTAAAAAAAACTGTGTGGGGTCCACCCCTTTTTGACAACCAGCCAAGCTAAAACAGACAGCTGGGGGCTGGTATTCTCAGGCTGGTAAGGGACCATGAATATCACCCCATAGCCTAAAAATTGCAGCCCACAGCCATCCTATGAAATGTGCATCTATTAGATGAGCCAATTCTGGCCCTTTGCCCGGCTCTTCCTACTTGCCCTGTTTTGGTGGCCAGCAGGGTTCATATTTTTAGGGTTGATGTCACCTTTGTATTGTCCAGTGACATCACGCCCACAGCTTTGTAATGGAGAGGTGTCTATAAAATGCCTATCTATTACTAATCCTATAATTATATTGTAAATAAACACACACCCAGAATAAAGTCCTTAAATTGAAAGAATGACACAGACTCCTTTAATGAATCTCAATTAAACCATACTCACGTCATCGCCCATTTGACAGAAGCCATGGTCTCCAGTAACAGAATTAAAACTAAATAAACCACAATATTCCTTACTTGTCCGCTGAGAAGATAATAATCCATTTGTCCCGTGATGGGTCTAGTTCTGCTACATCTAGATGGCAGGCTGCATTGTTGCATGATGTGACTGTACAGCCTGCCATCCAGCAGAGACACTGAGCAGCGAGTGCTACTGCTGCTCAGTATCTCGCAGTGAATTTCTATGACCACGAGCGTGGTGGGAAAAGTTGTAACGGCACTCACGCTGAGTTAAACTGAGTTAATTGGCTGTGAATTTATAGGACCTTTTTGATGGCACTGCGAGCGTGAGAAGTTTCTCACCCTCGCGGTGACATCTGTCAGATCATAAAAGTTCAACATGAGACGCTGAGCAGTGGTAGCAGATGCTGCTCAGTGTCTCTGCGGGATGACAGGCTGTATAGTCGCATCATGAAACCATCCAGCCTGCCAACTAGATGCAGCAGAGGTAGACCAGTCACAGGACAAATGGATTATTATCTTCTCTGCAGTCAGGTGAGGAATATCATTGTTTATTATTTTCATTCTGTTACAGGAGACATTGCTTCTGTGGACTGGGTAATGACGTGAAAATTTAAATTTATGAAAGGAGTCTGTGTCATTCTTTCAATTAAATAACTTTATTCTGAGTGTGTTTTTTATACAATATCACTATGGGGTTAGTAGTGGGGGCATCTTATAGATGCCTCTCCATTACTAACCTCTGGGCTTGATGTCACCTGACAATACAAAGATGATATCAACCCCGTAACTATGACACACTTGCCACCGCACCAGGGCAAGTGAGAAGAGTGAGGATAAGTGCCAGATTTAATGGAATGGCTGAGAGATTATGTTTTTAGTCCAGGAGGGGCCAATATCCATGGCCCCTTCCTAGGCTAGTAATATCAATCCACAGATGTCTGCCAAGCCTTTGCTGGACATTAAAGATATGGGGTCCCTATGTCATATTTTGTTGGGGGTCCCTCATTTTAATTACCAGGAAATGCTAAGTATACATTTGTGAGCTGATATTAATAGCCTGGGAACCTTTATGAATATTGTCTTTTACCCAGAATATTAACATCAGCCACAAACCGTCGGCCCTCCCTAAATTATATCACTAGAATACTTAATATGATGTTTAAAGAAGAATCATAAAGTGGATTTTTTTCACCAAAGATATCAATTTAATCTGTATATCAGCCCCAATATGGCCATGTCTTTACTTAATTTGCAAAGTCGTGCTGACATGTTCTCTTTAACTGCTTCAGAGTTTGGAAACTATGAAGCAGTTGAGAGAAGAAGCATGTTCACTCTTTGGGCTGCTTCCACTAGAAAGCTGCTAGCCACTATTGCGGTTGGTCAAGAAAAAAGACACAGGTACATAAGAATTGGCCACCATCATAGACAGATTGAGAAAAAGACAGTCAACATTTTATTTTTAAACAGCTTTGGCCTAGAAAAACTCAGCGGCTCTGACAACAGGGAAATAATATGCAATGTGAACATACCGTAAGAAAGTCGAAATTCCCGAAGGCTTTTCTCATGTACGGAATATGTACATTACAAGGGTGCAGAGAACAGTGAAGGGCACATGAATGTTGTGTGGAGGGGCATGCCCTGAAAAAAAGAGGGCATAGTTATGATAAAAAATGATGCTGCTGCGTCCATTGTTCTACATGCAGTGTCATCACAGAAGCGCTTGCCTAAACGTTGGTTGAGTCTCTGCTGAGGCCGGTCAAGTAAAAGTAACCTCAACACTCTGACACAATCAGACCATGTAGGATGTTTGTGTTAATGTATAGCTTTCCCATTGAGGATATGGTTCAAATTATAAAATAGAATTTCTTTTTGTGCAGCTTCCCGGTAAGAGAATATGACCACTGACAAAGCATTCTCCAGTATGTGAGTTTATTCAGGACACGTAACTAAAATAACTTTGCTGAGTGTTGGCTTCTTGCCAGCACACGTGAATCATTCCAAATAGCATTTTCAAATATCAGCAAGAATCGTTCAAAGAAGGGAATGAAGCAGAAATACTTTTTGTTGAAAGCAGCATAAAGGCAACCATTGCTGTCTGACCCAGGTGTCTAATATGAGCAGAGCAAATAGCAAATTTCATTCCACATACTTTAACCTGATATGATTCATGTGCCAAAGTCATGTTTCAGGCCAGTACAAATGTGTTATTACACTTCTCTTGTAGGCTTATACATTCTTGTTGTAGATCACCTTGTAACATACAAGAATTTACAAAATACAACAGATGGTTAAAGGTCTATAGATCAATGTAACTCCTCCAAAGCGTCTCCAAAGAGGCCTAAGTTTACTAAGGTTTCTGGGTTATTTCACACATGTCTCTCATCACCTAGGTACATTATTTTAATACTTGGTCACTTTTGGTTCCCATGGAGGAGATCTTTGATGGATAAGAACTCCATCCCATGTACTTGTTGTTCCTCTCTTGCTATAATACCTATTTTTTTGTAATGTCATTTCATGTTTTATGTATCTTATTAAATAAACGTTGTCTTTTATTTTATTCTTGTGGTTCCTGGTAACTTCATTTTTCCATCTTTATTCGCAAACTCTGCATATTACATTCAGGCTCGAACTGGCCCAGAGAGGAATAGGGGAATCCCCCGGTGGGCCCTTGTGTGGAAATGGGCCCCCGACCCCACTGCATGCGCAGTCCTTGGCATAATTCCCTTAATTTACTCTGTACATAAAACAGCATATCATCACCCATTAACCAAACTACCCAGTTAACTATTATATAGTATAGGTAAATTTGTGATTGAGGGAAGTGTAATATTTGCATACAGGTGAAAAGTGGGCCCCAAAAAGTCAATGTTACTTGTGGGCCCTTGGCACCCAGTTCAACACTGATTACAACTACGTACAAGCTTCCAAAATGACTTTAACCCTCTGTCATTCCCAAGTTCAGGTGGAGTGCCCCTGACAGTCAAAAGTTATAATATCACCTATAATATCTAATTATCTCAGTTTCAAGACTCTAACAGTAATCAGTGACCTTCATAAAGATGTATTAAAGAGTACACAAAATCAGATGCCAAAAAAACATTTAATAACGATAAACATATTAAACCAAAAAGTACCAAATTTCTCATCTACCACCAAGCAGCCTCCAGTTGTCATGACATAACTATTACTAAATATTAAAAGTAGGGAAAAAAACATAATGGTAGTGCACTTAGGTGCGACTTAATTTCTATTTAGACATGTTAATTACAGAAGCAAAGATGGCAGGTCTGCATGGGACAGGCAATTCAAGTTGTTAAATCTTTTGCATGCATAATTTTACATCTTTCTGCCACCAGTTTCAACGATGCAGGTGATGACTCTATGTCTTTTCGCAGCTGGGAGAGGGGGTGATTTTTTCCGATCATCTTTTGGGTTGAAATCCACTTGTCTTCAGACTTCTTCAACGTAAGGGTACCTTCACACTGGTCGATTCTGCTACGATTACGACGCATTTGCGTCATATTCGACATCGCAGTACGAGCTCGTAGCCAGCGGTCACACTCTACGATGTTAACGCTTTTTCTGACGTAGTTGCGATGTGAACGTCACGCGTCGCAATCGTACGCTACCCTTCACACCGCCATAGTCCTACGACTCCGAGCGTGACGTATTACCAGCATGGGCGTGCTAAAACGTCACGCCCAATCAGGAGACAGGTATGCGGAAGCCCAACCCACGTAGTCGCATTACGAGCTCGTATGACCGCCGTCACATACTACGATTTCGACCGCCACAGCGGGACATTTACGACGAAAGAAAGTTCTGCTCTTTCTTTCACATCGTACGATGCTGGGCTGCGTCGCAAATCGTAACGCCATGTCACACTTTGCAACCTCGGAACGAGGACGGATAAACGTCACAAATCGAACGCTCGTTCAGACTTTGATTGCACAGTGTGAAGGGGCCCTAACTCTCCACTCACCAGTTGATAAGCTAATGTTCTCAGGTAAATTCCACTATGCAGATTGCCGAGGTAAATGACTTGTGAATTGATACTACCCACATTCAACATTGCAAAGAGGATGACCGTTGGCCAGCGCATGGTGTTAACTATTTATGTGGCTTCTTGCACCACTTGGTCTTTTTTTCTTTGCCCAAATAAAAGGTGTTATCTGTATCTTGTTCATCTGTGTCAGTCTCCTCACTTTGCTGGTCTGTTCCTGAATCACTTTCAAATTCTTCCACTTCATCTTGAGATGAAACTACAGTAAATCCAAGTATGTCAATATCCTTTATGACATGACACAACATTCAATGATGAATGGGGGAATGTTCTTAATTGCTTGGCAGCTCTAAAATTAGCTAACTTGAGCAGTATTGGTGCCAGTAACTCCATTTACTAGATCCAAGTGGTTGCCAGTGGTTGATGGTCTTATACAGGACAATTGGGGTGAAGCCATGGGGTATGCTGCTAATTGGTGGTACATGCTGGCAGGAATGATCAGGTAGCCAGGTCAGAACTAAGGGAAGACAAGGTTCAACACATCAGGCAAGAGAATGGTTAGTAAATTATTTCAAGGAAAATCCACCAGAAAATGGGATCTGAAAATTAGGATGGATGTGGGAACCAGGCAAGTAGAATTATATCTGGTAGGTTCCAGCAAGAAGCAAAGAGCTTTTATAGGATATGATGCAGTCCAACTGGCCAAGATAGAGAACGTATACTCCAGCTGACAGCACACCAATACTGCCAGACTGGACAGCACTATAGATTCAAACCACCTCAGCCGGTGAGTGCCCAAAGATGCTGATTCTAATGTACCACCCATCAATAGTTGATGCTTGAAGAATGAATATAGTGGCACCTGGTGACAGGTGCCGACGTTGTAGGAGCAAGTTTGAGAGGAGATGTGACAGCACTGAAATTCTTAAGAATTCTGTCTTTGAAAAAAGTAAATAGTAGAAAAAAAATCTCTCTTGCTCCAGAATAATATCATGATGCAAAAAGTAGACCTTTTTTTTAATCAAGTTATCACATTTTATTTACTTAATTTTATCCCTAGCATAAAGCACCATGTACCAATAAATCACTAGTACATTACACTACTACAGAAGAATTGAAATACTTACTAAACAAGAAAAAAGTGGCATTTAAAATGAAGGATACAAAGAAACTGAAATTGATGCAAAGGGACTTAAAAGACAAAATTAAGAACGCCCGTGAGGCATTCGGAATTAAACTAGAAAATAAATTGTCACACAACAATTCCATGGAGGAGTGGTTGGACATGAAGCAGCTAACTGGGTTTAAGGCAAAGTCGGAGCGTGGGGAAGTGGATCTGCCCATAGCTAATGAAATGAATGAGTTTTTCAACAGAATTACCGACACATGCGCAGCGTCATCAGGAATAGTGGATGGAGCAGGGGAACGATCGACAGCATTGACTTTAGGGGATAAACTGTCTGCTTTCTCTGTCTCCTCAAGCGATGTGAGGAAACAGTTTAGTAAACTAGACATTGGCAAAGCAGTTGAGCCCGATGGCCTCAGTCCATGTGTCCTTAGAGCGTGCGCAAACCAACTGTGTACTGTCTTCCAATGTCTGTTTAACAGGAGATTACAATTACAGAGAGTACCAATGCTGTGGAAAACCACCTGCCTCGTGCCGGTTCCCAAGATCACCTTTCTGACTTCCCTACACGACTATCGTCCAGTGGCCTTAACAGCGCATGCTATGAAGTCGTTGGAGAGAATAGTACTTACCCTCTTGTGCCTGAGGGTGAGGGTCTACACTTACCCCCTACAGTTTGTGTACCAGTAGAGATTGGGAGTGGATTATGTGGTAGTGTCTCTGCTACATACAGTACATTCATTCTTGGACAATGAAATAATTGCAGTGCGCGCCATGTTCTTTGACTTCTCAAGTGCTTTCAATACCTTACAGCTGGCTTTACTACGAAATAAGTTGACTGATATGGAGCGACTACCTGACAGACAGGCTGCAGTTTGTACGGATGGGGGAAGTGGTATCTGGCAGTGTGTGGAGCAGTGTTGGAGCCCCTCAGGGTACAGTGCTGTCGCCCTCCTCTTCACATTGCATACAGCTGACTTTCAGTATAAATCAGATCTCCGTCACCTCCAAAAATTCTCAGATGACTCAGTTTTTGTAGGGGGCATTGTGGGGGACCGGGGGGAGGAGGAATATAGAAGGGTGGTTTCTGACTTTGTGGATTGGTGCCCGACTAACTGTCTAGAAATAAATGTAAAGAAAACCAAGGAGATGGTGGTGAGTTATAGAAGGAAAAAGGATGATTACTTACCGATCACTCTTGATGGCTAAGAGGTGGAGATGGTTGAGAGCTACAAATATTAATAGCAATGATCAGAAATTTAAGATTTAAGATTTAAGTACCGATCTATGTCTAGGAATTACTTTATGTAATGCTGTTTGTAATGTTGTAATGTTGCAATGTTTGGAATGCTGTTTGTAACGCTGCTGTAATACCATAATTTCCCTCGGGATCAATAAAGTGCAACGTATTGTACATGTAGAAATATTCCAGTGTTAATACCACAAACAATTTGAAAAATTTGATCTGGTCAGGAACTGGAAAACTGGCTTTTGCAGGAAGGAATTAAAAAAAAAAAATATATATATATATATACACTCACCGGCCACTTTATTAGGTACACCATGCTAGTAACGGGTTGGACCCCCTTTTGCCTTCAGAACTGCCTCAATTCTTCGTGGCATAGATTCAACAAGGTGCTGGAAGCATTCCTCAGAGATTTTGGTCCATATTGACATGATGGCATCACACAGTTGCCGCAGATTTGTCGGCTGCACATCCCAAAGATGCTCCATACAAGGCAGGATGGATCCATGCTTTCATGTTGTTTACGCCAAATTCTGACCCTACCATCCGAATGTCGCAGCAGAAATCGAGACTCATCAGACCAAGCAACGTTTTTCCAATCTTCTACTGTCCAATTTCGATGAGCTTGTACAAATTGTAGCCTCAGTTTCCTGTTCTTAGCTGAAAGGAGTGGTACCCGGTGTGGTCTTCTGCTGCTGTAGCCCATCTGCCTCAAAGTTCGACGCACTGTGCGTTCAGAGATGCTCTTAGGCCTACCTTGGTTGTAACGGGTGGCGATTTGAGTCACTGTTGCCTTTCTATCAGCTCGAACCAGTCTGCCCATTCTCCTCTGACCTCTGGCATCAACAAAGCATTTCCGCCCACAGAACTGCCGCTCACTGGATTTTTTTTCTTTTTCGGACCATTCTCTGTAAACCCTAGAGATGGTTGTGCGTGAAAATCCCAGTAGATCAGCAGTTTCTGAAATACTCAGACCAGCCCTTCTGGCACCAACAACCATGCCACGTTCAAAGGCACTCAAATCACCTTTCTTCCCCATACTGATGCTCGGTTTGAACTGCAGGAGATTGTCTTGACCATGTCTACATGCCTAAATGCACTGAGTTGCCGCCATGTGATTGGCTGATTAGAAATTAAGTGTTAACAAGAAGTTGGACAGGTGTACCTAATAAAGTGGCCAGTGAGTGTATATATATATATATATATATATATATTTATATAACAGCTTTCAGCTCAATCTTGAGCCATGGTGACTTGATGGATGAACAAACTAGGAAGACCAATCTTTTGCAAGCCTAGATAGGTCCACCAGAGTCTTCTCCGAAGTTTTCTGTTGTGGATTTAATGAAACAGAGAGGTTCCAGAGGACCGCAATGTCTGATTCCCAGCATTCCTGCACTGATTAGAAGCTCCTCACCATCATATTAAATGGTGCACATTCCTGCTAGCAGTGCAGGGGTTCAACAGTTCAGTTGAGAGCTTTTAGAGCTTTCCAGCATTGATGATCTCAGCTGTCCAGTATTGGCCACTTTCCTCTCCTATATACTCGCCTTTGGCTATCAGGGATGCCAGTGTTAGTTTTTTGCTGCCTGGCTATGCATCTGGAGTAGTTGTTTGGTTGAGGAGGCATTTGGAGTGTTGCTTGATTATTCAGTTGTGTTCATTTCCTCATCCTCTCCTATTTGTTTTTTTCCTTCTTTCACTCTCCAGTGTTCCACTCTATTGTTTGTGAGTGCATATTTGTGTGATTGTGTGATTTATCCCTGTAGGTATTACTTTGTTAGTCTGGTTTGTGCATTTACATAAACTACTACTCCCCACTTCGCTTTGTGGGGGAGGTAACAGATTAAGGGTGGATTCTTGAGCTCAGCAAGGTACATGGCCCTGGCATCTTCACCATTAGAAGTAATCCGAGGAGCAGGAATAGTTAGGGTGCCCCTAATGCTAGGAACAAGGAAGGAGCTCCTGACCCACATTATCTTGATAGTATTGAGCCATCGGGTTGCAGGTCTGCCTTTTTGCCTTGTTCATTCTTTTCTTCCAACGATGATGTCCTTCTCCAGTGATTGGTCTCTTATATATATGTTCAATGTGGGCAATTGTAGCTTGGTGATCCTTGCTTCGAGTGATATATGTGTCTTGATTTGTTTTAAAATTAATTCATATATTCTTCTTGCCATCCATGGTATTAATAACATCCTTCTTCAGCATTACATTTAAAATTTGTTGATTCTTCTTCCGTCGTGTTTCTTAATCATCAAAGTATTTTATCTGTATGTTACCACAGAAAAAAACAAACTATGCATGAGCCGTGTCTTCTTCATCTGTGAAATGTTTCTTGATTTCAAGACCTTGTCCACTGACTTCATTGCTAATTTGCCCGTAGCTGTGCTTCTATTGACTTCTGCTGTCGTCCCTGCATCTTGAGTGATCATCAATCCGAGTAAGCCGAAGTCATTTTAAACTTCCAGTTGGTCGCCGTCCATCTCAAATGTGTCCTAGTCGTACCTGGCAGTAGTCAATATTCTTTCTATTGAGCAGCAGTCCCATGTTGAAGCTTTCCATCTTGACACTCCTTAATAAGTCATTTACCGTATATACTCGAGTATAAGCCGACCCGAGTATAAGCCGACCCCCCTAATTTTGCCACAAAAAACTGGGAAAACTTATTGACTCGAGTATAAGCCTAGGGTGGAAAATGCAGCAGCTACCGGTAAATGTCAAAAATAAAAATAGATACCAATAAAAGTAAAATTAATTGAGACATCAGCAGGTTAAGTGTTTTTGACTATCCATATTGAATCTGGAGCCCCATATAATGCTCCATACAGTTCATGATGGCCCCATAAGATGCTCCATACAAAATACGCCCCATATAATGCTGCACAAAGGTTAATAATGGCCCCATAAGATGCTCTATAGAAACATTTGCCCCATACAATGCTGCATAAAGGTTGATGGCCCCATAAGATGATCCACACATTATGCCCCATACATTGTGGCCCCATAGAAGCTCCAAACATTGTGGCCCCATAGATGCTCCAAACATTGTGGCCCCATAGATGCTCCACACATTGTGGCCCCATAGATGCTCCAAACATTGTGGCCCCATAGATGCTCCAAACATTGTGGCCACATAGATGCTCCAAACATTGTGGCCCCATAGAAGCTCCAAACATTGTGGCCCCATAGAAGCTCCAAACATTGTGGCCCCATAGATGCTCCAAACATTGTGGCCCCATAGAAGCTCCAAACATTGTGGCCCCATAGAAGCTCCAAACATTGTGGCCCCATAGAAGCTCCAAACATTGTGGCCCCATAGAAGCTCCAAACATTGTGGCCCCATAGAAGCTCCAAACATTGTGGCCCCATAGAAGCTCCAAACATTGTGGCCCCATAGAAGCTCCAAACATTGTGGCCCCATAGAAGCTCCAAACATTGTGGCCCCATAGAAGCTCCAAACATTGTGGCCCCATAGAAGCTCCAAACATTGTGGCCCCATAGAAGCTCCAAACATTGTGGCCCCATAGAAGCTCCAAACATTGTGGCCCCATAGAAGCTCCAAACATTGTGGCCCCATAGAAGCTCCAAACATTGTGGCCCCATAGAAGCTCCAAACATTGTGGCCCCGTATGCTGTTGCTGCGATTAAAAAAAAAAAAAAAAAAAAATCACATACTCACCTCTCTTCGCTCCGGCCCCGGCACTTGCGATAGTCACCTTCCTCGTTCCAGGCGCTGCTCTGTCTTCCATCCTCCGCAATGACTGTTCAGGCAGAGGGCGGCGTGCACACTAATCGCGTCATCGCGCCCTCTGACCTGATCGGTGCAGAGGATGGAAGAGAGAGTGGCGCGCAGCGATGGAACGAGGAAGGTGACTATCGCGCACTGCTCACCTCCCCCGATATACTCACCTGCTCCCGGACGGTCCCTGGCAGCGTCTCACTGTCAGATGGTCTCCGGGAACCGGCGGCATCTTCCTGTGTTCAGCGGTCACGTGATGTGTTCACGTGACTGCTGAACACAGGAAGATACCGCCGGCTCCCAGAGACCATCGGACATGCAGGGACCGAGCTAGGAACAGGTGAGTATGTCACCGCGCCGCTCCCCCTCCCCCGCCAACCCCCCCCCGCTGCCAATGACTCGAGTATAAGCCGAGAGGGTCACTTTCAGCCCAAAAAAGTGGTCTGAAAATCTCGGCTTATACTCGAGTATATACGGTATTTAATCTATGCTTGTTGCTATCAATGTTTTAAATTGTTTGTGTATTTAAGATTGTTGATGATTTATCAAGTAATTTTGATTTCCTTTTCTTTTTTGGCAAGTCCAGCCTTCCTGTAAATAGCTTCTGAAAATAAATTGAAGAGAAATGGTGACAGAATGCAGCCTTATCTGACACCTTGCTCTACTTTGAACCATGCCATGTCGCTTTGTTGCGTTTGGACTGTTGCTTCCTCGTCAATGTACAGATACCTAAAGAGGCTTATCACATGGTTCAGCACACCCAAAGTTCTGGTGATCATCACAGTTGAAGACTTTTCTGTAGACGATGAGGCAAATATTGATCTCCTTGTTGTATTCTTTGGCTTTTTCGATTATTCATCTAAAATTAGCAAACACATCTCTTTCCTAAATCTTGCTTATTCCTCCAGCAGTTTTCTGTGACAGTATGGCTGTAACCATCTTTGTAGGATCTTCAGTAGTATTTTGGTGCCATGAAATATGAGCACAATACTCCGATAGTATCTACAGTCAATACCATCTCCCTAACAATCAGTTGTGCAGACTATTAAAAAAAAGTTAGCGCATAGCTGTTAATATGCCAAGAGCAAGCTATCCTAAAAACAGGAATGACAGTGGGAGAAGAATAGATAGAAAGCCAACCATGATAAATGAAGTCCATAGTTGGCGCTAATCGATTAGCAGTACCTGTTGCATTGGCCACATCAGTAATCTCTGGCAGCTGATCAGGAGTGATGAGAACCGCCTCTTACTTGACTACATCTCCGATTCTTCTTTGGATTAGCTGCGCTTGTGCAATGTCATTGTCTTTTCATGATGCACATATAATGTCACTCCAAACCAGAGAATTAAATGCAGAGCCAAAGGTGCTGTCAGATGTGGTCACTGGACTCGAGGTGGTCCTCAGCCTCAAGTACAGTGACCACACATTGATGATGTTGCTGTAAGGGGGTATGCAGGCAGCTGGTTTGGGCCCTGCATTCCTGTACGTGCCTACCTAATAAAACTGGGTATGTTTTGTGTTTACTGTGTGCCCTGTGTAATATATGATAGCTGACACTGTATAATATAATAATAGACACACTGGAGGGTACTATAGAGTTAGATATTAGATTGAGATGAGAACTGGTTTCAGCCAGAGTTGTGACAGTTGAAAAAAGGGGTGGGGCCAGTGTAGTGGCAGGAAGAAGGTCTTCCTGAGGTAATCAGTCGGTTAGTAGAGTTGAGCACAGAAGCTGTGGGACAAGGCAGCTGGAAGATTAGAAGTGTGATCTGGGCAGCTGGAGAGGTCAGAGGTTAGGTCTTTGAGAACTCCCGTGATGTCCGGGACCTATAAGCATAATTCTGTAATTTCACCCAAGGAAGGGGAAAGTGGACGGGGAACACCGGGGATGAGCTAGACTGGAAATCCAGAAAACTGCGGGAATGGAGATCATGGTACCAGATGATGTGTTGGTAAGAAAGATCAGGGACACCTTAGAAGGGTAAACATCTGTGACATGTGAAGACTGTTGGACAGCGTCTGTAATGAAACTGAAGGAATTAAGTAAAGTTCTGTTAGAAATGAATCTGGACTTTCAGAGTAATCGTGTGTTGCTGAGACAAATCGGGACTTTGCAGTCTGAGGAGAATGCTGACCCACAGGTGGGTGAAATACATTGCAAACACAGCACACCAGAGAAAGGACATTTTATTAATGCAGCGGGGCACTGGGGTGTGTTGGAACAGCAGCAGCCCCTCGCTACGGCTACAATCTTGGCCCCCATTATATTGCCAATGTACAAAGTCCTGTGAATTGATTCACTCAAAATCGAATGAAAACACTAAAGGGATTACAAGCTCCATTGGCTGAGGCTGAGGAGATTGTGCATATAGTACTGTACCTGTTGCCAGTGGCGTATCCAGGGGGGGCAGCTGGTGCATGTGCCCCGGGTGCAGCCAACAGGGGGGCGTGTTGTGAATCCGCTTTTTGGGCTCCCCTGGTGGTTGCTGGTGGTACTGGTGACTTGTGTGTGCTTTGCTGTCTCAGTTCACCTGCTCCCATCAGTGTTTGGGAGTTTCCTATTTAGCCTTGCTCTCCAGTCATTTCCTTGCCGGTCATCATTGTAACCAGAGCCTTCGGTTGCATGTTCCTGCTACTAGTCTGCTGATCAGCTAAGTGGACTTTGTCCTTTTGTTTTGTATCTTTAGTCCAGTTTGCAGTTTTTGTTTTTCTCTGTAGCTGGAAGCTCTTGCGGGCTGAAATTGCCACTCCTGTGTCATGAGTTGACACAGGAGTCTTAAAGTAATTTCAGGATGGTTTTTTGAAAGGGTTTTCAGTTGACCGTGAAGTCCTCTTTTGTATCCTTCTGCTATCTAGTAAGTGGACCTCTCTTTGCTAAATCTACTTTCATACTGTGTATGTCTTTTCCTCTTAACTCACCGTTATTACATGTGGGGGGCTGCTATCATCTTTTGGGGTATTTCCCTAGAGGTAAGCCAGGTCTGTTCCTTCCTCTACCAGGCGTAGTTAGTCCTCCGGCTGGCGCGTGGCATTTAGGAAGTCGTAGGTATGCTCCCTGGCTACTATTAGTTGTGTGGTAGATTTAGCTCACGGTCAGCTCGAGATTCCATCACCCAGAGCTCGTCCGTTATTTTTGTGTTCTGATGTTTCCCTGCCATTGGGAATCATGACAGTATGACCGGCCAATGTTAAAGTTATTGGCAGAAGAAAGGAGAGAAAAAAGAAGTCTGTAGATTTTTTTTTTTTTCCCCCCTATGCTTGCTCCATAGTTGGATCAGTTGTATTTCAGCTCTAATTACAGCCTTTGCCTTTCTCTCCTTCTAATCCTTGAATGGCTCTGATCTCACCTGTTTAAAGATGGACCCTGAGAGTTTGGCTGTAGGTTTAAATAATCTTGCTACCAAGGTTCAAAATTTACAAGATTTTGTTATACATACTCCGATGTCTGAACCTAAAATTCCTACACCAGAGGTGTTTTCCGGAGATAGATCTCGGTTCCTGAATTTCAAATATAATTGTAAATTGTTCCTTTCTCTCAGACCTCACTCCTCTGGAGATCCTGTCCAGCAGGTTAAGATTGTAATCTCTTTGCTGCGAGGTGACCCTCAAAATTGGGCATTTTCATTGACACCAGGGGATCCTGCGTTGCTCAATGTGGATGCGTTTTTTCTGGCTTTAGGGTTGCTTTATGAGGAACCTAATTTGGAGATTCAAGCTAAAAAAGCTTTGATAGCCCTATCTCAAGGGCAAGATGAAGCTGAGATATACTGCCAAAAATTTCGTAGATGGTCTGTGCTTACTCAGTGGAATGAGTGCGCACTAGCGGCAAATTTCAGAGAGGGCCTTTCTGATGCCGTTAAAGATGTTATGGTCGGGTTCCCTGCGCCCACAGGTCTGAATGAGTCCATGACAATGGCTATTCAGATTGATCGGCGTTTGCGGGAGCGCAAACCCGTGCACCATTTGGCGGTATCTTCTGAAGATACGCCAGAGAAAATGCAATGTGACAGAATTCTGTCCAGAAGCGAGAGGCAGAATTATAGGCGTAAAAATGGGTTATGCTTCTATTGTGGTGATTCTGCTCATGTTCTATCAGCATGCTCTAAACGTACAAGGAAGGTTGACAAGTCTATTTCAATTGGCACTTTACAGTCTAAATTTATTCTGTCTGTAACCTTGATTTGTTCATTATCAGTTATTACCGTGTATGCCTATGTGGACTCTGGCGCCGCTCTGAGTCTTATGGATTGGTCCTTTGCCAGGCGCTGTGGGTTTGATTTAGAGCCTCTGGAAGTCCCTATACCTCTGAAGGGTATTGATTCTATGCCTTTGGCTTGTAATAAACCACAATTCTGGACGCAAGTCACTATGTGTATGACTCCAGACCATCAGGAGGTGATTCCCTTCCTTGTGTTGTACAATTTGCATGATGTTTTGGTGTTGGATTACCATGGTTACAATCTCATAACCCAGTCCTTGACTGGAAAACAATGTCTGTGTTAAGCTGGGGATGTCGGGGGGCTCATGGGGACATACCTTTGGTTTCCATTTCGTCATCTATTCCCTCTGAGATTCCGGCATTTTTGTCTGATTATCGTGATATTTTTGAGGAGCCTAAAATTGGTTCACTCCCTCCCCACAGAGATTGTGATTGTGCCATAGATCTGATTCCTGGCAGTAAATTTCCAAAGGGTCGTTTGTTTAACTTATCTGTACCTGAACATGTTGCTATGCGAGAGTATATTAAGGAGTCCCTGGAAAAGGGACATATTCGTCCTTCTTCATCTCCTTTAGGAGCTGGTTTTTTCTTTGTATCTAAAAAGGATGGCTCTCTGAGGCCTTGTATTGATTATCAACTCCTGAATAAAATTACAGTCAAATATCAGTATCCGTTGCCTTTGCTGACTGATTTGTTTGCTCGCATAAGGGGGGCTAAGTGGTTCTCTAAGATTGATCTTCGTGGGGCGTATAATTTGGTGCGAATTAAGCAGGGGGTTGAGTGGAAAACCGCATTTAATACGCCTGAGGGCCATTTTGAGTATTTAGTAATGCCTTTCGGCCTTTCTAATGCACCTTCAGTCTTTCAGTCCTTAATGCATGATATTTTCCGTGAATATTTGGATAAATTTATGATTGTGTATTTGGATGATATTTTGATTTTTTCTGATGACTGGGAGTCTCATGTTCAACAGGTCAGGAGGGTTTTTCAGGTTTTGCGGGAGAATTCTTTGTGTGTAAAGGGTTCAAAGTGTGTTTTTGGGGTTCAGAGGATTTCCTTTTTGGGGTACATTTTTTCCCCTTCTTTTATTGAGATGGACCCTGTCAAGGTTCGGGCTATTTGTGACTGGACGCAGCCTACTTCTCTTAAGAGTCTTCAGAAATTCTTGGGCTTTGCTAATTTTTATCGTCGATTTATAACTGGTTTTTCTGGCGTTGCTAAACCTCTGACGGATTTGACCAAAAAGGGTGCTGATGTTGCCAATTGGTCCCCTGCTGCTGTGGAGGCCTTTCGGGAGCTTAAGCGCCGCTTTTTGTCTGCCCCTGTGTTGCGCCAGCCTGATGTTTCTCTTCCCTTTCAGGTTGAGGTCGATGCTTCTGAGATCGGAGCGGGGGCGGTTTTGTCGCAGAAAAGTTCCGACTGCTCAGTGATGAGACCTTGTGCGTTCTTTTCTCGAAAATTTTCGGCCGCCGAGCGAAACTATGATGTTGGTAATCGGGAGCTTTTGGCCATGAAGTGGGCATTTGAGGAGTGGCGTCATTGGCTTGAGGGTGCCAGACATCAGGTGGTAGTTTTGACTGATCACAAGAATCTGATTTATCTAGAGTCTGCCAGGCGCCTGAATCCTAGACAGGCACGATGGTCGTTGTTTTTTTCTCGGTTTAATTTTGTGGTTTCATACTTACCGGGTTCTAAAAATGTTAAGGCAGATGCTCTTTCTAGGAGTTTTGAGCCTGACTCTCCTGGGGATTCTGAACCTGCTGGTGTCCTTAAGGATGGGGTGGTTTTGTCTGCTGTCTCCCCAGATCTGCGACGTGCTTTGCAAGAATTTCAGGCGGATAGACCTGATCGTTGTCCGCCTGGTAGACTGTTTGTTCCTGATGATTGGACCAGTAGAGTCATCTCGGAAGTTCATTCTTCTTCGCTGGCAGGTCATCCTGGAATTTTTGGTACCAGAGATTTGGTGGCTAGATCCTTCTGGTGGCCTTCCTTGTCTCGGGATGTGCGTGTTTTTGTGCAGTCTTGTGATGTGTGTGCTCGGGCCAAGCCTTGTTGTTCTAGGGCTAGTGGGTTATTGTTGCCCTTGCCTGTTCCGAAGAGGCCTTGGACTCACATCTCTATGGACTTTATTTCTGATCTCCCTGTTTCTCAGAAGATGTCTGTCATCTGGGTGGTGTGTGACCGTTTTTCTAAAATGGTTCATTTGGTACCATTGCCTAAGTTGCCTTCCTCATCTGAGTTGGTCCCTCTATTTTTTCAAAATGTGGTTCGCTTGCATGGTATTCCGGAGAACATCGTTTCTGACAGGGGAGCCCAGTTCGTGTCTAGATTTTGGCGGGCATTCTGTGCCAGGTTGGGCATTGATTTGTCTTTTTCGTCTGCATTCCATCCTCAGACTAATGGCCAGACGGAGCGAACTAATCAAACTTTGGAGACTTATTTGAGGTGTTTTGTGTCTGCGGATCAGGATGACTGGGTTGCCTTTTTGCCGTTGGCAGAATTTGCTCTTAATAATCGGGCTAGTTCTGCCACTTTGGTTTCTCCTTTCTTTTGCAATTCAGGGTTTCATCCTCGTTTTTCATCTGGTCAGGTGGAATCTTCGGATTGTCCTGGAGTGGATGCGGTGGTGGATCGGTTGCATCAGATTTGGGGACAAGTGGTGGACAATTTGAAGTTGTCCCAGGAGAGGACTCAGCAGTTTGCTAACCGCCGTCGTCGTGCTGGTCCTCGCCTTCGTGTTGGGGACTTGGTGTGGTTGTCTTCCCGTTTTGTCCCTATGAGGGTTTCTTCTCCTAAGTTTAAGCCTCGGTTCATCGGTCCTTATAGGATTTTGGAGATACTTAACCCTGTTCTTTTCGTTTGGACCTCCCGGCATCTTTCGCTATCCATAATGTATTCCATCGGTCGTTGTTGCGGAGATATGAGGTACCGGTGGTTCCTTCTACTGAACCTCCTGCTCCTGTGCTGGTGGAGGGTGAATTGGAGTACGTTGTAGAGAAGATCTTGGATTCCCGTATTTCCAGACGGAGACTTCAATATCTGGTTAAATGGAAGGGCTATGGTCAGGAAGATAATTCTTGGGTAACTGCCTCTGATGTTCATGCCTCGGATTTGGTTCGTGCCTTTCATAGGGCTCATCCAGATCGCCCTGGCGGTTCTCGTGAGGGTTCGGTGCCCCCTCCTTAAGGGGGGGGTACTGTTGTGAATCCGCTTTTTGGGCTCCCCTGGTGGTTGCTGGTGGTACTGGTGACTTGTGTGTGCTTTGCTGTCTCAGTTCACCTGCTCCCATCAGTGTTTGGGAGTTTCCTATTTAGCCTTGCTCTCCAGTCATTTCCTTGCCGGTCATCATTGTAACCAGAGCCTTCGGTTGCATGTTCCTGCTACTAGTCTGCTGATCAGCTAAGTGGACTTTGTCCTTTTGTTTTGTATCTTTAGTCCAGTTTGCAGTTTTTGTTTTTCTCTGTAGCTGGAAGCTCTTGCGGGCTGAAATTGCCACTCCTGTGTCATGAGTTGACACAGGAGTCTTAAAGTAATTTCAGGATGGTTTTTTGAAAGGGTTTTCAGTTGACCGTGAAGTCCTCTTTTGTATCCTTCTGCTATCTAGTAAGTGGACCTCTCTTTGCTAAATCTACTTTCATACTGTGTATGTCTTTTCCTCTTAACTCACCGTTATTACATGTGGGGGGCTGCTATCATCTTTTGGGGTATTTCCCTAGAGGTAAGCCAGGTCTGTTCCTTCCTCTACCAGGCGTAGTTAGTCCTCCGGCTGGCGCGTGGCATTTAGGAAGTCGTAGGTATGCTCCCTGGCTACTATTAGTTGTGTGGTAGATTTAGCTCACGGTCAGCTCGAGATTCCATCACCCAGAGCTCGTCCGTTATTTTTGTGTTCTGATGTTTCCCTGCCATTGGGAATCATGACAGGGGCGCCAGCGGGCCGCCTGATGATGCGGCGGTCCAAGGAGGCTCCTCGTCGGTGGCATTCTGCCGCCCCCACACTGAGATACTCACCTACTCCTGGTGGAGCAGTCCCTGCAGGTCTCTGGTTCCCCGATGCCGCAGCTTCTTCCTGTACTGAGCGGTCACATGGTACCGCTCATTACAGTAATGAATATGTGGCTCCACCTCCCATAGGGGTGGAGCTGCATATTCATTACTGTAATGAGTGGTAACGGTGACCGCTCAATACAGGAAGAAGCTACCGGCGCCGGGGAAGCCAGGACTGCACCGCGCCAGGAGCAGGTGAGTATAACTGGGAGGGGAGCGCTGTGCTGCACGATATTCACCTGCTCCTCATTCCGGTGCCGCTCCATCTTCAGCAGTGATGCTCAGGTCAGAGGGCGCTGTGACGTGGTTAGTGCACGCCCTCTGCCTGAATGTCAGTGCAGAAGACGCTGAAGATGGAGTGGCGCCGGAACAAGGAGCAGGTGAATATTGAAAGTGCCGGAGGTCTGAGCAACGGAGAGGAGAGTATGTGATTTTTTTTTTTTTATCGCAGCAACAGCAAATGGGGCAAGTGTCTGTATGGAGCATCTTATGGGGCCATAATCAACGTTTCTGCAGCACTATATGGGGCAAATATATTTATGGAGCATCTTATGGGGCATAATCAACATTTCTGCAGCACTATATGGGGCAAATATATTTATGGAGAATCTTATGGGGCATAATCAACATTTGTGCAGCACTGTATGGTGCAAGTATCTTTATGGAACATCTTATGGGGCATAATCAACGTTTCTGCAGCACTATATGGGGCAAATATATTTATGGAGCATCTTATGGGGCATAATAAATGTTTGTGCAGCACTATATGGGGCAAATATATTTATGGAGCATCTTATGGGGCCATAATCAATGTTTCTGCAGCATTATATGGCGCAAATATCTCTATGGAGCATCTTATGGGGCCATAATTAACGTTTCTGCAGCATTATATGGCACAAATATCTCTATGGAGCATCTTATGGGGCCATAATTAACATTTGTGCAGCATTATATGGTGCAAATATATTTATGGAGCATCTTATGGGGCATAATCAACATTTCTGCAGCACTATATGGGGCAAATATATTTATGAGCATTTTATGGGGCCATAATCAATGTTTCTGCAGCATTATATGGTGCAAATATCTTTATGGAGCATCTTATGGGGCCATAATCAACGTTTCTGCAGCATTATATGGCACAAATATCTCTATGGAGCATCTTATGGGGCCATAATTAACATTTGTGCAGCATTATATGGCGCAAATATATTTATGGAGCATCTTATGGGGCATAATCAACATTTCTGCAGCACTATATGGGGCAAATATATTTATGAGCATTTTATGGGGCCATAATCAACGTTTGTGGAGCACTATATTGGGCAAATGTGTCTATGGAGGATCTTATGGGGCCATTATTAACCTTTATGCAGGATTATATGGGGCTCCTGATTCAATATGGATATTCAAAAACACAACCTACCGCTGTCTCAATTAATTTTACTTTTATTGGTATCTATTTTAACATTATGGGGATTCAGGAATGTACCTTGGCTTGGTCATACAGTTTCAATAGAGTTAAGGTTCAAATGGGGGAGGTTTGGGGGGGGGGGGCGCTAAACTGATCCTTTGCCCCGGGTGCAGGAAATGCTAGATACACCTCTGTCTGTTGCTCTGTCATCTCCAATATATAGAAAAGTTACAAAGAAAAGGCACAAATAAAAATTAAATTTCATTACAGATTTCCAACAGACATGTGAGAGACCCTGAAGTCAAAAGGAAAAAGGGCCCTGTGGTATAAGGAAAAAATCAACAATATTTCTCTCAAAAAGCAGGATGACAACAGCATATTAGGCTGCTTTCACACTAGCGTCGTGCGACGCACGTCGCAATGCATCGTTTTGGGAAAAAACGCATCCTGCAAAATTGCTTGCAGGATGCGTTTTTTCTCCATAGACTTGCATTAACGACGCATTGCGACGGATTGCCACACGTTGCATCTATCGTGCGATGGATGCGTCGTGTTGTGTTGGACCGTCGACACAAAAAACGTTACATGTAACGTTTTTTGGTGCGTCGTGTCCGCCCTCGCCTCCCCGGACATCACAATGGGGCAGCGGATGCATTGAAAAACTGCATCCGCTGCCACCCGTTGTGTTTTTTTGGCACGGTATGCGTCGGTACGTCTTGTTCTTTTGATAGCATTTTAATGCAATGCCACGGCGACCAAAAAAACTTAATTCTGGCTTTTCAATTTTTTTTCTCGTTACGCCGTTTAGCGATCAGGTTAATGCTTTTCTTTATTGATAGATCGGGCGATTTTGAATGCGGCGATACCAAATATGTGTAGGTTTGATTTTTTTTTATTGATTTATTTTGATTGGGGCGAAAGGGGGGTGATTTAAACTTTTATATTTTTTTTCACATTTTTTTTACTTTTTTTACTTTTTTTTACTTTTGCCATGCTTCAATAGCCTCCATGGGAGGCTAGAAGCTGGCACAACGCGATTGGCTCTGCTACATAGCAGCAATCATAAGATTGCTGCTATGCAGCAGAAATGCAGGTGTGCTATGAGCGCCGACCACAGGGTGGCGCTCACAGATACCGGCGATCAGTAACCATAGGTCTCAAGGACCTCTATGGTTACAATGCAGAAGCATCGCTGACCCCCGATCTTGAGACGGGGGTCGGCGATGCGCTCATTTCCGGCCGCCCGGCCGGAAGCGCCGGTTAAATGCCGCTGTCTGCGTTTGACAGCGGCATTTAACTAGTTAATAGCGGCGGGTGAATCGCGATTTCACCCGCCGCTATTGCGGGCACATGTCAGCTGTTCAAAACAGCTGACATGTCCCGGCTTTGATGCGGGCTTACCGCCGGAGCCCGCATCAATGCAGGGCTTCTGACCTCGGATGTACTATCCCGTCTGAGGTCAGAAAGGGGTTAAATACTAGGAAGTAAGACAAAGCCGAGTGAAACCAGTTGAGGCCAAGTTCAATGCAAACATGGAGTCAAAGGAATTGGAGGTCAACACCCAACTCAGGATCAGAATCAGTATACAAATAAACATGATAGACCATAACAAAGCCAAACAATACCTGGAAATTGCTAACAGACTGCTGGAAGATAAATTGGACATGTTTGTGCCCAAACGGTCAAAGATTGAATGACTCATCACTAGTGATGAGCGAGTGTACTCGTTGCTCGGGTTTTCCCGAGCATGCTCGGGTGACCTCCGAGTATTTGTTATTGCATGATTTACGGCTTCCAAATACGCTGAATACATGTGAGGAATGCCTGTTTGTTAGGGAATTCCCACATGTATTAAGCTTATCTGGAAGCCGTAAATCATGCAACTGAGGTGATGAAAACTATATCTCCGAGCAATAACAAATACTCGGAGGTCACCCAAGTGTGCTCTGGAAAACCCGAGCCACGAGTATACAGGCTGGGAGGAATTTCTGTCCAGGGGAAAAGACCTGCCCCTAGGTCAATTTCAAGGTATGAGGGACAAATTCTAAAAGCGATTAGTGCAGCCTTTGCAAGGACCCGAACTAAAAGAGCTACCTTGACAGAATGCAGCATTAGTGCTGCACAAGGTGGCTCTTTTAGTTAAAAATGCCTGGGGGGTGACAGGTTCCCTTTAAATGCTGTCTGTTAACAATATCGCTGTAGTGAACTTTGGGATAGATGAAAATGTTGCTGGCGCTGGGTTAGGTGAGTATGTTACAAAAACATGCAATTTGCAGGAGAACTGAATCTTTGGAGCATGTAATTTCAGCAAGACAAAACATTTATGAATTAACATAATTAAAGAAATGTCAAATAAATCTCTAGCACAGTTTCAAGAACAGGAAAACTATGCAATTGAGATATCTGTCCCTGGCTGTAGGGATGTAGAGCCCATACTGAAAAACAGGGAGCAGAAAAAGCCACGCACGTGTTTAGCGTCACTATCATTTTGCAACTTTTAATGAAAAACAAATATCACTATTTAAAATGTTACATTAATAAGACATATCTGGAAGGAATATGAAGAGGATCCTTATGTAATAAAAGCATATTCCTCATACTAAAATTTACCATATGAGATAGTGTTTAGTAATTAGCGAGTATGCTCGTTACTCGAGTTTCTCCGAGCACGCTCTGGTGGTCTCCGAGTATTTTGGCATGCTCGGAGATTAAGTTTATGTAAGCGCAGCTGCATGATTTGCGGCTGATAGACAGCTTGAATACATGTGGGGATTGCCTGTTTGCTAGAGAATCCCCATGTGTTTTCAAGCTGTCTAGCAGCCATAAATCATGCAGCTGAGTCCACATAAACTAAATCTCCGAGCACACCGAAATACTCAGAGACCACCAGAGCATGCTCGGAGAAACTTGAGTAAGGAACATACTCGCTCATCACTAATAGTGTTCAATAACAACATTCCTTGTATATTAACAGTGGTGATGAGCAAACACTAAAATGCTCGGGTTGAGCAAGGTTGAATATTCGGGTACTCGACCTGAGCAACAAGCCCAATGTAAGTCTATGGGAATCTCGATTATTTTTACCGCGATCCCCCCGGGGGTCCTTTTAAGGTCTAAAAACGTCTGAAAATTATGGAAACACTGCTCAAATGACACAGAATAAAAGGGGAGAAGCCAGCGCTTCTAATGGTCAGAACGCAATACAAAAAGTGCACATGCACATATTAATTTCTAACTGTATATCAAAATGAGACATTTAGCAAACAATTGATCAATTCTTTGAGCCACCCCGCCACGCCAAGGCATTCTCATAATGGGACAGTCCTACTCTACAATTTTTATATTCACTGTGCCATTACGGCCTCCTAAATGTGTTGGAAGCAAGACCACATTAAGCCCACTTTACGTTTTTTATATTCGCTGTGCCATTACAGCCTCCTAAATGTATTAAAAGCGGGACCATATTGAATGCAAACTGTACCTGTAGCATTTCAGAATCACTCCCATGGCACCAGAAAGGGTATGCACAGATAAAGGTCGACCAGGTCCAAACATAGACATTTCAGATCTGACCTCCACACTGCCTGACCAGCACCACAGATAAAGAGTGAGACAGGCACAGACACAGCTGCACAAATCAAACTGAGAGAACACTAAAATGCTCGGGTGCTTGTTGCTCGGGTCGAGCAAATTTGAATATTCGGGTACTCTACCTGAGCAACAAGCCCAATGTAAGTCTATGGGAAACTCGAGTATTTTTACCGCGATCCCCCCAGGGGTCCTTTTAAGGTCTAAAAACTTCTGAAAATTATGGAAACACTGCTCAAATGACACAAGAACATCATGGGGATCGCCCCTGGAAGCATTGTAGACTCCTAGGTCACAGCTGTAAGCAATATTGTCAAGAGTTTCACGCCATTTTTACAGGTGCACCAAAAAATATACAAAAACGTAACCAAAATGAATTTTGCTGGGAAATATGCTAAGATAAATCCTTTCCATGCTAATGATTTGTGTATAAGGCAAAATAATGTATCCCAGACCAAAATTTTCCTCCACCATTTGGGCTATGTTCACACGCAGCGTTTTTGATGCGTTTTTCAACTTTAACATTGCTTTCAACCAATACAAATGCATTCACTGGGAAATGTCATTGTAACATTTAACAACCCTAGCTGGCCATGTGGTGTGTGACACATAAGGAGACACATCTTGTTTCATTTATGAAGGAGGGACTCTTAAAGTCACAAAGCCTATTTTTAGAGGGGAATCAGGTGGCATTAATATTCGTAAAGGGCCATTATTAAACAGTGAGTCTCCTATGCTGTTATTGCCTATGCAGTGAGTGGCTGGGCTGCCAAGAATTAAAACGTACCCCAATACCCCTTTCACGAGAGGTACAGACAACTGAAGGCTGTGCTGGGACAAGGACGTGGACAGGCTTCATGATGGTGCTGCTTGACAACAGGTGCAGAGCTAGAGGCATCTTCACATGCACGGTGGACTGGGGATTGGCTTCTACGCAAAACAGTGGAGGAAGCAGTGGTGTCACCTGCAGACAGTGTTCCTGGAGCCTGGGGTTCGGCCCATAAAGTTGGGTGCTTTGCTGCCATATGCGTGATGCGGCCATGGCAGGTGCTGCAAATGGCCTGTTTGGGGTTATCGGCAGAGTCTTTAAAAAATAACCAGACTCGGGAAGATCTAACAGTTGGAATGGCAACTTCCCTCATGTAGGTGTTACGGGGAACGGATGCCCGCCTTCTGTCTGTGGCCACCACACTGCTTCTTCCTGCCTGTTGGGGTGATATGCCTCCTTCCCCATTTGTGCTGCTGTTCTTGCTCTGCATGTCCTCCTGCCAGGTTGGATCAGTCACTATGTCATCCACCCTGCTCCTCATTCTGACTTTCTGGCAATTGTATCTCATCATCGTCCACCTTTTGTGACACTTTCCCACCATTGCCTTCATGTGACCGTGGCTGTTCAAATCATTGGGCATTGCATCATGCGATCTAATCTGGCCCCACTTCAAGTTAACTGGCCAAGAGTCCAGAATCTTTAAAGAGAAAACTGAACAACTCTTTGGAGTGTCCAAGTGTGGGATCAATTGTCTGAGGGCACTCGGCATGGTGGGAGGAAGGAGGATCAGGGTGAGGAATATCTGGTCCACACTCACGGCTACTCAGACTTGACCGTGTGGAAGACATGGTGGTGGTGGATAAGTGACTGGAAGCTTTATCTGCTATCCAACCAACAACCATTTCACATTGCTCTGGCTTCAATAGTGGTGTACTGCCATCCCCTAGAAACTGGGACAGGAAGGTCACGCGCAAAGATGTGGGTCTTTGTTGTGGCCCACTTTCAGCTTTGCCACGGCCTCGTCCTCTGCATGCACCATCAGCATCACATCCACTTCCCCATCCCTTGCCCCTTGCCTTGCCCATTTTAAATGGACTACTGAAATATTTGAAAAGCTCAAAACAAATGGATTTATTTGGAGAAAAATTATATGTGATCAGTATGCCTGAAAAGCAAGTGTTTGGAGACAACAGATACCGAGTGTCTGATGGAGATAACAGACAATTAAAATATGTTTTTGTTTTTTTAAAAAAAAAAATTTAGACAAAAATAATGAGTAGACCAGGGCTAGCAGAAAGAACAATGCAACGTATGCCTGTGAAGCGAAGATTTGGACACCACAGATACACCAGGCGTCTGACGGAGATAACAGACTGTATACACTTTTTTAAATGTTTTTTGGTAATTTTTTAAAACACTAAATACTGAGTAGACTAAAGCTAGCAGACAGCAATGCAAGGTATGCCTGCAAAGCGAAGATTTGGACACCACAGATACACCAGGCGTCTGACGGAGATAACAGACTGTATACATTTTTTTACATTTTTTTTGGTAATTTTTCAAAACACTAAATACTGAGTAAACCAAGGCTAGCAGACAGAACAATGCAAAATATGCCTGCAAAGCAAGGATTTTGACACCACAAATACACCAGGCGTCAGCCAGAGATAACAGACTGATCGAAATGAAAGTTGGCTATGACACAAAAAAAAATTGGAGTACTAAACTTGGAAGATATTTAGCACAATGATATGCAATGCATGTGGCGTACAACTCACAGCAATAAATATAAGAACTGTAGCTAAATATTTGTGAGCCAGCTACTGATTTTTGGGGCAGCAAAATGGTGTCCAAAAATGTTGTAAGACACTACAAAATATTAGATAGTACCAAAAAAAGGACAGATTTTTTGGCGCACTCACATCTAATGACTGGGACAATTTTTTTTTTTTTTAATTCTTAGATTTGCAAGCTCTTGTATTGCAATGACCTGGCTGTAGTCTGCAGTGTGACCAAGCAAATAAATGTTGAAAAAAGGGGGCTATGGTCTGCTTTATAATAAGATGAGCAGGTATAAGCTGCTAAAAAAAGTTGCCATGGATAACTGCAACTAGGTATAAATAAAATAGAATGTAAGTCCGCAAGGACAGGGTCCTCTCCCCTCTGTACCAGTCTGTCACTGTAAACCTGTTTACTGTAAATGATATCTATAACCCTGTATGTAACCCCTTTCTCATGTACAGCAGAATGGAATTAATGGTGCTATATAAATAAATAATAACAATAATAATAAAAATAAAATAACCAGCAGCAGCAGACAGTAATGGAGCTTTTTGAGCTATGCAGTGAGATCTATGTACTCACATACAGTGCTTGCAGGCCTTGCACTGATGTGGATATGTGCACATAGACTCCCCTGCCTACCTAGCGCTGCAATCTATGTACCCCCAAATTAGCCCTAGAAAGGCCTGTTGGTTTATCAAGATTTGTGGACCGAACACTAGCAGACCCACACTAACTATTTAAAGAACGATTCTGACCCTATCTCAGTAGCAGCTCTCCCTACACTAGCTGAGTCCGGAGCAGAATGCGGTGAGCAGGGCGGCACCAGGTCTCTTATAGACCTGATGATGCTGTGCGGCCAGCCAATCACTGTAATACCACAACAAAGATAGCTGCGGTATTACAGTGCATGGCACACAATCCCTGCATGGTCATTGACGCTCTAAAGAGCACCAAAATTGCAGAGCGGAGACCCGAGCTCTGACCGAATAATTCCGGAAATATTCGGTGCTCGCCAAGTACACCGAGCATAGTGATACTCGGGCGAGTACCGAGTAGTGGCGAGCCTGTTATCACTTTTATCAAACAGTGTAGGACATAAAAAAATGTGTGAATTGCTGGTTTTTATTCATTCTGCCTCCCAAAAGTCAAAATATAAAAAATATTATGGGTTTGAAAATGGTACCAAGAAAAAGTCAACTCGTCTCAAAAAAACAAGCCTTTACATGACTCTGCCAAGCAGAAATGTAGAAAAATTATAGCTCTCAAAATATGGCTATGCAAAAACTCACATTCTCTATGGGGTTAAGGTCAGGCTAGTTTGCTGGCCAATTAAGCGCAGTGATACTGTTGTTTTTAAACAAGGTATTGGTATTTTTGGCAGTGTGAACAGGTGCCAAGTCCTGCTGGAGAATTAAATTTCCATCTCCAAGAAGCTTGTCGGCAGAGGGAAGCATGAATAGCTCTAAACTTTCCTGTTTGACTGCTGCGCTGACTTTGGTCTTGATAAAACACAGTGGACCTACACCAGAATATGACATGGCTCCCCAAACCATCACTGATTGTGGAAACTTCACACTAAACCTCAAGTAGCTTGGATTGTGGGCCTCTCCACTCTTCCTCCAGACTCTGGGACCTTGATTTCCAAATGAAATGCAAAATTTACTTTTGTCTGAAAACATCACCTTGGACCACTGAACAACAGTCCAGTTTTTTTTTCTCCTTGGCCCAGGTAAGACACTTCTAGCGTTGTCTGTTGGTCATGAGTGGTTTATCACTTGCAGCCCATGTCCTGGATACGTCTGTGTGTAGTGGCTCTTTAAGCAATGACTCCAGCAGCAGTCCACTCCTTGTCAATCTCCCCCAAATGTTTCAATGGCCTTTTCTTAACAATCCTTTCAAGGCTGCAGTTATCTCAGTTGCTTGTGCACCTTTTTCTACTGTTTCCTTCCACTCAACTTTCCATTAATAAGCTTGGATACAGCACTGCATGAACATCCAGCTTTTTTTGCATTGGCCTTTTGTGGCTTACCCTCCTTTTGGAGTTTGTCAATGACTACCTTCTGGACATCTGTCAAGTCAGCTGCCTTTCTCATGACTGTGGAGCCTACTGAAACAGACTAAGGGACATTTTTAAATGCTTAGGAAGCCTTTACAGGTGTTTTTCTTAATTATTCTAATTTACTGAGATAATTACTTTTGGGTTTCCATTGACTGTAGGCCATAATTATCAGTATTAACAGAAATAAACACTTGAAATAGATCACTCTGTAATGACTCTATATAATATATATCAGATTGGCCTTTTGTATTGAAGAAATTAAATAAATTAACTTTTCGATGATATTCTAATTTAGTGAGAAGCACTTGTATTGCAGCCAATTTTGCAGTCCAAAAGTCAAATGGTGCCCTTTCCCTTCCAAGCCCTGCCGTGCTCCCAAACAATACTGTTCCACCACATATAGGGTATTGGTGTACTCAGGAGAAATTGCCCAACAAATGGTGTGGTCCATTTTGTCCTGCTACCCTTATAAAAATGAAAAGTTTTGCAAAAACAACATTTTAGTGGGAAAAATGTGATTTTTTTTTTTATTTTCACAACTCAATGTAACAAAATTCTGTGGAGCACCTGCGGTTAAAGATGCTAACCACACCCTTAGATAAGTTCCATGAGGGGTGTAGTTTCCAAAATGGGGTTAGTGGTGGTGGGTTTCCACTGTTTAGGCATATCAAGGGCTCTGAAAATTCAACAGATATAGTATTTCTCAACTTCAGCAAAGTATTTGATAAACTACCTCATACTATCCTTTTTGAAAAAATAACCAAGTATGGGATTGACAAGGCTACAGTTAGGTGAGTTCATAACTGGCTCAGTGAATGTAATCAAAGAATGGTAAAAAATGGTTTCACATCCAATTGGAAAAGTGCTTCAAGTGAGGTATCACAAGGCTCTGTGCTGGCCCCAGTGATGTTCAACATTTTTATAAATTATCTTTATAAGGGAACTGAAGGAAAACTAATCAAAACTGCAGACCATGCAAAGCTGGGAGTGATAGCTAACCTTAGAGAAGACAAAGGATTCAGAAGGATCTAGATAAGTTTGAACAATGGGCAGCGACTAATAGAATGGTAATTAACAGAGATAAATGCAATATTCTGCATCTGGACAAGAAAAACAAATATTACATGTGCAGAATTGGAGGAATAGAACTAATCAACAGCAGTTATGAAAAAGACTTGGGTATATTAATAGATCACAGACTGCACATTAGTCAACAGTGTGATGCAGCAGTAATAAAGGCAAACACATTTTTAGGATGTATTAAAAGAAGCATAAAGTCTAGGTCACTTGATGTAATTATCCCCCTCTACTCTTCCTTGCCCAGGCTGCATCTGGAAAACTGCGTCCAGTTCTGGGCACCACATTTTAAAAAAGACATTGAAAAATTGGAACAAGTTCAGAGAAGAGCTACCAGGATGCTGAGCGGACTGAAAAGTGTGTCCTAAGAGGAACTGGGAATGTTTAGCTTGCAAAAAAGAAGGCTTAGAGGAAACTTAATAGCTGTCTACAAATATCTGATTGGATGTCACAGAGTAGCGGGATCATCTTTTTTGGACATGGAAACTTGACAAGCAATGGAATGAAAGTGAAAGATTGTGAGCTCCATCGGGGACAGAAATGATAATGTGTGCAAACTGTAAAGCGCTGTGGAATATGTTAGCACTATATAAAAATAAAGATTATTATTAAAGGTTGATGATACAGATTAGATATTAGAAAAAATTTTTGACAGTGAGGGTGATCAATGAATGGAACAGGGTGCCACGAGACGTCTAGAGTTCTCCTTAAATGGAAGACTTCAAAGAAAGACTGGACAGACATCTGTCTGAGATGAATCCTGCATGGAGCAGAGGATTGGACACAAAGATCATTAAGGTCCCTTCTAGCTTTAACATTCTATGAAATTTGACACAGTATTCGCTATCTATTCCAGATGCTTTTTCACTCCAAAAGTCAAATGGTACTCTTTCCCCTCTGACCCCTGCCGTTCTCCCAAACAGTAGTTTTCCACCACATGCACTCAGGAGACTCTACACAACAAGTTGTACAGTCCAATTTCTCTGGTTACCCTTTTAAAAATACTAAATTTGAGGCTAAAGCTATATTTTTGTATAAAAAGTTAAATTTCAATTTCATTTATTTCTTCTTTTCTTTAATTCCTGTGATGCACTTGAAGGCTTAATAAACTTTCTGAATGTGGTTTTCAGAATTTTGAGTGAAGTATTTAAATTGGTGTCACTTTTTGTGTCACATAGGCCTCTCAAAGTCACTTCAAATTGGATGTGGTCCCTAAAACTGTTAGTTTTGCATATTTTTTTAGTAAAATGAGAAATTGCTAATAATATTTTAACCTTTCTAAATTCCTATAAAAAATATGTTTAAAAAATGATGCTGATGTAAAGTAGACATGTGGTAAATGTTATTTATTATTTATTTTGTGTGATGTAACTTCAAATTTTGCAAAATTTTCAATACTTTCAAAGATAAACACAAATCGTATTGACCAAAATTTACCACTAGCATGAAGTACAATGTCATGAAAAATAGTTTTAGAATCACTAGAATATATTGAAGCATTCCAGAGTTATTACCTCATAAATTGACATTGGGCAGAATTGAAGAAATTTGCCTGGTCAGGAAGATGAAAATAGTATAGGAGATGAAGGGTTTAAGGCCTTAAAAATTAAATTAAAAAAAATTGCAGATTGCTTCACCATTGCACCCCACTGATAATTTTTTCCCATTTTTCAGTACATTTTATGGTAAAACAAATGGTGTCATTCAAAATTACAAAACGACCTATAAAGCACAAGTTCTTCTCATATGGTTAAGATATGAAAATTGGCTTTTGGGATAGGAAGCTACAGTGGTAAGGGGTTAATGGGACAAAAAAAAACAAATTTCTGAAAGCAAGTGTAAACTATGTTTTAGTCTACCACCAGTCACCACCTTACTGCACCATTTTCAGCTCCTATCCTCACTTTTGACGCTGACTGTACGCTAGCTGGGTTTTCCACTTTTGCTGCTTCACTATATCTGAACCGAACTGTCTGGGCATGACATGTGAATCCCTCTGTAACAATAAGCAATGATAAGCTTCATTTTTTAAAATCTTTACATTTTTTATGTTGTTATAACTTGCAATGGGATGTGTTATCTTTGTGCAGCCACTTAGCAACATGATACACAATTCCATGATAGCTTACAATTGTGATTACTACCAATATCTATTACATTGCTTCTAAATGACTTGTATATCAGGTAATCTAACATGCTATACTAATAGCTATGCATTAACCTGGTTATTAGAAGGATACAAAATGGATTTAGGATTAATATGAATGACGTGCTAATTGACATTTGCAGTATAGCCCAAACAACAAAGGAGAATGTTCTAGCCTTCGGTAATACAAATACTTTACTCTTAGAGTGCATTATCTTCAGATTGTAATAGTAAGCAGGTCTTGTGATGCCTGGATGACATTTTTTTAATACATATAGAACTTTTACTTCTAAACTAAAGAAGAGTAGTTTGTACTAAAGAACTACTTCTACATAAACGGGTTGCCCAGCATTATCTAAGAAAATATTAACATACCTATTATTTTAGATTATTTTTTAAAAGGGGTTATCCAGGACTATTTTTTTTACTACCGGCCTAAGCGCATATAAGCAGGTAGTTGCTAACTCCCTACATGCTCCTGCTTGTGATTCTCTTCCACTCTGCTCTGTTGACGGGGCATGTCAGCCAATGTCATGCAGATTGACAGCCGGATTCCCGCTGCCTAACTGACGGGATCTGGCTTTCAATCAGCATGATGTTGGCAGTCATGCCCCGTTGACAGAGCATTCCAGAGAAAGAATAGCTGCTCTGTTGACATGAAGCAGCTCATTCTCCCGAAGGAGTGGTCGGTGACCTCTTTGAGCCAGCGTTGGGTAGAGCAGGAAGGTAGTTGCCTATTTAAGCTACTGCCTGTTACTTTTTTATAGCAAAAACATACTCCTGGACAACTTTTTTGAAGATTAAGCTATTCCGTGTGTACATGAGAATTAACACTATTTCTAGTCATTAAATGGCTTGTATCTTGCAATTTTCAAACATTATCCTCTCTGTGTAAGGGGTTGCAGGATGCCTTTAATATGCCCTGATTGTGTATGGCTTAAGGTACCGTCTCACAGTGGAACTTTGGTCGCTACGACGGCACGATCCGTGACGCTCCAGCGTCGTAGACTGCGGTCACACTTCACAATGCACGGCGCTGGAGCGATAATTTCATGACGTATTTGCGATGTAGAAGCCATTGGTTACTGTGCGCACATCGTATACAATATCGTGCACACCTTTGTTACATGATGCGATCATGCCGCCACAGTGGGACACTTGACGACAAAAGAAAGTTTCAAACGATCTGCTACGATGTACGATTCTCAGCGGGGTCCCTGATCGCAGTAGCATGTCAGACACAGCGAGATCGTAAGTATATCGCTGGAACGTCATGGATCATGCCATCGTAGTGACCAAAGTGCCACTGTGAGACGGTACCCTTAGGCTGTATATAATGTTATATTTATAATGCTGCTAAATGTATTGCTGTATATAGTAATGTAGGGAAAGTGCAGTACACAGTTCAGCTACTTGAGGGGGGCATGTCAGAATATTATAGAGATAGGAACATAGAGTTAGGAACTAGTTAACTTAGGAGGGGCCACTGTGCATAAGCTAGGGACATTTCCTGTTTGTAGGCAGAAGGCCAGGGAGCCCAAACAGTCTGGACAGGCTTTGAAGCCCTGGGACAGAATAGTGAACCCGCAGCATTAAGAAGCTAAGAGCCCAGCTGTCCAGAGTCTGCAGTCATTAGAAGCTACAGAAGAAGGCTACAGCAGAAGTACAGCAGAATAAGTGAGCAGGTCGCTCCAAAATGTGGCAGCTTTCTATATGGGCAGATGCCCTCATGTCTGGTGCGAAACAGACAAGGGAATACATGAATGTAGTGAAGCTGAACATGGAGGACTTTGCAATACTGGTTGAGGTGGGATGAACCGGGTACAAGCTGAAAGACATAGGGAAGAGCACAGAGAAAGTGAAGGATGTGAATGGTGCAGAACTCTGTGTTGATGTTGTAACTGATGTGGATGTGCTGTATTGAAAACAAGTAAAGTTCTACATTTAAAGTTGGAATTGGACTCTGTCTCTATTTGTGCAACAATGGCAGCAGCAGAACTTCGGACACCTAGATGGGACCCTGATGGTGCAGATCATGAAGCTGAAGGTGCGCTAAAAATGGGACAGTATTTTCATAAGACCAGGGCGTGTGTTAACAGATATTCTCAGCCACGACTACGGCCCTAGCATTCCCTCACATCTGCATGCCTCATCTCTAATTTACAGGTATCTCTGATGTAGTAGATGGAGACTAAATATTACATTGTTTCACATACACCTTACACAGAGTCATTAAGGATTTTTGCTCTCAAGTCTCTATGTAACTCATGTTCAGAAGTAGCAGCATGGATGAAATTATGCTGCAATACTAAGCAGTGTAGCTGTAAATCTAGAACTGAGGTAAGATAACCCTAACCACTTATTAGGAAGTAGAATAGTTTGTATGTGTCTCTTTGCTTATCCCTCTTAGTTTGCTCCTATTTCAATCTCCCATCTCTGGTAAACTTCAACAGGCAGCTATTCTGATCCTACATTTGGCGGTGCATCTTGTCCTGGGCAGTATGGATTTAAAGGAGGAGAAAAAGTAGTTTGTAAGGTGAAAAAATAAGCATATTTTCTGTATGGATATATTTTAGCAGCACATTTCATCAAATGTTTTATGTTGAACTGGACACCAGATGTAATAGTGGTTGCAGAGTGGAATAATATTTTTTTTTCATAATTTCATCTCTTCTTTGTGGATATATTAGTAATTAAGCTATTTAGCACTTAATCAGGTATTTTATTTAACAGTCCAGTGGGTGTTAGACAGTTTTTTACAGGAGAGGGGGAAATGAACTTCTCCTGGTATGAGTTGTCTAATCAAAAGCAGGCAGCAACACAGTAGAGAAAAAACATACCCCCAATTAGGTTTCCCAGTGCGTGAGATCTAAAGGTACCTTCACACTAAGCGACGCTGCAGCGATATAGACGATGCTGATCGCTGCAGCGTCGCTGTTTGGTCGCTGGAGAGCTGTCACACAGACAGCTCTCCAGCGACCAACGATGCCGAGGTCCCCGGGTAACCAGGGTAAACATCGGGTTGCTAAGCGCGGCTCTGCGCTTAGTAACCCGATGTTTACCCTAGTTACCATTGTAAAACATCGCTGGTATCGTTGCTTTTGCTGTCAAACACGATACACGACGATCTGATGACCAAATAAAGTTCTGAACTTTAACCAACGACCAGCGATATCACAGCAGGATCCTGATCGCTGCTGCCTGTCAAACTCAACGATATCGCTAGCCAGGATGCTGCAACGTCACGAATCGCAAGCGATATCATTTAGTGTGAAGGTACCTTAAGGCTACAGATCTGATCTCTAGGTCTGACCTCCTACATGATTGGAAACTGGAGGGAGATTAGAGCACAATTACTTAAATCAGTAATCTCTAATTGTTTCTAACGTTCAGTTATTTCTGATCTAGTGGGTGGAGACTAGCTTTTACATTGTTTCCCATACATATATTGGCTAGGTGAGAGAATTAAGACGGAATCTAAAGGGTAATGGTTCTTCTTGTAGAGACTAGCAAGCTAGGCTTGGAATGTCAGAGTGAGGAGACTTATGTGCCATGAATGCTTCTCTGGGAAATTTAAAATGCAAATTGCCTTTTCAGAGAGAAAGCAGACTGGAACTCTAGGGCCACCTATTGGAAGAAACAATCTCAAAAGTCAATATTGACCCTTTAACGAGCCTTGCCATATGACATGATAATAGCCCAACCAGAATCACACTGTTCTACAGCCAACTTGGTTCAAAGATGATAATAGCTGAACTTAACTAATTTTGTGGTGCTGAAAACTAATATGATACTTAAATTTGCTAATTGGCTCTAATTTTCAAGATCCAGAGGAGGTTATAATTACATACAACACTTTTTCATGCAGGTTTATAGAAAAATTAAGTATTATTTCATCATCATTATTGCATTGTTGGTAGATAGTCTATTACATCATTTATTTATTCTATTGAGCCTTCAGTGTTCTATCATCTTAGGGTGACCAATCAGAAACCGCCAACTCAGCTCCGATGACATTATCCTGATTATAGTTGCATTACCTACTTTTATAAATGTTCTGTGTGTAAGGTATATAGTTTTAGGATTTTGTAACTTAATTTTTTAGAATATTGACATGTTTCTATATGTTTTTTTTCAGATATGCCTCATTCATGCATTAACAAATCGGATAGTTTTTCCTACATATGTGGAGAATTGTGAACATATGTATCCTCTAAAAACAATACACCTTATTATGTCTCATTAAAAAACACCATAACCCAAATGGTATGAAAAGTGGATAGGAATCCAATAAGGACCACTGTAGTATTAAACTACCCCAATATTCTTCTTGATTATAACCATAGATTTCTGATAATACCAACTATAGGCTTAAAAATCCCTATTTTTTGCCTGAACTAATGCTGCCTATTGCAGAGGTTGGCACCCTAATAGGTACGGATTGCACTCTCCCTCACTCTCCCTTTTATGTCCTGATTAAGTGAGCTAAACAGCAGAAAAAGAGTGACAGCCTAATCTAGTAGATACAGTTCATATTAAAGACCATTTCAGACTGTGATCCTCTAATCATGAATTTAAAGCCATCATGATAATTTTCCATTAACTGAGCATACTGATGAACCTAATGGATGGATAAACGGGTTCAGGCAGTTTCAACAATTAATTATACTTTTTTTGTCTTTATATTTAGCTGTATATTTATTTATATGTTAGAAATATCTATGTATTAGATTAGGCTGTCACTCATTTTCTGCTATTTAGAATCAAGTGAGGAAGAAGATGGCGCTTGGTGTCATGAAACATATTCCTCTCACAACCAAAACTTTCTGTAAGCAACCTCAGCTAAACCACACCTTATAACACAAAGAGATTTAGATCTGCCCAAGAGATAGGCTGAGCTGTTATGTTACAAGCAACAGCAGTGGAATCTCCTAGATGTCGATGTTCAGATTTCTTTGTTCCGCAACTGTGATGAAAATCTTGTCCAATAGTTCTTCATGGAGGATGATCTTGTAGCATGCAACACTATCAACAGTTTAATGGAAGCTCTAAAGATAACTTGTAATCCAGAGGAATGGAGGCTCTTCAAAGATTCATCCAAAACAATCCTAGAAGCCGTCTTGATGCATAATGGCAATGTGCTGCCTTCAATTCCAGTAGGTTATGCAGTTCACATAAAAAAACCTATGACAACATGAAACAGCTATTGAGGTGCCTGAACTATGATTAGCAGCTGCAGCTTGGATAAACCTAACTGTTGCACAACTCTTAGGGTAGACAATATAGATCAGCTGGAAGAGTAGAACCCATAAATATAAAACGTAACTTTTACTACCAATATTAAAATGGACAAACAATACATAACAAAAGAAGGTGCTCACGCCGAAAACAGTGCATAGTAAAAAACTGGTTGAATCTCACCGATTGTAGACAGAGGGTACCCCCATCGATGAGAGAGGGTCCCAGGGAGGGTCCAATATCAATAGAACCGTAAGGGTAAGGGACGGGGACCTGTTACTACTCCCCTGTCGTGCCCCAGCAAATGACTCCTGCCCTTACAAGGACAGGCCCGAATGAGTCCTACTATTGACACCACCCACCAAATGTCATGTAGTAAACGCCTCCCAACGCGTTTCTTCTCCGATCACGGAGATTCATCAGGGGAGTTCAAAGAAATCCATCAGCATAACTTCAGCGACGCACCGGAAGTGAGTCATTCATCATGGCGCCGGGACTTCCGGCAGGCGCGACGCGCTGAGACTAGGAGGCTGCCGCACGTGTGTTATGGAGGTGAGCCGGCGTGCGTCCCAGGAATACAGCGTGGGCCGGTGAGTCTCTAACCACAATGATGGGGGCGGCCATTAATTACCTGACCCTCCTTTGGGGGTGGGATGATCTATCTTATAAGCAGACAGCAGGTACCATAGCTGGCTTACTCACTGATTGTGGCGGACTGCCATATTGGAACATCTGTTTTCTTGGATGGTATATGGCCACTGCCTTTGCCTGGAACTTTATGAACTTTTGAGCATACCATGCTGATGGATTTCTTTGAACTCCCCTGATGAATCTCCGTGATCGGAGAAGAAACGCGTTGGGAGGCGTTTACTACATGACATTTGGTGGGGGGTGTCCATAGTAGGACTCATTCGGGCCTGTCCTTGTAAGGGCAGGAGTCATTTGCTGGGGCACGACAGGGGAGTAGTAACAGGTCCCCGTCCCTTACCCTTATGGTTCTATTGATATTGGACCCTCCCTGGGACCCTCTCTCATCGATGGGGGTACCCTCTGTCTACAATCGATGAGATTCAACCAGTTTTTTACTATGCACTGTTTTCGGCGTGAGCACCTTCTTTTGTTATGTATTGTTTGTCCATTTTAATATTGGTAGTAAAAGTTACGTTTTATATTTATGGGTTCTACTCTTCCAGCTGATCTATATAGTGCCTGAACTATGACCAACATTTGTGGTCCATCTGTGGTGACTTAAAGGGGGTTGCCCTCTTACTTTGTCTCGAAGGTGGATAAACAAAGAACTGCTGCCTTCTGTGTAAGTAGGATAGCCATGCAAGAGAAAATCTTTACAATAAAAGAGTCTGGCCTCTCCGGCATTCAATTCAGCCAGGGAGTACCTGCAGCACTTGGTAACCCACATAAGATTTTTTACCAACATGGCATATCAAGTTGGGCCTAATGAATAACCTTGTAAAGGTAATGGATAAAAATGCAAAAGCATTCAAGTATCTAATTTATGCTTTTTCAAGCTTGAGTGAAGAAAAGACAAAGGAAGTAGTCTTTATTGGACCTCAGATTTGTAACCTTCTTCAAGATGAGGAGTTTCTTTGTTAATTGCAGGGCAAAGAAAAAGGCTACATGGGTAGAATTCACATTAGTGGTAACTAAAATTTTGGGAAACTCAAGAACTGATAACTATGAAGAGGTGGTGGAAAATCTCAAAACATATAAGGATCTTGGAAGTAATATGTATTTAAGGATCCATTGCTTACATTAGCATCTATACTTCTTTCCATCAAACTGCGGAGTAGTGAGCAATGGGCACGATAAGAGATTTCACCAACGTATTGAGGTTTTGGAGAAAAGATATCAAGGAAAATGAAATCCATCCATGCTTGCCAATTATTGTTGGACAATTGTAAGAGATGATCTAATGCAGGAGTACAAGAGACAAGCAAAAAAGAGTTGTCACTGAATGATGACCAAATTTTGAAATGCGATTTCTATAACTGTTTATTATTTGCAGAGCATGGGGCAAAGTACCCGCACAGAAGCTGACTAAAAATGTCACCTTCCCGACCATGGGGCACAGTACCCTAACAGAATCTAATTAAAAATTTTACCCACAGGGCATGTTTTCACTGTTCCCCCACAGAGCCAAACTTTTACCTTCAGTAACATACAGTAGAGCAGATGCAGATAAAAAGCTTGTGATTTATTTATAAGGTGGTGGTACACTGTGAGGCTTGCTAGAGGCAGTCAAAGACCCTTTGTCTTCCCAATGCTGTTGCCATATGGTCCTGAGGAACCTAAATGTTGAAAAAATGATTGTTCAAAGTAGGCAACCAAACCTGAATACTTCAGCTAGAGATAATGAAATAATACGACATTTCTATTTTCTTGTTTGTTGGAAACAGGGGTATCATTAAGAAGGCAAAAAGCAAAAGAAGCCAGCTCACCGATCAGCAGAGGAAGCCCGGAACTCCATCCTGATGAGATGTAGTAGAACTTCACACAAAAAAAGAAGAAATGTTCCAGCTTCCAATAAACCTGTAGGTGAGTTCACCAGGTTAAAATGTAATTGCAATAATAACGGTGCCCTCAAAGATGATTTAATTAAATCATGCAGAAAATTCCATAAACGTGGCTATCCCAATTGGACACTCAAAAGAGCATTGAATGTAATAGAAAAAGAAGATCAAGTTGATCACATCTCTCCACGAGCTTGCAATAGCAGGGAGCACAAAAAACATTATTTGAAGCAGAGTAACAAAAAGAATATTGAGGATAGACCTTATGTATGTCTACAATTTAGTCCACAGTTTAATATGATTAAAACCATTATTAATAAGGCAATTCCAATTTTGTATGAAGATTCCACCCTAGCGAAAATTTTACATGATGGCTGCAATATTGTAGCCAGAAGAGCGCCTACGCTAGGTAATAATTTGTCTCCAAACACTTTTTCTTCTCATCATTGCAGGGATACCTGGCTAAAGTGCACTGGTAGTTATAAGTGCAATGTGACCAACTGTACCACATGCCGGCATTTAATTGTCACAAAGTCGTTTGGTGATAGTTTTAATAATAATCTGTATAAGATACAAGACTTTATCAATTGCAATACACGGTTTGTGGTATATAAAATTGACTGCACTTTATGTAAAAAAGCGTATGTTGGATGCAATCAGAAAATTGAAAAACCGTATATCGGAACATTTGTATGACATTTCCTGCACTACAAATAGCAGCCGCAACATCTCTTTTGCAGCTAAACATTTCATTGAATGTCACTCACGAAACACAGATTCTCTGAGGATTACTGGCATTGAAAGGATAAAAAGACCCTCACGTGGAGGTGATATGCATAAGGTCCTGCTTACACGGGAGGCCTTTTGGATATTCAATCTCGGCACTAGGTTTCCGGATGGGTTGAACAAAAGGAATGAGCTCATGTTTCATTACTAATTTATTTTGATGCAGTTGTATTTTATTTTTGTATAATTTTATACGTTATTATGCTATTGTCAATTTGTGTTTTGTTTGGATTGTTTTGATGTTATATGCACTAGTTTTTTTTTTTGTTTTTTTTTGTCTAGGACCTTCTGGTCATGTGACATTTTCTCACAATTGTATTGGTACCTGATTTCTTTTTATACTGGGCATATAACTAAGTAGATCAGCTGTGACAAAGACCGCTGTGTCGGTCGAAATGCGTCGCTTGCCTCCATGGTGTTATGGTGCTGTTCCAGGAGTTCTCTTGATTTTAATATATTGGATTAAAGTTCATTTTTTTTATTGGAAGCTGGAACATTTCTTCTTTTTTTGTGTGAAGTATCATTAAGAAGGGACCCAGTGAAACACAAAGCTTTGACTAGAAGGTGGATCCATGATAGCCAGGTAACAGGAAAAGTAACCATGAGCAGTAGCTCTCTAACTTCAAGGTTCCAAGGAAACTGAGTTACCCTTATTGCTGAAACCCTCAGCAGTGATCTGTAGTATAAGAACTATGTCTGTGTCCATCATCACCATGAAATAGTAATTGCCTGTCAAAAAAGTGAGGAAAACATGTTACATGCTATTCCCTGTATCGTAATGTGTTGATAAGTGAAGAGGACTTTGCAAGTACAAGCTGGTTTAGCTGTCTCATTCTGAAGATCAAAAGAATTGGTGCCATGGTTGGAAAATCAGAAGTGAGTATTAAAATCTATCTCATCGAAACATGCACTCCACATAACCAAAGGATCCCCCTATTGCTGTAGAGGTCTAGAGTGCCGATTGTACTATGCTTGCCCATGACTATCAATCTGGGATCCCTTACTACTGCCATGCACAGCAAAAGATATGGAGAAATGGAGAAAAGAATGTAAAAAGGAGAAGACTCATAGAAGAAACAGGCGCCTCTGTGAAATCAACCAATGAGTGTAGGATGAGAGGGGGCAGTGCAGCCCTGGACTACAACCTAATTCAGGGAGGCAGCGGGAGTCTGTGTCTACAAGACCCAAAGCCATTTCTGTCCTGCAATCCAGAACTGGCCGCCAGAGGCTAGACCTCAGCCTGCAAACACCACCATGAAATTGGCTCAGGGAGCTGTATACATTGTGTGTAAACCAATCCCGGAGAACCCCGCAGCAGGATGAAATGGTTGAAAAATGGAGAAGGTCACCTTTTACAGTCATCCCAGAGTGGAGGGTTGGGAGGAGTCCAGAGAACACTAAAAAAATATCATGAAGGTTCTAGAGTACTAAACTGAAATTATCGTTGTAGATGAAGGGAAGAATTGAGCTCCATAATCTCCATTGAAAATTGTCTTGAAAATGGTCTCAAGATGAAATCCAATAGTAGTGCTCTAAGAGTTTTTTTCTTTTTCTGAGGCTTGATGTTAACACCCTTGTGGCTGTATGGAGGAAGACCGGGCTACGGATACCTGCACAATGCCGGGTCTGGAACTGTCGAGGCTGCATCCAGTGTTGCCGGGGGGAAAGAATGGGGAGCTGGACAGGACACACGACCTGGTGAAAATGGGTGTGGTGAGACAGGAGAGAGTGGGCAGCATTGGAAAAGAGCAGAGTTTCTCGCCAGCAGGGAGAGGAAGCAGAGATGCGCTGCAATCTGCAAGAAGAAAGAGGGTGCAGGGCTGATACCAGGCAGAGGTTACGTGAGGGCCCCTCAGAACCAGTGGGTGCACAGAGTGTCTGGTGCTCGCATTGGGAAGTGAGTATCAGGTGCAGGATCTTGAGGTGTATTCCCCCTTGCTGACAGGCATGTGGCAGAACACGCCCTGGGTAAAGACTTCCATGGCATTACCCACTTCGGCTCTACAGATTAATGGACAAGGGGCTCAATGGGCTAAACTAGTGACGGTGAGGCTAGATGTTCAGTAATGTTTCATGAACGGGACACCCTGAACAACGTGTTGCAGATTTTGGAATAGATGCATGGGGATCTCACCAATATCAAGGAATTGTGGATGTGAATGTTCCTCCGTGTTCAGAGAGATGAGGAATCAGTGACTCAATACGTTAATGCACTGTAAAACGTGACCATACATATCACCAAACAGGATGATGTGGGAGCAATAGGTGTAGGCTCCCCTGATGTGATATTGAGGGATCAGTTTGTGGCGGGCCTCAGGGACGCTTCGCTTAAGCAAGCTTTGTGGGAGCGCCTTCGTGCCAAACCACGTATGATCTTAGAAATTGGGGTGGAAGTGGATGTGAGAGTGCAGGAGCATGGGACGGCAGCCTTGTCAGGGATGGTCCGGAGCAATGAAGTACCTGCCATGCCTGCAGCTGAACCAGAATGGGCCCGAGAGATATGGAAGGAAATACAGGAAATGTGGGAAGAGTGGTCCAGCTACAGAGTAGCCCCCATTGTAGCTCAAAATACGACCAGAGACAGGAGTGACTCTGAGCTCTGCTTGCTCGTCAAACATCGCCAGGGAATGGGACAACTTCATACAGAATGGAATCTGACTTGTTTCAAGCGTGGGAATGCCAGACACTTTGCCCGCGGGTGTGCGAGACGGGGACGGTCCCTACCTCGGCAGCCGTTAAACTAGTGGGCTCTGTAGTTGGGAGACGGGGCTGGGGGACACTGCCCGCTGCCTGAGAGACCAAGGAGGAGAGAGGAGAGTCCCAAAAGTTTGATTTCTATGAGTCCTACTGTCTGGGCTAAAGTGAATGGTTAAGCCGTCCGTTGACTGATTGATACTGGTTCGCAAGTGACCACCATACCGGAAGCGTACTTTAGACATCATTTTCCAGAAGGGTCGAGTCCGGAGTGGAGCCCAGTGATCAAACTGACAGTGGCCAACCAGTTACCCAACCCGGTTGCAGGGGTGGTCTGGATGGAGATTAAACTGTGCGGAAACGATGAGGTCCAAGAAGGAGTCGTGTTGGTTGCCGGAGATGTCGGCAGCAGGCCTGTGGTGACTCTTGGAAAGATTGTACTGAAAGAAATCAGAACTCTCCTGCTCAGTGAGCTGCAAGAGGCCTTTCTGGACCGTTGAAGCCCGCGAACCCCCCAGAGAAAGGTATTTCAGCAACTGATACTGGCTGCTCATGCCCAGGAAATGTCAAGCGAAAGGAAAGTTCACGGAAAGGTGATGATTCCTGCAGCAGCTAAACTCATTCTACCACCTGGTCAGACTGTGCTCACATTGCCAGTACAAGCCTTTATGCCTCTCTAGGGGGTGAAAGTGCAGATAGAGCCAACTGTTATATTGGTGGGTGTCCACCGGTGCCCTGTTACTCACACAGATCCGGCTGGCATTATTAGTATAATGTAATAGTGCAATAGAAACAATGAGAAGTTATAATACTTTGACTCTGGAAACACAGTAAAATGAAGGTAATAGTGGGTAGGTTGGACGTTTCCCCCTCACCTCAACGTGTGTTTCACCCTGAGCTTCTTCCGGGGGCTTTGACATTTTTTGTGTTGTATCATGGAAGACAACAGAGTCAATTTTTTTTTACCTTCCCCCCAATAGAAAAATTAGTCACATGCAGTAGCTATATATTTAACAACAGACTGCATAGACTTAAGCCCTTCCTAGAAGCTGTATTCTGTCACTCTCCCTGCTCCTGCAACTGTCCCTAGGCTAAATGTACAATGTATCTGATACCTATAAAACAACAAAGCACAAGATTAGCCCTTAGAAGGACTGTTAGTATGATAGTTCAGCATCAACACCAGTATCAACACTGGAGGACTCTAATTAGTCCTGGATAACTGCTCTATCCCTTCAATCACATCTGCCTCTGATGTGTGCAATGGCTTTAGTGAGCAGAGCGTAGCAGCGCCTTTAATTTTCTAACCTCTGATGAGGTCATGTGGCTAGCTAATCACAGTAATGCCACTACCATGATGGTTACGGCATTATAGTGATTGGCAGGCAATCCTCGCATGCTTATTGGCTGTGTAACAGGTGCCAAACAAGCGGGGTTGGGAATCAAATCCAAGCACCACCCAATGCTTGTCGAATGCCGAGCACATCCAAGCACCCAGATACTTGAGCGATATCTGAGTATCACCGAGCACGTTCACTCATCCCTACTTAGGTATTGCAGAAAATCAATATTTTCTTCTTTCTATCATTGTTATAAGTGACATTAGGATTGTAAATGATAAATATTAGTTAATGATCAATTAATTTTCATGAATAGTTTTAAAGTTGCTATTGAGTCATTTGTGCAATGGTTCTATCATGTACTGTAAATCTACAATCTACCTATGTTTTTTTTGCATTTCCTGAGTACTGGAGACATCACCCACAGTACTAGAATGCTGATAGTTTGTACCTTCTTTTTCATGACAGTTGAAAATTACAGCCATCGAATAAAGATAGAGATCGGAAAGTGCAGTTTGTAACAAAACTCTTTATTTAAGTGCTTCATTATGAAGTCAAATAACAGGAAACAAAAAAGAGAGCTCAATTCAAAGGATCAGAAATTGCAATAAAACAAGTTTTCACACAAAACAATCAGTAATATTATTGAAAATAAAGATTCACATAATAAGATATGTACACTAGATTAAATCCCCTGTATTTACTAAAGGTGTGTAATAAAGGTCTTAAATACAATCGTACAATTTAGGGTGTCAACCTCTGCGGAGAGGTAGGGACTCTCATAAAGGGACTATCACACTCTAGTACTCCCAATACCATATCCTGTCATTTATTTTCGTGGACCCTTATAAATCTTAGCTAATGCATATTTGGATATACAACTTCTAGTAAGGTACTTGAGAGTTTTGTGAGTTTTTAGCTAAATTAATAAAGGTTATATTTTATGGGTGTCATTTTAGTGATTTTGTATTTGATTGGGACCCCGCCCTATAATCTTTTTTGTTTTTCTCCTGAGAATGTAGATCCCCATAATACATTATGTACACTCGATTAAATCCCGTGTTTCTACTAAAGGTAACTTGCTGTCTAAGTAGTAAGGGCATGTAAGGAGAATGAAAGTGAATACCCCATCCATTGCATGTTATGGACTGCAGTGTATCCTTCTGGTCACATGTCCCTTTTTAAGAGAATCTGTCATGATGATTAAGTGAAGTGGTCTGGATGTGATTAGAGCACTTCTCAAGCTTCTGTTCTACCGTGCAGTCTGCATGTAGCTGATGTTTTTGGTTTACCAGAACCAGATGTTGGACAGTTCAATGAGGGAGACCACCATTTAAAAATTTACTTTTTACTTAACTGGAACTTGGTAGGAAATATATACAAGCAGGAATACAGTCTAATGAACGTATCATTTACAACTCAAAACATTTTCCACATGGTTTCTTCCTTCTTTCCTCTATTGTTCACCCTTCTTTTTTACTCTCTCATCTTGTCCTCTGTCTACACTGTTTCTCACTACTTCACCACAACCCAGCTCGACTCTACAGTCCTGTTTAGCAAGAGTCCCTTATTTCACCTGCAATTCCATGTCTCCTTTCCCCTTAGGGTGCCAGTATGGAAGATACTGATTTCCTCTGATGCTGGCGCTCTGGAACTCCCACCCGGGATATTCTACTTATCTCACGTACTCAGTCCTGTCCAGACCTGTTGTGAATTTGCTTTTTGCTCCCTCTAGTGGTTACTAGTTTTTTGACTCTGGTTTTTCTGTCATTCCTTTTATCCGCACCTGGGTCGTTAGTTAGGGGTGTTGCTATATAAGCTCCCTAGACCTTCAGTTCAATGCCTGGCAACGTAGTTATCAGAGCTAGTCTGCTGTGCTCTTGTCTACTGATCCTGGTTCCAGTTATATCAGCTAAGTCTGCCTTTTGCTTTTTGCTATTTGTTTTGGTTTTGTATTTTTGTCCAGCTTGTTCCAAATCTATATCCTGACCTTTGCTGGAAGCTCTAGGGGGCTGGTGTTCTCCCCCCGGACCGTTAGACGGTTCGGGGGTTCTTGAATTTCCAGTGTGGATTTTGATAGGGTTTTTGTTGACCATATAAGTTACCTTTCTTTATTCTGCTATCAGTAAGCGGGCCTCTCTGTGCTAAACCTGGTTCATTTCTGTGTTTGTCATTTCCTCTTACCTCACCGTTATTATTTGTGGGGGGCTTCTATCCAGCTTTGGGGTCCCCTTCTCTGGAGGCAAGAAAGGTCTTTTGTTTTCCTCTGCTAGGGGTAGCTAGATTCTCCGGCTGGAGCGTGTCATCTAGAATCAACGTAGGAATGATCCCCGGCTACTTCTAGTGTTGGCGTTAGGAGTAGATATATGGTCAACCCAGTTACCACTGCCCTATGAGCTGGATTTTTGTATTCTGCAGACTTCCACGTACCTCTGAGACCCTCGCCATTGGGGTCATAACAGTTTGCCAGGCCAGTATTAAATGTTTAATGCGTTGCAGAAGAGGGATTATAAGAAAGAAGATTCTGAGTTTTTTTTTTTTCTTTCTTCTTCCCCTTTACCTCAGAGTGGCTATGCTTGCTGCAGACATGAATGTCCAGACCTTGATTACAAGTGTGGACCAGCTGGCTACTCGTGTGCAGGGCATACAAGACTATGTTATCAGAAATCCTAGGTCAGAACCTAAAATACCGATTCCTGAACTGTTTTCCGGAGACAGGTTTAAGTTTAGGAATTTTGTGAATAATTGTAAATTGCTTTTGTCCCTGAGACCCTGTTCATCTGGAGACTCTGCTCAGCAAGTAAAAATAGTTATTTCGTTCTTACGGGGCGACCCTCAGGATTGGGCTTTTTCGCTGGCGCCAGGAGATCCGGCATTGGCTGATATTGATGCGTTTTTTCTGGCGCTCGGTTTACTTTATGAGGAACCCAATCTTGAGATTCAGGCAGAAAAGGCCTTGCTGGCTATGTCTCAGGGGCAGGACGAGGCTGAAGTGTATTGCCAAAAATTTCGGAAATGGTCCGTGCTGACACATTGGAACGAGTGTGCACTGGCCGCTAATTTTAGAAATGGCCTATCTGAAGCCATTAAGAATGTTATGGTGGGTTTTCCCATTCCCACAGGTCTCAATGATACTATGGCACTGGCTATTCAAATTGACCGGCGGTTGCGGGAGCGCAAAACCGCAAATTCCCTCATGGTGTTGTCTGAACAGACACCTAATTCGGTGCAATGTGATAGAAAAACCGCAAATTCCCTCATGGTGTTGTCTGAACAGACACCTGATTTAATGCAATGTGATAGAATCCTGACTAGAAATGAGCGGAAAATTCATAGACGCCGGAATGGCTTGTGCTACTACTGTGGTGATTCTACACATGTTATCTCAGCATGCTCTAAACGTATAGCTAAGGTTGTTAGTCCTGTCACCGTTGGTAATTTGCAACCTAAATTTATTCTGTCTGTAACTTTGATTTGCTCACTGTCGTCTTATCCTGTCATGGCGTTTGTAGATTCAGGTGCTGCCCTGAGTCTTATGGATCTGTCATTTGCTAAGCACTGTGGTTTTACTCTTGAACCATTAGAAAATCCTATTCCTCTTAGGGGTATTGATGCTACGCCATTGGCAGCAAATAAACCGCAGTATTGGACACAGGTTATCATGTGCATGACTCCTGAACACCGCGAGGTGATACGTTTCCTGGTTTTACATAAAATGCATGATTTGGTTGTTTTAGGGCTGCCATGGTTACAGACCCATAATCCAGTCCTGGACTGGAAGGCTATGTCAGTCTCAAGTTGGGGCTGTCGTGGTATTCATGGGGATTCCCTGCCTGTGTCTATTGCTTCTTCTACGCCTTCGGAAGTTCCGGAGTATTTGTCTGATTATCAGGATGTCTTCAGTGAGTCTGAGTCCAGTGCACTGCCTCCTCATAGGGACTGTGACTGTGCTATAGATTTGATCCCAGGCAGTAAGTTTCCTAAGGGAAGACTGTTTAATCTGTCGGTACCTGAACATACCGCTATGCGTTCATATATCAGGGAGTCTCTGGAGAAAGGACATATTCGTCCGTCTTCTTCCCCCCTTGGTGCGGGATTCTTTTTTGTGGCAAAAAAGGACGGATCTTTGAGACCTTGTATTGATTATCGGCTTTTAAATAAGATCACTGTCAAATTTCAGTATCCTTTACCGCTGTTGTCTGACTTGTTTGCCCGGATTAAAGGTGCCAAGTGGTTCACCAAGATAGACCTTCGTGGTGCGTACAACCTTGTGCGCATTAAGCAAGGTGATGAATGGAAAACCGCATTCAATACGCCCGAAGGTCATTTTGAGTACTTGGTGATGCCTTTTGGGCTCTCCAATGCGCCTTCAGTTTTTCAGTCCTTTATGCATGACATTTTCCGGAAGTATCTGGATAAATTTTTGATTGTTTATCTGGATGATATTTTGGTTTTTTCTGATGATTGGGATTCGCATGTGGAGCAGGTCAGGTTGGTCTTTAAAATTTTGCGTGAAAATTCTTTGTTTGTCAAGGGCTCAAAGTGTCTCTTTGGTGTACAGAAGGTTCCCTTTTTGGGGTTCATTTTTTCCCCTTCTGCTGTGGAGATGGACCCAGTCAAGGTCCGAGCTATTCTTGATTGGACTCAGCCCTCGTCGGTTAAGAGTCTTCAGAAGTTCTTGGGTTTCGCTAACTTCTACCGTCGTTTTATCGCTAATTTTTCTAGCATTGTGAAACCGTTGACGGATATGACCAAGAAGGGCTCCGATGTAGCTAACTGGGCTCCTGCTGCCGTGGAGGCTTTCCAGGAGTTGAAGCGCCGGTTTACTTCGGCGCCTGTTTTGTGCCAGCCCGATGTCTCACTTCCCTTTCAGGTTGAGGTGGATGCTTCAGAGATTGGAGCAGGGGCCGTTTTGTCGCAGAGAGGCCCTGGTTGCTCTGTTATGAAACCTTGTGCCTTTTTCTCCAGGAAGTTTTCGCCTGCCGAGCGAAATTATGATGTGGGCAATCGGGAGTTGTTGGCCATGAAATGGGCATTTGAGGAGTGGCGTCATTGGCTCGAGGGTGCTAAGCATCGTGTGGTGGTCTTGACTGATCACAAAAATCTGATGTATCTCGAGTCTGCTAAACGCCTTAATCCGAGACAGGCCCGCTGGTCATTGTTTTTCTCCCGCTTTGATTTTGTTGTCTCGTATTTACCAGGTTCAAAGAATGTGAAGGCCGATGCTCTTTCTAGGAGCTTTGTGCCTGATGCTCCTGGAGTCGCTGATCCTGTTGGTATTCTTAAAGATGGAGTTATCTTGTCAGCTATTTCTCCGGATCTGCGACGTGTGTTGCAGAGATTTCAGGCTGATAGGCCTGAGTCTTGTCCACCTGACAGACTGTTTGTCCCGGATAAATGGACCAGCAGAGTCATTTCCGAGGTTCATTCCTCGGTGTTGGCAGGTCACCCGGGAATTTTTGGCACCAGAGATCTGGTGGCCAGGTCCTTTTGGTGGCCTTCCTTGTCAAGGGATGTGCGGTCATTTGTGCAGTCCTGTGGGACTTGTGCTCGAGCTAAGCCTTGCTGTTCTCGTGCCAGCGGTTTGCTCTTGCCCTTGCCTGTCCCGAAGAGACCTTGGACACATATCTCCATGGATTTCATTTCTGATCTTCCGCTATCTCAGGGCATGTCCGTTATCTGGGTGATATGTGATCGCTTCTCCAAGATGGTCCATTTGGTTCCTTTGCCTAAGCTGCCTTCCTCTTCCGATCTGGTTCCTGTGTTTTTCCAGAACGTGGTTCGTTTGCACGGCATCCCTGAGAATATTGTGTCAGACAGAGGATCCCAGTTCGTTTCTAGGTTCTGGCGATCCTTTTGTAGTAGGATGGGCATTGATTTGTCGTTTTCGTCTGCTTTCCATCCTCAGACTAATGGACAGACGGAGCGAACCAATCAGACTTTGGAGGCTTATTTGAGGTGTTTTGTCTCTGCTGATCAGGACGATTGGGTGACATTCTTGCCGTTGGCTGAGTTTGCCCTTAATAATCGGGCTAGTTCCGCCACCTTGGTTTCGCCTTTTTTCTGCAACTCTGGTTTCCATCCTCGCTTTTCTTCGGGTCATGTGGAGCCTTCTGACTGTCCTGGGGTGGATTCTGTGGTAGATAGGTTGCAGCGGATCTGGAATCATGTGGTGGACAACTTGAAGTTGTCACAGGAGAGGGCTCAGCGCTTTGCCAACCGCCGCCGCGGTGTGGGTCCCCGACTACGCGTTGGGGATTTGGTATGGCTTTCTTCCCGCTTTGTTCCTATGAAGGTCTCCTCTCCCAAATTTAAACCTCGTTTTATTGGGCCTTACAAGATATTGGAAATCCTTAATCCTGTATCTTTTCGTCTGGATCTTCCTGTGTCGTTTGCTATTCACAATGTATTTCATAGGTCCTTGTTGCGGCGGTACATTGTGCCTGTAGTTCCTTCTGCTGAGCCTCCTGCTCCGGTGTTGGTTGAGGGCGAGTTGGAGTACGTGGTGGAGAAGATCTTGGATTCTCGCCTCTCCAGGCGGAGGCTTCAGTACCTGGTCAAGTGGAAGGGCTATGGTCAGGAGGATAATTCCTGGGTGGTCGCCTCTGATGTTCATGCGGCCGATTTAGTTCGTGCCTTTCATGCCGCTCATCCTGATCGCCCTGGTGGTCGTGGTGAGGGTTCGGTGACCCCTCACTAAGGGGGGGGTACTGTTGTGAATTTGCTTTTTGCTCCCTCTAGTGGTTACTAGTTTTTTGACTCTGGTTTTTCTGTCATTCCTTTTATCCGCACCTGGGTCGTTAGTTAGGGGTGTTGCTATATAAGCTCCCTAGACCTTCAGTTCAATGCCTGGCAACGTAGTTATCAGAGCTAGTCTGCTGTGCTCTTGTCTACTGATCCTGGTTCCAGTTATATCAGCTAAGTCTGCCTTTTGCTTTTTGCTATTTGTTTTGGTTTTGTATTTTTGTCCAGCTTGTTCCAAATCTATATCCTGACCTTTGCTGGAAGCTCTAGGGGGCTGGTGTTCTCCCCCCGGACCGTTAGACGGTTCGGGGGTTCTTGAATTTCCAGTGTGGATTTTGATAGGGTTTTTGTTGACCATATAAGTTACCTTTCTTTATTCTGCTATCAGTAAGCGGGCCTCTCTGTGCTAAACCTGGTTCATTTCTGTGTTTGTCATTTCCTCTTACCTCACCGTTATTATTTGTGGGGGGCTTCTATCCAGCTTTGGGGTCCCCTTCTCTGGAGGCAAGAAAGGTCTTTTGTTTTCCTCTGCTAGGGGTAGCTAGATTCTCCGGCTGGAGCGTGTCATCTAGAATCAACGTAGGAATGATCCCCGGCTACTTCTAGTGTTGGCGTTAGGAGTAGATATATGGTCAACCCAGTTACCACTGCCCTATGAGCTGGATTTTTGTATTCTGCAGACTTCCACGTACCTCTGAGACCCTCGCCATTGGGGTCATAACACAGACCCATTACGTTGAAAAGTTATAAACTTTGGGCCTTACTGCTAGGCATCCTCTACCAGGACCCATCTTTAGCAGATTACTCTGTCTCGTAGTCACTTTTGCTCCAGTTCTTACTATCTTTTTGCTTTGGTCTCCTGTAGCTTTGGGGACACCCCAGAATGTGGCACTGCTCACGTTGGATGTCAGGTCCTCTTGCTATGCACTCCAAGCTCTATCTGACTCATTATAAGGAAACTATCACTTTCCCTTCATCGTATCTGGTCCCACACTGGGCTAATCCTAAACATTAACTCTCACTATTTCTACTGTCAGACTATACACACTATCAATATTACTAACACTTTTTATACACATCACATTTCACATTACATCATATAACATTATTCTTGTTTCTTCACGGGAGAACATGGGCAGTCTGCCCATCTCCTTAGACTGTCTCCCTCCCCAACTCTTTTCCCTCCCTGTGCCACCTTATTCTGTTTGATTGGCAGCTCACTGATTTGACTCCTCAGCCTGTGAGCTTACAGTCAGGTAGAATAAGGTTGTGATAGGCATAGAAATGGGCGGTACCTGCACCATATGAATGCTTTTGGATTTAGAATGGAATGTCATAAAAGTTCCTGTCGGTGTAATGTGTAGATATGGTGTATAGTAGAGAAGCAGTAATATTTGTGTGAATTACAAAAAGAAGGGCAAAACTGTCTTTGCCACAACACACAATGGGATCCATGGGTGTTGTACTTTCTGTGCCTACATCATTTTCTATACTGTAAACATTTACAATATAGATACAGTATATAAAATCATTTTAGAATTTCACAATGCATTTCTATTTCTTTCTTTTTTTTTGCTATTTTTATATTAGGAGATAATTAAAATCCAGCATCACGTTATAACTTACAGCAATACATACAATTTATCTGCAAACTAAACCTAACCATAGCCATGAATGCGAGATGCAGTTATGCACATAAGACAGGAATGTCCAATAACAAAATAACGTTCTATTGTATTTAGAATTTTCTTGAGTTACTCCAATATTAAACTCGACTGTATTCAGTATGGAGACATAGTTTCCACCGGGTATGTCGTACACAGTACGTTCTGGTTAATTGAAAACACATTCTAAATTATGCGTGACTTTCTGAATGACTGAGGATTGCCTAATCATTCGAATTAAACTTGTGTAATATGGTTCTTATTGCCAGATTCTTAACTCTGCTTCACACGGACTGGTTTCTCAGCAGGGAAATGTGTAAAAAACTTTAGTCTCCTGTATATTAGTTAGGTATGGAGTTATCATTTTTTACCAACAATATACTTCATACTACTTGATTCAGCTTTGGGAAAGGGAGATCTTGCCACTCACTCTGGTGATAGCTTCACATTAAGGAGACCAGCTGTATATGTAGTCTTTCTCGGCAATGCTTTATGTGAAAAAGATTTACAAATTACATTTAGAAATTAAAGTGTCACTATTTCCACTTTCCGCATGTGGTATCCTATAAGTCTATGTCCAAACCTTGGCCAAGCCACTGGGTGTATAGCCTTGCAAATATCTCTAGTAACGTTGAAAAGCTCATTCAAGGGTCTGACATTGACCTATAGGAAACATCTTCAATAGATGGCACTAGCAAGATAACTTATTTACATAAGTGCACTAATTTACAGAGTACTTGTGGTATGCTCACTTTGTAAAGTGGACCTGCTAAGTCCCAAATCCAGGTGAGTACAAGGACCCCAGGCATTAGAGAAGCTCAGAATGCCGTGGGCAGTGAGGAAATGGCAGACAGGAGACCCAAGAGCAGTAGGATGGATGAAGAGAAATCAGCAAGTATACAGTAGCAGCTGGTTAGCACAGTGTGCCCAGAGGGTGGTGTACACCAAACTGGGGTCTAAACTAATGGGCCTTACATAGGTGTAGGGAGATTATGTCATAGATACATGCAGGGCAACTTGCAAAACTCAACGTGGAGCACAACAAAGGGAAGCGGACCGAGGTGGAGGCACCAAAGCCTGAGATACCAGGACAGGAAAGTAACAACTTGCATAGTCATTGTTTTTGTTCCCATCAATTTATTTGTTTCTCCATTCTTTTCTTGAAGGTCATGTGCATATTATTATTTTTTAAAGTCTGCCATAAATAATCACCTTAAAACTTGGAAAGCTGACAGCTGAATGTTCAGCTAAAAGCTATCTTTACCACAACCCCATTTGATGTATACATGAGTGTGTATTGCACATGGCCCCCAATAGAAGAGGGGAGAAATCTTCTGTAAGATACTTTTGAGGAAGATTATTTTCCACGAGTGCAAAAGGATCAGGTATTAAAAAATCAGCATGACTGACCCTTTGTCGTGGGTTTACCACTACAGAGAGGAGCCAGAAGAATGCAGTGTCTGATTTCTTCTACTCCTTTCACTGATTAGAAGCTTTTCACCTTCATATTAAACAGTACAAGTTTCTTTTACCAGTGCAGGGTTAATCTGCTCAGTTGAGAGCTCCTGGAAGCTTTCCTGCTTTAAGGATCATCTGTTCACTGTTAGCCACTCTTATCTCCTATATAATCTGGGCGCTGGCTGGCACTCATTGTCAGAGTACTTTTGCTACACGGCTGGAGGTTGTTATTAGTGGTTGCTGTTGGAGAAGGTGTTTGGCGGACTATTGCCACATTTTGAGTGTGTGATGATTCCCTTTCTTCTCCTATTTTGGTTAAATCATTTCCTTCACTCCCTGGTGCATTCCTCTGTTGTATGTGTAAGTGTATTTGGATGTTTGGTATTTTTCATTATTTCTGTTCTTATTACCTTGTTTGTCTGGTTGGTATATTACGGTACACTTCTACTCCCCCTCTTCCCTGGATGGGGGAAAGGTACAGATTGAGGGCGAATTCAGGAGCTAAGGCAAGGTACGTGGCCCTGGTATCTTCAGCATCAGAAGTAATCCAGGGAATAGGATGAGCTAGGGCGCCCCTAGTGTTAGGGACAGGGAAGGAGCCCATGGTCTGTGGACACCCGATAATAGATTGGTGACACCCTTATTTTACTCTCCATCTTCTGCTGATGTAATTCATGACAACCTCAATGTGTATTAGCAAGATATAACTGCTGTTAACCTCACCTCAACATTAATCTATGATGCCGGCCTATAGGTATCTTTTAGAAACTGGTGGTGATCTTTTAACATATTAGGAAATATTTACAGGAACTTTACCCATTCTTTTCAGTTATTCCCTATTGATAGGACAAGTAATAGCCTACTGACTAATGGTGGTCTGGCTACTGGATGCCCCAGTGATGCCAAGAACTTCTCTGAAGAGTCCCATCTGAATGAAGTGGATGTTGAGGTACACCACTACTCAATTCATTCTCTAGAGGACTTCTCATGAAAGCCAAATACAAAGATCCAGGTATTCAAATTAAGGTTTTTGTGAATATCATCCGCACTGCTGTAGAAATGAATGTCCAGGCGTATCCACAAAAACCTTAATTTGAATACCCTGAATCGGTCACTAGTTTGACCAGTGGATCTGCAGCAGTTGGTAATAAACTCTGAGGCATTTTTTCATGCTATATTTATTGGAAATATCAGGTGATGGCAATCTCATTTTATATCTTGAAATCTCCATTTGATAAAACCCTATTGCGCTTTTCTTTCCTGCAGTGTCTTTGATTAAGTACAAAGTTCCTTCAGTCCCAAAGAGATTGAAAAGAAATAGTCAATTCTTTAACCCTTACCAACATCTACTGTACATCACTAAGTGAGATTGCCCCATACCAGGTTGTTAATGGCTCTGTGTTACAGACAAGAAATGCCTCAAACAGTGGCGAGTGGAGAGGACCTCTGCCCTTGACTGTTAACCTGTTAAATGCCTCTGTCAAACTGATAGCGGCATTACCAGAACGTTGGGATGTGTCATTCCAAGTGCCCATCCGTGCTCCCATGATGTCATCGCAGGACACTGATGGGTTGCTATGACAGCAGGTGTTCTTTTAAAGTCCCCTAACAAGTACAGTGAAAAGTAAAAAAAAAGTTTTAAAAAATGTAAGGAAAATTAAAAAATACCCCTTTTTCCCCTTTAAAAATAAAGATATTAATAAAATTGCATCCAGAAAGTTATTGCATCCAGAAAACTCTGATCTATTAAAATATAAAAATAAATAACCCAATTGGCAAACACTAAAAATAGAAAGCAATTCAAAACGGGAAAATTCCATTTTTTTTGTCACTGTAATACTACTAATCATTCTACTATTATTCCATCATCAGTTTTAGACTAATTTATGTGAATGACGGGATGTACTACAACAGCACAAAAAGTAGGAGCTGAATCTGTGCCAAAATCATTAAACTGCTCCCTCTAACAGGAGACCACCACATGCTGTAATGTCTGTTTACTGTTTTCCATCCTCCCCTGCCCAGGAGCTGTGGTATGATTAGACCATGTTCCTGTACGGTCAGACACAGCCATTACACAGCACACAGCAGGGGCACATTTATAAGATTATCTCGGCACATGAACATTTTATTTAAGCACATCAAATTGTGAGTAAATGATGGTGGGGTAAAGAAATAGGGAAAGCATTTACTGGTTCTAGCCAGTTTGAGATAGTATGTAAGGTTTGTGTCAAGTGGAAGTTCAGGTAGCAGTGGGCTGGAGGCACATGGAGCACAGTGTTTTGAGAGCATGAAATCATACTGAATTTCCTGCAGATATTCCTGTAATGTCTGGGGCCTATGGTCCAAACTAGAAATTAGGAAATGTGCCTTATTTCCTTCAATACAGAAGAAATGGAGAAACACATGAGGGAAAAGTAACAGATATCGGGAGTGCTGATGGGACGGATCATTGGATCTGACAGGAGGATCAAGAATGGGGATTATCTGAGCTGAATGCACGCAGAGGCATAAAATGAAACTGGAAGAGGAGGATGCTGTGTCTGAAACTGCATGCTAAAGACTGTTGTATCTAAACTGTCTAGTAAAGTTCAATTTGTTATGACAAACCAGGTGTCCCCTGATGTGTGTGGAGCGCCCACCATAGGACCGTGGGACACTCGGTACCGGGTCCTTCAGTTCTCTCGGCGGGGGATGTCACGGTGGCTGACCCGGTCCGTGGCCCTAGGGGAATGTCTGTTGTAAAATAAGGGAAAGGTCTTTAAAGGGGAAATGTTCGTGACGCAACCTGTGGTATTTGGTCAGGGTGACCGACGCTGCTTAGGGATCCGCTGGGGTGATGTTATGGCAGCTTGATGGTATACCTTCCCACAGGTGAAGTGTATCCCCAGGGCGTCCCAGAGTGTGGATGGTGAATGGTGTGAGGCGCAGTGAATAACGAGGACACAAGGTTGCAGTCTCTTTACCTTTACTGAAGGCTTCAGTGTCCACAGTCCAGGGTACGAACCACAGGGAAGGCTGGGTCCGGCCGGTCTGAAGGCAAATCCAGAGTCCCCTTATCCAGGTGGAAATCAACAGCCTTCCTCTAGCGCCTGGGTGTTGTAGTACCTCCCTGCTGAGCTTCTCGGTAAGGTCCTCACAACTATTCTGGATGTTAAGTCTCTTTCTCTCTGTCCCCCTGATGGATAGGATAGGACAAACCCATATGACTGGTGGCCTGTGTCTTTTTACAGGGACTCTACCATGCCCCGGCCCCCGCAAGGTGCCACCATGCCTCCTGGGTATAAGGTGCGGATAGGTAACGTAGAATTATCTGTCCTGCCAGTCTCTGAAGTAAAGCATAGAGATCCTTACTCCCTTGTTACGCTGGCTACCGGATTCTGCGCCTCAGAGGGAAGCAGCTTGCTCCTGGCTGATCTCCCTCTGATATTCCTCTCCTGTGCTCTGCTTTCCTGCACAGTCTCTGCAATAGGTTCACTCTTTAGTGTCTTTTCCCAGGAGTTGCAGCACTTCATGCCACAGAGCTCCTCTTCCTCTGTCATCCTGACAGGCCTCTACTCTGAACTCCTTTCCCTCCAGATCAGGATGTTATATAGGGGAGTTCACCTTAAACAGGCTTAGAGCTCCCCCTTCTGGTCTGGAGTGTGAACATGTTGCATGCATTGTATTTACCTGGTGAAGAGATCTCATTTATTGCCTTCAGATGTAATATCACTCCCCCTGGTGGAAGAACGACATTACTGCAATGACCAGGACTCTGGGGAGCTGCACGTGCGGCTGACTATGGAATATAGGATGTGGCTGCAGCAGAGGCCTCACCTCTGAGAGTGAGTACACTGTATTGTACACAGCACAACATCGACGGACTGGGACACTGTTTATTTGTGGGGTTCCAGGGTGTGGATAAGCAGCAGCTCACCCACAGCTACCAACCTGGGCACCTAACATTTAGACTACTATGATAAATGAGTTATATATTAGTTCATATGTAGCGCCCCCACTGCCGCAGGGCCGAGGGGTACCCGGTACCGGGCCTCTGAGTCTCTGCTTCTGGGGTTGTCACGGCGGCTAGGCCCCGGTCCGTAACCCTGCCGTGGGGCGCACAGTGAATGATCGGTGTGGATAGTGGTGTTGTAACGGTGCAGTTGTGGGGTGCAGGTCGCGATAAATAATGAGGACACCAGGTTGCAGTCTCTTTACCTCTTTACTGAAGATCTCTGGGTCCTCAATCCAGAATACGGCTCACCAGGCTGCGCAAGTCCGGCCGGTCCAATGACACTTCCAGAGTTCTCTTCACAGGAGGAAATCTGTGCCTTCCCCCTAGCGCTATGTGTTGTAGTCCTTCCCTGCTGTGCTTACGGAAAGTACCCCACAACTGTTGTGTCTGTTTCTGATGTTCCCTCACAACTCGACTAGATGATGTTCTGCTAATCCTCCGTCCCTCCCTGAGGTTCGGGTAGGAACGGCACCCGTTTGACGGGTAGGCCTGGAGTTCTTCCGGGACCCTAGAGACGCCCCTCTCCCACAATTGCCTCCCAAGACTTCATAGGTGATTTGAGTTAGACAGCCCGCCTGAGACTGACTGTCCTGCCGCTGTTTGGAGTATTGCTTGAAGCTGAATGTTGTTCTACTCCCTCGGCGTTCCGGCCACCGGTATTGCGCCTCAGTAGGATGTTGCTTCGGTCTTACAGCACGACTCCTACTGGTATTTCTCCTTTGCGTGATCCCGTTTCTCACTCAGCACAATCTATCTCTCTTCTAATCCTTTCTTGGGCACCGCCGCTACCCGAGCAGGCACGGTCCCGTTACGTTCGTTCTCGTTGCCAAGCCTCTGTCAGGATCCCACCCCTGACAGAGACCCTACTGTATCTTCCCCTACAACACCCTCTGCCACAAGGTGTTGCCTGGTTCCAACCCAGTCAGCTTTCTGATCTAACTTCCTGCCTGACCCCCAGTTTACCCACTATGGTGGGGAGTGGCCTAATGAATAGCACCCTTAGCTCCCCCCGGAGGCCCGGCTGTGAAATGTATTGGTGTCTGTGATACCTGATCAGATGAACTCCTTCAGTGCCATCGGACGCACCATAGCTCCCCATAGTGGCGGAGCCACAGTACTGCAACGACCAGGACTCTGGGGCGCTGCACTCCCCCCTGGTTAAACACAGTACTCCGGGACTGGGAAGAAAACAACAATACAAGTTTAGCAAAAAGACATACAGTTTGGTTGAGTGCAATAACAATAAGTATACTTGAACAAGCTTTCCTTTATGGGAGGTGAGGACACTTGAACGTTACAAACATGGTTAAACATTAAACATTATAAATTACAGGCTATAAATAACTCCTGTTACCCAACCGGGTATTCTACTAAGTGCAAAAATTGCTGAACAATACTTTAACATTGCCTTTAAGGACTCACACTCTAAATCCACTAAAGACCTTCCTATAATCACATTATAAGGCACTTTAACTTTTTTCATTCTCCTTCTTTAAATCTGCAGGACCGCCTGTCCTATCGGCACCAGACCTACTGCCTCTCCTTTCTGTTACAGGACCGCCCCGTTCAGCCAGGGCCTACTGCCTTTTCAACTACTATACACAGTATAGAACATAACATTACTTTCAGTTTAAGAGCACTGAGCCATCTCTACATGACTCGTATGAGGACTCAGGGTTTACCTTCTATCCTAACTATCTATCAACATTATCAAGCATTTTCTTCTGAACATTAAGCCTTCTCATTATCTTTCTTCCTTTCTTGCATGCTGAACACCACATCTATTTCTACGGGCCCACTGCATCATTCTTCTATCTTTCACCTTTTACTTCTCAGAGCACATCATCAGTATTCCTTCACATTTAACTAATTAAACACATATAACTCTCTTGTACAAACATTATCATCACTTTTCTCTCATTGACATTATTGCTATTTATCTTAAGCAATTTTACTGTTGAAATACGATAAATGAACATCCCCTTTAAGAGGGGGCCAAGTCTCTGTGAGGTAGCGTGTCTTCCCAAGCTACCAGTCCATACTCAGCAAAGGTTCCAGTGCGGTATCTTCGCAAAGAGTCTTTAAGTAAAACCAGTAGGGGGCGCCTTTAATAAGGTGCAACTATTTACAAGAAGTTCGGATCATGCACTGTTCATGATTTCAGCAGTTTTTGAATAACATAGAACAATAGAAAAATAACCAAAAACAATAGGGATCCCGGGTCCATAGAAGGATCCCCCTAAAAGTTTACCCTGAACGGGTTTTAGCAGCAATCATAAAAGGCAATAAAACAGTAACTATTTTACAAGTAACAAAGTACAGTAGAATCTTACTGTGGTGGTCTCCGGTCTGGCATCACCAGGCCAACGGATCGCACTGGTGCGCCAGGAAGCGGTTCCGGTCCCAGCAGTGATAAAATCCCTCGCCGGGACGCCCTTCTCACGGGTAGGTGCACACGTTCCTCCGGAGCACGGCGAGGACGGGCTCCTCGAGATTCCGCGGGGCCGGGCTCTGCTGCTTTCCCCTTGGGATCATCTTCTTCCGGTGTTCCGGCAGCAGCCTGGAGGGCAATGAATCGTTGCACACCTCACGCCATCCAACCAGACTCTCCCGCAGCCCTCCTCCATCTGGTGTAAGTCACCGCATCGCCTGGCTCCAGGTCGCGGGGAAATCTTCCGCTGCAGGGCTCCACCTCCTCCCGATCCACGTGGATCTGTAGCGGCTCCCCGATTTCTTGGATAACCCCGCGTCCATACTGAGGGTTAAAGGCCACCACTACACCCCAGTGTGATGGCGGGATCTCCGGGGTGCTAATTAAATCAACCTGCTCTGCAGGCTGGGGCCGGCTCCGCCACGCTGCCATCAGACGCCGTAGATGTTCGGCGTCTGGCATGATCTTCAGGCCCGGCGTCTGTAGCGTACCTTCAGCCGCGGCCAGGTGGGAGGGAGCAGGGGACACTGGGGATAAACGGATCTCCGTAGGCTGGCCCAGCCGAGTGAGCACGCGGGCATCAGCCTCCAGCCTGCGGGCTAGCTGTCGGGCCTCGGCTGCAGCCACACATTCCTCAGACAGCGGCAGAGGGGGTCGGCCCATCGGTGACCCTGTGAGGGTCAGACCCCGCAGCGTCGGCGTTTCTGGGGCTATGTCAGGTTGCGCAGCCTCAGGCCGGACCGGGTCAGCCCCGCGTGGTGCTCCTGGTGTCGCCATCTTGGCCTTTCCTCCAATGTCTTCTTCCCGCGGTCTCTTTCGTGGGCGGCCCCGTCCCCATGGTCTCCACCCTCCAACCAGGATCAGGAGGCGGACCTCGGCTGTTGACGGGCACGTCCTCAGGACACAGAAATACTTAGACTGGGCGGCCATCGCTGTTCGCGCTCTCCAGCTTGTCTACGCCTACTTCACGCCCCTTCTCTCTTCAGCGCTGCAATGGCGGCGGATTTTGGCGGTAAATGGCGCAACACAGTCTTCGTAATAAAGCACAGTCAAAGCACAATAAATCACAGTTCCAAGGCACACATGACCTGATTCTTCAGGCTTAAGTAGATCCTGTTCGTGAGGCCAAGTTGTAGCGCCCCCACTGCCGCAGGGCCGAGGGGTACCCGGTACCGGGCCTCTGAGTCTCTGCTTCTGGGGTTGTCACGGCGGCTAGGCCCCGGTCCGTAACCCTGCCGTGGGGCGCACAGTGAATGATCGGTGTGGATAGTGGTGTTGTAACGGTGCAGTTGTGGGGTGCAGGTCGCGATAAATAATGAGGACACCAGGTTGCAGTCTCTTTACCTCTTTACTGAAGATCTCTGGGTCCTCAATCCAGAATACGGCTCACCAGGCTGCGCAAGTCCGGCCGGTCCAATGACACTTCCAGAGTTCTCTTCACAGGAGGAAATCTGTGCCTTCCCCCTAGCGCTATGTGTTGTAGTCCTTCCCTGCTGTGCTTACGGAAAGTACCCCACAACTGTTGTGTCTGTTTCTGATGTTCCCTCACAACTCGACTAGATGATGTTCTGCTAATCCTCCGTCCCTCCCTGAGGTTCGGGTAGGAACGGCACCCGTTTGACGGGTAGGCCTGGAGTTCTTCCGGGACCCTAGAGACGCCCCTCTCCCACAATTGCCTCCCAAGACTTCATAGGTGATTTGAGTTAGACAGCCCGCCTGAGACTGACTGTCCTGCCGCTGTTTGGAGTATTGCTTGAAGCTGAATGTTGTTCTACTCCCTCGGCGTTCCGGCCACCGGTATTGCGCCTCAGTAGGATGTTGCTTCGGTCTTACAGCACGACTCCTACTGGTATTTCTCCTTTGCGTGATCCCGTTTCTCACTCAGCACAATCTATCTCTCTTCTAATCCTTTCTTGGGCACCGCCGCTACCCAGAGCAGGCACGGTCCTGTTACGTTCGTTCTCGTTGCCAAGCCTCTGTCAGGATCCCACCCCTGACAGAGACCCTACTGTATCTTCCCCTACAACACCCTCTGCCACAAGGTGTTGCCTGGTTCCAACCCAGTCAGCTTTCTGATCTAACTTCCTGCCTGACCCCCAGTTTACCCACTATGGTGGGGAGTGGCCTAATGAATAGCACCCTTAGCTCCCCCCGGAGGCCCGGCTGTGAAATGTATTGGTGTCTGTGATACCTGATCAGATGAACTCCTTCAGTGCCATCGGACGCACCATAGCTCCCCATAGTGGCGGAGCCACAGTACTGCAACGACCAGGACTCTGGGGCGCTGCACATATATTATACGCTGCTCAAAAACATAGGGAACACTAAAATCCCACTTCCTAGATATCACTGAATGAAATATTCCAGTTGTAAATCTGTATTCATTACATAGAGGAATGTGTTGAGGACAATAAAACATAAAAATTATCAACGTAAATCACAACAAATATCCCATAGAGGTCTGGAGTTGGAATGATGCTCAAAATCAAAGTAGAAAATGAAGGCTGATCCAACTTCAATAGAAATGCCTCAAGACAAGGAAATTATGCTCAGTAGTGTGTGTGGCCTCCACGTGCCTGTATGACCTCCCTACAATGCCTGGGCATGCTCCTGATGAGGCGGCAGATGGTCTCCGGAGGGATCACCTCCCAGACCTAGACTAAAGCATCCGCCAACTCCTGGACAGTCTGTGGTGCAACGTGACATTGGTGGATAGTGCGAGACATGATGATGTCCCAGATGTGTTCAATCAGATTAAGTCCTGGGGAATGGGTGGACCAGTCCATAGCTTCAATGCCTTCATCTTGCAGGAACTGCTGACACACTCCAGCCACATGAGGTCTGGCATTGTCCTGCATTAGGAGGAACCCAGGGCCAACCGCACCAGCATATGGTCTCACAAGTGGTCTGAGGATCTCATTTCGGTACCTAGTGGCAGTCAGGCTACCTATGGCGAGCACATGGAGGGCTGTGTGGCCCTCCAAAGAAATGCCACCCTACACCAATACTGACCCACTGCCAAACCGTTCAAGCTGAAGGATGTTGCAGGCATCAGATCGCTCTTCACGGTATCTCCAGACTCTGTCACGTCTGTCACACGTGCTCAGTGTGAACCTGCTTTCATCTGTGAAGAGCACAGGGCACCAGTGGTGAATTTGCCAATTCTGGTGTTCTGTGGCAAATGTCAAGTGTCCTGCACGGTTTTGGGCTGTGAGCACAACGCTCATCTGTGGATGTCGGACACTCAGACTATCCTCATGGAGTCGGTTTCTAACCGTTTGTGCAGACAGATGCACATTTGTGGCCTCCTGGAGGTCGTTTTGCAGGGCTCTGGCTGTGCTCCTCCTGTTCCTCCTTGCACAAAGGCTGAGGTAGCAGTCCTTGTAGAGTCTGTCTCATGCTACCACGAGTGTGAAAGCACAACCAACATTCAAAAGTGACATCAGCCAGAAAGCATTGGTACTGAGATGTTGTCTGTGTCCCCACTTGCAGAACCACTCCTTTATTGAGTGTGTCTTGATAATTGCCAATAATTTCTATCTGTTGTCTATTCCATTTGCACAACAGCATGTGAAATTGATTGTCGAACAGTGTTGCTTCCTAAGTGGACAGTTTGATTTCACAGAAGTTTGATTTACTTTGAGTTATATTCTTTTGTTTAAGAGTTCCTTATATTTTTTGAGCAGTGTATATTATCACTGCAGCCAGTTAAAGTTATATTAGATAAAACTTGTTGTACTTGATAATACTGGTTGGTCCTGTATTTCCATGGCAATCAACAAATATCCATCTACAGTTTATAATTGTTATGTGACATTACTTGTTTGTCAATTTATTTATCTCTCTATTATTGATATCAACCTCTTTAGGAGAGGGCCATTATCCATTTTTGTCCAGCTAACTGTATTCTTAATATAAGTTTGATTACAACAATATCACCAGCAAAGACCCACTGTGCCTGTCATGATGGTAGTGGTATGAAAGTCAGCCTATAGTAAAAAGCAATCAGACGATCACAGGTCTCGTAAATGGACCACAGACTACAATAGAAGGCAAAAATATGTTTTTCAAAGTATGGGAAAAATAATAAAATGATAAAAGTTTGAATTACTCACATTTTTCCCCATTAAAAAATAAAAATATACACATATGTACTGTAATATCTGAATTGTGTTTTTATTTGTCCACCACAACACAAAAAGATGCAATAAGAGGTGATCAAAACAATGTATTTACCCCAAAATGATATCAATAAAACCATCAGTTTTGGGATGCAAAAATCAAGCCCTCACATAGCTCAATTGACCAAAAATATAAAACATTTTGGTTCTTGTAAAATGGCAATGGAAACAATCTTTTTTTATTGAATTTTCCCCAAAAAAAATTAAGATTAGCTACATGTTTGATATAACTGAAATTGTACTGACCTGGAGAATCATGTTGCCAGTTCACTTTTACCAGTTATTAAACATTGTCAAAAATTAAACACCAAAAAACTATTGCAAAATTGTGTGGGGTAGATTTCCGCAATTTTGCTTCACCTCATATAATTTTCTGCCTAAGGCTATTTTCACACTAGCGTCGTGCACTGCACGTCGCTATGCGTCGTTTTGCAGAAAAAACGCATCCTGCAAAAGTGCTTGCAGGATGCGTTTTTTCTCCATAGACTAGCATTAGCGATGCAGTTGCTTGTAACGTTCTTTGGTGCGTCGTTCCCGTCTTTTCCCACCACGTATGCGCGGCCGGAACTCCGCCCCCGCCTCCCCACACCTCACAATGGGGCAGCGGATGCGTTGAAAAACAACATCCGCTGCCCCCGTTGTGCGGCGCTTTCACTGCTAGCGTCGGTGCGCCGCAATGTCGCATAACGACGTGCAGTGCACGACGCTAGTGTGAAAGTAGCCTTACAGTACATCACGTGCTAAAATAGATAAAATAGATGGTGTCATTAAAAAGTACAAGGTCAGGGAAAAACGCAAGCCCTCATACATCTATGTTGACAGAAAAATAAAAAAGTTATGGCTCTCGGAAGTAAGGGAGAAAAAAATGAAAGCACAAAAATGGAAAATAGCCATGCCTGGAAAGCGTTAAAGAGTAAATGTTGTTACAAATGTAATCGTTAGTGAAATAGATTATGGCAGTTGGTGCTCATAAACTTATATGGATAATTACAGCTGTCATTTCAAGAACTGAATGTCTGTGCCTGCCTCCTCGTCCATAGGATTTTAAAAGGACCAACTGCCATCTGCTAGCTCCGTAATTGGAAAATCACAGAGTGTCACCGAGTATCTCCACATCGCCCCATGGAAATGTTCAGCTTTCCATCCCTCAAAACTCTCGAGGAAATGAGGAGATACCCCCCTAGCCACCTAGGAGCCATGGTTTTGAATAACAGCATTTCCAAATTGCATACCTTTGAAATGTTGTCATTCGGAGATAAACAGTTTTAAAAAACTGATGACGATACTGATGACGATAGGTGTTCTCAGCTGCCACTACTTTGCATCTGCCCTGCAAAAACATGTTGCAAAACCAAATCAGGTGTCACTGTGCAATGTCATCAGTGGCAAGGTCCACCTAATCACCGATACATGGACCAGTAAGCACCACCAGGGATGTTACATCTCCCTAACTGCCTACTGGGTAAATGTAGTGGTGGCTGGGACTGAGGCGAAAAGTGTTTTAGCACGTCTTACCACCACCTAGGTTTGCTGGAAGTTTATCTGTACAGGTTGTCGCCTCCTACTACTCTGCTTCCTCCACCGTCTCCTCATCCAGTCACAGTAAGACCTGTACCACCAACTTTAGCACAGCCAGGGGGAAAAGACAGCAGGTTCAAATCCCACAATGCACATGAGCTGTGGACCGGGATCAAACAGCAGACAGATGAGTGGTTGGTGTCGGTGAACCTCAAGCCCGGCCTGGTGGTGTGCGATAAAGGGCAAAATCTTGTAGCATCTCGGGGCCCAGCCAGTTTGATGCATATCCCTTGCCTGACGCATGTGCTAAATTTGGTGGTGTAGAGCTTCTTGAAAAACTACCCACACATGTTAGAGATGCTGCTGAAAGTGTGAGCAGTGTTTGATCGCTTTCAACGTTCTTACCCTCCTGCTGCTTGCATGTCTGTTTTGCAGTGTCACTTCTACCTTCCCGCTCACCAACTTATATGCGACGTACCAGCAAGGTGGCTTGCAAAAGTATTCACCAACCCCCCATCCCCATTGCACTCAATGTGAAAAAAAATGTAATTCAAGCCAAAGGTATACAACGTTTCATCTCAAGGTGTTAGCCTTTCTCCAGAAAATACAGCTTGGCCCTGAAACAATCTCAAATGGTATACTTATAAGGGAGTGAGGATAGAGTGTTACTATGTATTTCCTCAGGTTTAGCTGCCTCAAATGGGGTTATTATTATTGAATCAAATAATAATAATAAGAAGAAAAAGAACGTGAGAGTCCGGTTTTGTGGGGTATATTTGGTATATACTTAGTATATTACAGAACAAAATCAGCAGTGTGTCTCTTTAATGATGCTACCCTATTCAGATGTCAGACACAAGAATGACTGACACTAGACCACATCCCTCACTATTGTACAATAATGAGATTATTACCCTATAATCTTGTGTTATAAAGGGATTATCATAGAAAACTATTGTGCAGTTAGTGCATTTAACACTAGTGTTGAGCATTCCGATACCGCAAGTATCGGGTATCGGCCGATATTTGCTGCATCGGAATTCCGATACCGAGATCCGATACTTTTGTGATATCGGGAATCGGTATCGGGATCGATATTAATGTGTAAAATAATGAATAAAAATAAAAAATATTGATATACTCACCTCTCCGACGCAGTCTGGACCTTACCGATGTAACCGGCAGCTTCCATTCCTAAGAATGAGCGCTTAAAAGACCTTAGATGACGTCGTGGCCTGTGATTGGTTGCGTGAGCGGTCATGTGACCGCTCACGCAACCAATCACAGGCCGCGACGTCATCTAAGGTCTTTCAAGCGCTCATTCTTAGGAATGGAAGCTGCCGGTTACATCGGTAAGGTCCAGGCTGCGTTGGAGAGGTGAGTATATCAATATTTTTTATTTTTATTCTTTATTTTACACATTAATATGGATCCCAGGGCCTGAAGGAGAGTTTCCTCTCCTTCAGACCCTGGGAACCATACAGGATACCTTCCGATACTTGGTGTCCCATTGACTTGTAATGGTATCGGGTATCGGTATCGGCGATATCCGATACTTTTTGGGTATCGGCCGATACTATCCGATACCGATACTTTCAAGTATCGGACGGTATCACTCAACACTATTTAACACCTAATAAACAAAACAAGAAAATGCCATAGTAACAGGACAAAGTCATATCAATGAGATAAGTCCTTGCAAGAAGTACGTCATCTACAAATTCTTCATGGAAAATATAAAGGAATTCCACAAATAAGACTACAATATATTATTCACATGCTCTTCAATTTTGTTGTAGGTTTTATCCTTTCCAAAGATTTGACTAAATAAATTAGCCTTAAATGAAGGTGGTCTGAATTCATTGATCTCAGTGGGACAGGCCGACGATCTGACTTGTATGATGGCCTACCAACTCTCCCACAATAGGGGATGTTGGGGTATCTGGCAGTTAGGGTACTGTCACACTCTGCAACTTTCCAACGATCACGACCAGCGATACGACCTGGCCGTGATCGTTGGAAAGTCGTTGTGTGGTCGCTGGGGAGCTGTCACACAGACCGCTCTCCAGCGACCAACGATGCCGAGGTCCCGGGTAACCAGGGTAAACATCGGGTTACTAAGCGCAGGGCTGCGCTTAGTAACCCGATGTTTACCCTGGTTACCAGCGTAAAAGTAAAAAAAAAAAAACCGTACATACTCACATTCCGGTGTCCTTCAGGTCCCTTGCCGTCTGCTTCCCGCTCTGACTGAGTGCCGCCGTAAAGTGAAAGCAGAGCACAGCGGTGACGTCACCGCTGTGCTCTGCTCACTTTCCGGCCGGCAGTCAGTCAGAGCGGGAAGCAGACGGCAAGGGACCTGAAGGACACCGGAATGTGAGTATGTACTGTTTTTTTTTTTTTACTTTTACGCTGGTAACCAGGGTAAACATTGGGTTACTAAGCGCGGCCCTGCGCTTTGTAACCCGATGTTTACCCTGGTTACAAGCGAACGCATCGCTGGATCGCTGTCACACACAACGATCCAGCAATGACAGCGGGAGATCCAGCGACGAAATAAAGTTTCAAACGATCTGCTACGATGTACGATTCTCAGCAGGGTCCCTGATCGCTGCTGCGTGTCAGACACAGCGATATCGTATGGATATCGCTGGAACGTCACGGATCGTACCGTCGTAGCGACCAAATTGCCACTGTGTGACAGTACCCTTAGAGTCTAAATGGACAACCCCTTTGTTTTCAGGGTAGATAAGCATTGCCTAATTTGTATGGTAGCGTCCTTCTGCTCCCTCCAAATTGAAGACACGTGAGTCTTAGCTGATTTATGCATGGAAGGGTCAGGAAAGATGGTTGTAGGCTGAACAAACATTTGCCCAACAGTTATCTGCCTAAATAATACCTCTAAACAGAGTCTACATGACATCTACTTACTGTGTGTATGCCAAATTCTGGTAGGAAAGCAGTACCTACATAAATACATCTGAAGAAGTGTCAACCTGGGTAGGCCACGTAGTGAACCTAAATTTGTGATTTTTAAAGGTATACCCACTGTTCCACAGCACACAGAATATTACACAGTGTACAGAGTTATTATATCACTCACAGCTATACAGTATATACTGTACACATCTGTCCACCGTAGGACCTAGTGATGGGGTGGTGGGTGTTGGACTGGATATGAATAGGAAAATATTGGTCAGCCCTCTAATATTTATGGAATTCAGGGCTGGTTTAACACCCACTTCAGAGGTTGTGGATCTAAATTAAGTCAAAGTGCTCTACCGAATACTATGGAAATATTGATATAGAGGTTGGATAACGGTTTGATGCAAGGCTTCAGTCACCACTAGGGGAGCTCACTGACTTTAAGTTTACACAGCCTGTAATAGGTATAATACTAGATGTACATATGCTATAAGCGCCCCTAGTGGTGGTTCCGGCAACCTGTTACATGTTCAAGTGAGGATCTGAAAAGAGTGTATGTACTTTTTCCAGGTTCTCCAACTTTTTCCAGGTTCTCCACCTGTCACTTTGTTGCTTTGTGGAGCAATACCAAGCAGAGGCTGTTTTTTTTATAAATAGCAATTAGCAAAACTCAAATGTATATCCACATTTTATAATGTCTAACCATATAAAATGGTATTGTCGACCCTCAGAAACGATAAGGAGCCTTCCTACACTTGTTGGGATTAATCCTTTTCTTTGTTTACTGCTGCCACTGGTGCTTGAGTCTTAACATGCTGACTTTCTAACAATATCTAAAAGAGTCAAACACTAATTTTAATCATTACTCTGGAGATGGTAATTTACAGTAATTTACTTAACTGGTTATTATTCCTGCCCTGTGGGTAATCGCTATGGTTACAATTTAATATAAACAGTTTTACATCTTAAAAGGCATGAAGCATCAAGAAATGTGAAAAGCCACGCGATCTTAGGGTGTGTGCACACACTCAATGTTTGCAGCAGAAAAATCTGTTAGGCTGGGGTCACACTAGTGTAGAATACGGACGAGTGCTATGAGAGAAAACATTGCATAGCACTCGGACCAGTGTTAATCTATGGGGCAGCTCACATCACCGTATTCTAGGTGTGTGTAAAATCGCAGCATGCTGCGATTGTAACCGAGACTTGGCCAATACTCGCCAATGCAAGCCTATGAGTGCAAGAAAAAAATCACACAGCACTCGGACCATGCAAGTGCTGTCTGATTTTTACGCACCGGTGTCACCTGATTCATGTTGCCCACATCACGGGGAGCATGAACCAAAGACTGACAGCACAAATGCAGCCAGGTATGTATTTCTTTGTAATGTTCTTGCATTTGAAAAAGAAGCTGGTTACAATATCTGTCCTGAGACTACAGCTGGATAACAGATTAGTTTGATTCTTTCCCTGCTGGCTTTTCCCAGCAACATTCTAGTCAATTAACAGGTCTCTCGTTATGGGAGAAATCTCTTAATCACCTGCAACTGAAAAAAAAGAGAAAGAAAGCAAAATGGACATAATTTCACACAAACCCCCAAAATGGGATGGACAAAATTTTTGTCACCCTCAATTTAATACTTGGTTGCACACCCCTTGGAATAAATAACTGAAATCAATTGCTTCCTTTAACCATCAACAAGCTTCTTCCATCTCCCAACTGGAATTTTTGGACCAACTTCTTTTGAAAACTGCTCCAGGTCTCTCATATTTGAAGGGTATCTTCTCCCAACAGCAATTTTAAGATCTCTCCACAGGTGTTCAATGGGATTTATTGCTGTCCACTTCAGAATTCTCCAGTACTTTGTTTCCATTCATTTCTGGGTACTTCTTGAAGTATGTTTGGGGTCATGACCTAGGATGCAAACCAAGCTTTCTGACACTGGGCACTACACTACACTGTCAAAGCATCCAGTGCCAGAGGCAGAAAAGCAACCCCAAAACATCTTTGAACTTCTCCATATTTAACTGTAGGTACTGTGTTTTCTTTGTAGGCCTCATGTTGTTTTTGGTAAACAGTAGAATGATGTGCTTTACCAAAAAGCTTTATCTTAGTCTCATCTGTCCACAAGATTCTTCCGAAGAAGGATTTTTTCTTACTCACATACATGTTGGCAATCTACGACTTAGTTTTTTTATGTCTCTGTGTCAGTAGTGGGGTCTTCCTGGGTCTCTATTCATAGCATTTCATTTAATTCACTGTCAATGGATAGTTTCACTAACACGGATTCACCCTCAGCCTGCAGGACAGCTTCAATCTCTTTGATTTTACTAGAGCAAATAATATCTGAATGTGTTATTGCCTTTTCTCAGACCTTAGCTGACCGCATATTCATGACCTGTCCTGTGGATAAAACATAAATATGATGGGATCAGACAATTTCTTTATTTTGTAAATATATATATGCTGCAAAAAACAAAATTTACAAAACTCAGAATAGGTGCACAGATGTCGGCACATGACCTAAGCAGTGTGTGAAGGGGCAGGCTGACTGTTATTAACTAGGGCAGCACGGTGGCACAGTGGTTAGCACAGCAGCCTAGCAGCGCTGGAGTCCTGGGTTCAAACCCCACCAAGAACAACATCTGCAAAGAGTTTCTATGTTCTCTCCGTGTTTGCGTGGGTTTCCTCCGGGTACTCCGGTTTCCTCCCACATTCCAAAGACATACTGATAGGGAATTTAGATTGTGAGCCCCAACAGGGACAGCGATGATAATGTATGCAACTTGTAAAGCGCTGCGGAATATGTTAGCGCTATATAAAAAATAAAGATTATTATTATTATTAACTACTAAAATATCATGAACGAATGTAACTAGCTATATGATTTATAGGGGAAAGTACAAAATGCCGTGATAGAATTCTGTAGCTTTCCATTGATGACAAAGATCACCATATATATTTTCAATATTGCCCATGGAAAATCATTTTACTAATTCTTCAATGAATTATCATTATCATCAAAGGCATTAGGGGCATGAAGGAGTCAATGCATACTTTGATATTATAATCAAGTATTTGGTCCAAAGTGAAATGTTCCCTCTAATCCCAGAGTAACAAATTTGGAAGATGTCACAACTGAAATGTTTCTGATGGTCCATCGCTTTAAAAAAAAAAAACATCGATTGGTTAGCCATTAGACTACCAAAAGATTATAACAGGGTAATACATTTCTTATCGATTATATGGGCATACAGGAGTAAAGCTTTTATTTGGTACCAAATACACGTATTATGGCTTAAGTAGCCAACCAACGTATACATTGTGACATTATTTAAAGAGTTATTCCCCAAAAAGCAAGGATCGTATAAGTTTCAGATTCTTGGGTTCACTCCTGACTAGGGTTGAGCGACTTTCATTTTTTTAAGATCAAGTCGGGTTTTGTGAAACCCGACTTTGTCCAGAGTCGAGTCGAGTGCAGTCGGCCGATTATCGCTAAAAGTCGGGGATCGACCGAAACGCGAAACCCAATGCAAGTCAATGGGGAAGCATAGTCGGCAGTGAGTGGAGTCCAGGAAAACACCTACAGTGCCCATTTTAATGCCAAAAACATCCATTCTTGTTTCTGAAGCTTGTCAATCTTAATTAACTTTATAATAATAGTTGGGCATAGGAAATTGGGGGTCATTTGGCAAAAGTTGTGGGGGGAGTAGGGCTGGCTCAAGTTTTTCGTGGGCCCAGGAAATGCGGACTACGTCACGGCGGTGTTGCAGGGAGAGGTAAGTATTTCAACGTTGCAAGTGCTGTGATCCTGAGCAAGCAGGGGGGGCCCACTCGTTCGCATTGGCACTGGCACAGGGCCCCTCAAAGTACGGCGGTGTGTTTGCATGGCGGGGTCGCCTCCCACCAGCAGCGACACTTTTGCGTACTCTGAGGGGCCCTGTGCCAGTGACGTCGCCAACGAGTATGCCCCCCCACCTGATGAAGGAACCTGCACTTTCATCTGCACCTTCCTCTTTGTCCCTGTGTAAGGTGGTATAACATGCGGGAAGGGGAACCTTACTTTCAGCAGGGTCAGATTCTGGCTGTGTAGAGTACAAGGGGAATGTAGTGGTCTAGGTCAATGTACCAGCAGACTCATCTAGCAGTGGCTGGGCAATGGGCAGGATGAGGAGGAAGCAGATATAGGGCCAAAGAATAAAGTAGGCTAAATGCAGTTCAAAATTGGTAACAGGACTAAACAGGCGGCATTGCTTTGTTCAGTGGAGTAGCAAACCCAAGAGCAGCAGACACTGTTTCAAGGGCCTAACCACACTAGTAGGCCAAATGCAGTTTAATATCTGATAGTATAGGCCGAAAGCCAGAATGTGGAAGCTCAGCTTTGTTCAGTTGAGGACAACACCAGGCAGGGGCAGACACCTTTAGTAGGCCGGAACAGCCAATTTTTAAAAAAAACAGCAGTTAATAAGAGGCAGAAGGTAGAAGCTCAGCTTTATTCAGTTGAGGACAACACCAGGCAGGGGCAGACACCTTTAGTAGGCCGGAACAGCCAATTTCATTTTTAAAAATCGTAATTTGGAACAGAAGGTTGAAGCACAGCTTTATTAAGTTGAGGACAACACCAGGCAGGGGCAGACACCTTTAGTAGGCCGGAACAGCCAATTTCATTTTTAAAAATCGTAATTTGGAACAGAAGGTTGAAGCACAGCTTTATTCAGTTGAGGACAACACCAGGCAGGGGCAGACACCTTTAGTAGGCCGGAACAGCCAATTTTAAAAAAAAACAGCAGTTAATAAGAGGCCGAAGGTAGAAGCTCAGCTTTATTCAGTTGAGGACAACACCAGGCAGGGGCAGACACCTTTAGTAGGCCGGAACAGCCAATTTTTTTAAAAAACAGCAGTTAATAAGAGGCCGAAGGTAGAAGCTCAGCTTTATTCAGTTGAGGACAACACCAGGCAGGGGCAGACACCTTTAGTAGGCCGGAACAGCCAATTTCATTTTTAAAAATCGTAATTTGGAACAGAAGGTTGAAGCACAGCTTTATTCAGTTGAGGACAACACCAGGCAGGGGCAGACACCTTTAGTAGGCCGGAACAGCCAATTTCATTTTTAACAATCGTAATTTGGAACAGAAGGTTGAAGCACAGCTTTATTCAGTTGAGGACAACACCAGGCAGGGGCAGACACCTTTAGTAGGCCGGAACAGCCAATTTCATTTTTAAAAATCGTAATTTGGAACAGAAGGTTGAAGCACAGCTTTATTCAGTTGAGGACAACACCAGGCAGGGGCAGACACCTTTAGTAGGCCGGAACAGCCAATTTTTTAAAAAAACAGCAGTTAATAAGAGGCCGAAGGTAGAAGCTCAGCTTTATTCAGTTGAGGACAACACCAGGCAGGGGCAGACACCTTTAGTAGGCCGGAACAGCCAATTTCATTTTTAAAAATCGTAATTTGGAACAGAAGGTTGAAGCACAGCTTTATTCAGTTTAGGACAACACCAGGCAGGGGCAGACACCTTTAGTAGGCCGGAACAGCCAATTTCATTTTTAACAATCGTAATTTGGAACAGAAGGTTGAAGCACAGCTTTATTCAGTTGAGGACAACACCAAGCAGGGGCAGACACCTTTAGTAGGCCGGAACAGCCAATTTCATTTTTAAAAATCGTAATTTGGAACAGAAGGTTGAAGCACAGCTTTATTCAGTTGAGGACAACACCAGGCAGGGGCAGACACCTTTAGTAGGCCGGAACAGCCAATTTCATTTTTAAAAATCGTAATTTGGAACAGAAGGTTGAAGCACAGCTTTATTCAGTTGAGGACAACACCAGGCAGGGGCAGACACCTTTAGTAGGCCGGAACAGCCAATTTCATTTTTAACAATCGTAATTTGGAACAGAAGGTTGAAGCACAGCTTAATTCAGTTGAGGACAACACCAGGCAGGGGCAGACACCTTTAGTAGACCGGAACAGCCAATTTCATTTTTAAAAATCGTAATTTGGAACAGAAGGTTGAAGCACAGCTTAATTCAGTTGAGGACAACACCAGGCAGGGGCAGACACCTTTAGTAGGCCGGAACAGCCAATTTCATTTTTAACAATCGTAATTTGGAACAGAAGGTTGAAGCACAGCTTTATTCAGTTGAGGACAACACCAGGCAGGGGCAGACACCTTTAGTAGGCCGGAACAGCCAATTTCATTTTTAAAAATTGTAATTTGGAACAGAAGGTTGAAGCACAGCTTTATTCAGTTGAGGACAACACCAGGCAGGGGCAGACACCTTTAGTAGGCCGGAACAGCCAATTTCATTTTTAACAATCGTAATTTGGAACAGAAGGTTGAAGCACAGCTTTATTCAGTTGAGGACAACACCAGGCAGGGGCAGACACCTTTAGTAGGCCAGAACAGCCAATTTCATTTTTAAAAATCGTAGTTTGGAACAGAAGGTTGAAGCACAGCTTTATTCAGTTGAGGACAACACCAGGCAGGGGCAGACACCTTTAGTAGGCCGGAACAGCCAATTTCATTTTTAAAAATCGTAATTTGGAACAGAAGGTTGAAGCACAGCTTTATTCAGTTGAGGACAACACCAGGCAGGGGCAGACACCTTTAGTAGGCCGGAACAGCCAATTTCATTTTTAACAATCGTAATTTGGAACAGAAGGTTGAAGCACAGCTTTATTCAGTTGAGGACAACACCAGGCAGGGGCAGACACCTTTAGTAGGCCGGAACAGCCAATTTCATTTTTAAAAATCGTAATTTGGAACAGAAGGTTGAAGCACAGCTTTATTCAGTTGAGGACAACACCAGGCAGGGGCAGACACCTTTAGTAGGCCGGAACAGCCAATTTTAAAAAAAAACAGCAGTTAATAAGAGGCCGAAGGTAGAAGCTCAGCTTTATTCAGTTGAGGACAACACCAGGCAGGGGCAGACACCTTTAGTAGGCCGGAACAGCCAATTTCATTTTTAACAATCGTAATTTGGAACAGAAGGTTGAAGCACAGCTTAATTCAGTTGAGGACAACACCAGGCAGGGGCAGACACCTTTAGTAGACCGGAACAGCCAATTTCATTTTTAAAAATCGTAATTTGGAACAGAAGGTTGAAGCACAGCTTAATTCAGTTGAGGACAACACCAGGCAGGGGCAGACACCTTTAGTAGGCCGGAACAGCCAATTTCATTTTTAACAATCGTAATTTGGAACAGAAGGTTGAAGCACAGCTTTATTCAGTTGAGGACAACACCAGGCAGGGGCAGACACCTTTAGTAGGCCGGAACAGCCAATTTCATTTTTAACAATCGTAATTTGGAACAGAAGGTTGAAGCACAGCTTTATTCAGTTGAGGACAACACCAGGCAGGGGCAGACACCTTTAGTAGGCCGGAACAGCCAATTTCATTTTTAACAATCGTAATTTGGAACAGAAGGTTGAAGCACAGCTTTATTCAGTTGAGGACAACACCAGGCAGGGGCAGACACCTTTAGTAGGCCGGAACAGCCAATTTCATTTTTAAAAATCGTAATTTGGAACAGAAGGTTGAAGCACAGCTTTATTCAGTTGAGGACAACACCAGGCAGGGGCAGACACCTTTAGTAGGCCGGAACAGCCAATTTCATTTTTAACAATCGTAATTTGGAACAGAAGGTTGAAGCACAGCTTTATTCAGTTGAGGACAACACCAGGCAGGGGCAGACACCTTTAGTAGGCCGGAACAGCCAATTTCATTTTTAAAAATCGTAATTTGGAACAGAAGGTTGAAGCACAGCTTTATTCAGTTGAGGACAACACCAGGCAGGGGCAGACACCTTTAGTAGGCCGGAACAGCCAATTTCATTTTTAACAATCGTAATTTGGAACAGAAGGTTGAAGCACAGCTTTATTCAGTTGAGGACAACACCAGGCAGGGGCAGACACCTTTAGTAGGCCGGAACAGCCAGTTTCATTTTTAAAAATCGTAATTTCGAACAGAAGGTTGAAGCACAGCTTTATTCAGTTGAGGACAACACCAGGCAGGGGCAGACACCTTTAGTAGGCCGGAACAGCCAATTTTTAAAAAAAACAGCAGTTAATAAGAAGCCGAAGGTAGAAGCTCAGCTTTATTCAGTTGAGGACAACACCAGGCAGGGGCAGACACCTTTAGTAGGCCGGAACAGCCAATTTCATTTTTAAAAATCGTAATTTGGAACAGAAGGTTGAAGCACAGCTTTATTCAGTTGAGGACAACACCAGGCAGGGGCAGACACCTTTAGTAGGCCGGAACAGCCAATTTCATTTTTAACAATCGTAATTTGGAACAGAAGGTTGAAGCACAGCTTTATTCAGTTGAGGACAACACCAGGCAGGGGCAGACACCTTTAGTAGGCCGGAACAGCCAATTTCATTTTTAAAAATCGTAATTTGGAACAGAAGGTTGAAGCACAGCTTTATTCAGTTGAGGACAACACCAGGCAGGGGCAGACACCTTTAGTAGGCCGGAACAGCCAATTTCATTTTTAAAAATCGTAATTTGGAACAGAAGGTTGAAGCACAGCTTTATTCAGTTGAGGACAACACCAGGCAGGGGCAGACACCTTTAGTAGGCCGGAACAGCCAATTTTTAAAAAAAACAGCAGTTAATAAGAGGCCGAAGGTAGAAGCTCAGCTTTATTCAGTTGAGGACAACACCAGGCAGGGGCAGACACCTTTAGTAGGCCGGAACAGCCAATTTTTTAAAAAAACAGCAGTTAATAAGAGGCCGAAGGTAGAAGCTCAGCTTTATTCAGTTGAGGACAACTGTTGTGAATTTGCTTTTTGCTCCCTCTAGTGGTTACTAGTTTTTTGACTCTGGTTTTTCTGTCATTCCTTTTATCCGCACCTGGGTCGTTAGTTAGGGGTGTTGCTATATAAGCTCCCTGGACCTTCAGTTCAATGCCTGGCAACGTAGTTATCAGAGCTAGTCTGCTGTGCTCTTGTCTACTGATCCTGGTTCCAGTTATATCAGCTAAGTCTGCCTTTTGCTTTTTGCTATTTGTTTTGGTTTTGTATTTTTGTCCAGCTTGTTCCAAATCTATATCCTGACCTTTGCTGGAAGCTCTAGGGGGGCTGGTGTTCTCCCCCCGGACCGTTAGACGGTTCGGGGGTTCTTGAATTTCCAGTGTGGATTTTGATAGGGTTTTTGTTGACCATATAAGTTACCTTTCTTTATTCTGCTATCAGTAAGCGGGCCTCTCTGTGCTAAACCTGGTTCATTTCTGTGTTTGTCATTTCCTCTTACCTAACCGTCATTATTTGTGGGGGGCTTCTATCCAGCTTTGGGGTCCCCTTCTCTGGAGGCAAGAAAGGTCTTTGTTTTCCTCTACTAGGGGTGGCTAGATTCTCCGGCTGGCGCGTGTCATCTAGAATCAACGTAGGAATGATCCCCGGCTACTTCTAGTGTTGGCGTTAGGAGTAGATATATGGTCAACCCAGTTACCACTGCCCTATGAGCTGGATTTTTGTACTCTGCAGACTTCCACGTTCCTCTGAGACCCTCGCCATTGGGGTCATAACAGTTTGCCAGGCCAGTATTAAATGTTTAATGCATTGCAGAAGAGGGATTATAAGAAAGAAGATTCTGAGTTTTTTTTTTTTTTTTTTTTTTTTTTCTTCTTCCCCTTTACCTCAGAGTGGCTATGCTTGCTGCAGACATGAATGTCCAGACCTTGATTACAAGTGTGGACCAGCTGGCTACTCGTGTGCAGGGCATACAAGACTATGTTATCAGAAATCCTAGGTCAGAACCTAAAATACCGATTCCTGAACTGTTTTCCGGAGACAGGTTTAAGTTTAGGAATTTCGTGAATAATTGTAAATTGTTTTTGTCCCTGAGACCCTGTTCATCTGGAGATTCTGCTCAGCAAGTAAAAATTGTTATTTCGTTCTTACGGGGCGACCCTCAGGATTGGGCTTTTTCGCTGGCGCCGGGAGATCCGGCATTGGCTGATCTTGATGCGTTTTTTCTGGCGCTCGGTTTACTTTATGAGGAACCCAATCTTGAGATTCAGGCAGAAAAGGCCTTGCTGGCTATGTCTCAGGGGCAGGACGAGGCTGAAGTGTATTGCCAAAAATTTCGGAAATGGTCCGTGCTGACACATTGGAACGAGTGTGCACTGGCCGCTAATTTTAGAAATGGCCTTTCTGAAGCCATTAAGAATGTTATGGTGGGTTTTCCCATTCCCACAGGTCTGAATGATACTATGGCACTGGCTATTCAAATTGACCGGCGGTTGCGGGAGCGCAAAACCGCAAATTCCCTCATGGTGTTGTCTGAACAGACACCTAATTCGGTGCAATGTGATAGAAAAACTGCAAATTCCCTCATGGTGTTGTCTGAACAGACACCTGATTTAATGCAATGTGATAGAATCCTGACTAGAAATGAGCGGAAAATTCATAGACGCCAGAATGGCTTGTGCTACTACTGTGGTGATTCTACACATGTTATCTCAGCATGCTCTAAACGTATAGCTAAGGTTGTTAGTCCTGTCACCGTTGGTAATTTGCAACCTAAATTTATTCTGTCTGTAACTTTGATTTGCTCACTGTCATCTTATCCTGTCATGGCGTTTGTAGATTCAGGTGCTGCCCTGAGTCTCATGGATCTCTCATTTGCTAAGCGCTGTGGTTTTACTCTTGAACCATTAGAAAATCCTATTCCTCTTAGGGGTATTGATGCTACACCATTGGCAGCAAATAAACCGCAGTATTGGACACAGGTTACCATGTGCATGACTCCTGAACACCGCGAGGTGATACGTTTCCTGGTTTTACATAAAATGCATGATTTGGTTGTTTTAGGGCTGCCATGGTTACAGACTCATAATCCAGTCCTGGACTGGAAGGCTATGTGAGTCTCAAGTTGGGGCTGTCGTGGTATTCATGGGGATTCCCTGCCTGTGTCTATTGCTTCTTCTACGCCTTCGGAAGTTCCGGAGTATTTGTCTGATTATCAGGATGTCTTCAGTGAGTCTGAGTCCAGTGCACTGCCTCCTCATAGGGACTGTGACTGTGCTATAGATTTGATCCCAGGCAGTAAATTTCCTAAGGGAAGACTGTTTAATCTGTCGGTACCTGAACATACCGCTATGCGTTCATATATCAAGGAGTCTCTGGAGAAAGGACATATTCGTCCGTCTTCTTCTCCTCTTGGTGCGGGATTCTTTTTTGTGGCAAAAAAGGACGGATCTTTGAGACCTTGTATTGATTATCGGCTTTTAAATAAGATCACTGTCAAATTTCAGTATCCTTTGCCGCTGTTGTCTGACTTGTTTGCCCGGATTAAGGGTGCCAAGTGGTTCACCAAGATAGACCTTCGTGGTGCGTACAACCTTGTGCGCATTAAGCAAGGTGATGAATGGAAAACCGCATTCAATACGCCCGAAGGTCATTTTGAGTACTTGGTGATGCCTTTTGGGCTCTCCAATGCGCCTTCAGTTTTTCAGTCCTTTATGCATGACATTTTCCGGAAGTATCTGGATAAATTTTTGATTGTTTATCTGGATGATATTTTGGTTTTTTCTGATAATTGGGATTCGCATGTGGAGCAGGTCAGGTTGGTCTTTAAAATTTTGCGCGAAAATTCTTTGTTTGTCAAGGGCTCTAAGTGTCTCTTTGGTGTACAGAAGGTTCCCTTTTTGGGGTTCATTTTTTCCCCTTCTGCTGTGGAGATGGACCCAGTCAAGGTCCGAGCTATTCTTGATTGGACTCAGCCCTCGTCAGTTAAGAGTCTTCAGAAGTTCTTGGGCTTCGCTAACTTCTACCGTCGTTTTATCGCTAATTTTTCTAGCATTGTGAAACCTTTTACGGATATGACCAAGAAGGGCTCCGATGTAGCTAACTGGGCTCCTGCTGCCGTGGAGGCTTTCCAGGAGTTGAAACGCCGGTTTACTTCGGCGCCTGTTTTGTGCCAGCCTGACGTCTCACTTCCCTTTCAGGTTGAGGTGGATGCTTCGGAGATTGGGGCAGGGGCCGTTTTGTCGCAGAGAGGCCCTGGTTGCTCTGTTATGAAACCTTGTGCCTTTTTCTCTAGGAAGTTTTCGCCTGCCGAGCGAAATTATGATGTGGGCAATCGGGAGTTGTTGGCCATGAAATGGGCATTTGAGGAGTGGCGTCATTGGCTCGAGGGTGCTAAGCATCGTGTGGTGGTCTTGACTGATCACAAAAATCTGATGTATCTCGAGTCTGCTAAACGCCTTAATCCGAGACAGGCCCGCTGGTCATTGTTTTTCTCCCGCTTTGATTTTGTTGTCTCGTATTTACCAGGTTCTAAGAATGTGAAGGCCGATGCTCTTTCTAGGAGCTTTGTGCCTGATGCTCCTGGAGTCACTGATCCTGTTGGTATTCTTAAAGATGGAGTTATCTTGTCAGCTATTTCTCCGGATCTGCGACGTGTGTTGCAGAGATTTCAGGCTGATAGGCCTGAGTCTTGTCCACCTGACAGACTGTTTGTCCCGGATAAGTGGACCAGCAGAGTCATTTCCGAGGTTCATTCCTCGGTGTTGGCAGGTCACCCGGGAATTTTTGGCACCAGAGATCTGGTGGCCAGGTCCTTTTGGTGGCCTTCCTTGTCAAGGGATGTGCGGTCATTTGTGCAGTCCTGTGGGACTTGTGCTCGAGCTAAGCCTTGCTGTTCTCGTGCCAGCGGTTTGCTCTTGCCCTTGCCTGTCCCGAAGAGACCTTGGACACATATCTCCATGGATTTCATTTCTGATCTTCCGCTATCTCAGGGCATGTCCGTTATCTGGGTGATATGTGATCGCTTCTCCAAGATGGTCCATTTGGTTCCTTTGCCTAAGCTGCCTTCCTCTTCCGATCTGGTTCCTGTGTTTTTCCAGAACGTGGTTCGTTTGCACGGCATCCCTGAGAATATTGTGTCAGACAGAGGATCCCAGTTCGTTTCCAGGTTCTGGCGATCCTTTTGTAGTAGGATGGGCATTGATTTGTCGTTTTCGTCTGCTTTCCATCCTCAGACTAATGGACAGACGGAGCGAACCAATCAGACTTTGGAGGCTTATTTGAGGTGTTTTGTCTCTGCTGATCAGGACGATTGGGTGACATTCTTGCCGTTGGCTGAGTTTGCCCTTAATAATCGGGCTAGTTCCGCCACCTTGGTTTCGCCTTTTTTCTGCAACTCTGGTTTCCATCCTCGCTTTTCTTCGGGTCATGTGGAGCCTTCTGACTGTCCTGGGGTGGATTCTGTGGTGGATAGGTTGCAGCAGATCTGGAATCATGTGGTGGACAACTTGAAGTTGTCACAGGAGAAGGCTCAGCGCTTTGCCAACCGCCGCCGCGGTGTGGGTCCCCGACTACGCGTTGGGGATTTGGTATGGCTTTCTTCCCGCTTTGTTCCTATGAAGGTCTCCTCTCCCAAATTTAAACCTCGTTTTATTGGGCCTTACAAGATATTGGAAATCCTTAATCCTGTATCTTTTCGTCTGGATCTTCCTGTGTCGTTTGCTATTCACAATGTATTTCATAGGTCCTTGTTGCGGCGGTACATTGTGCCTGTAGTTCCTTCTGCTGAGCCTCCTGCTCCGGTGTTGGTTGAGGGCGAGTTGGAGTACGTGGTGGAGAAGATCTTGGAATCTCGCCTCTCCAGGCGGAGGCTTCAGTACCTGGTCAAGTGGAAGGGCTATGGTCAGGAGGATAATTCCTGGGTGGTCGCCTCTGATGTTCATGCGGCCGATTTAGTTCGTGCCTTTCATGCCGCTCATCCTGATCGCCCTGGTGGTCGTGGTGAGGGTTCGGTGACCCCTCACTAAGGGGGGGGTACTGTTGTGAATTTGCTTTTTGCTCCCTCTAGTGGTTACTAGTTTTTTGACTCTGGTTTTTCTGTCATTCCTTTTATCCGCACCTGGGTCGTTAGTTAGGGGTGTTGCTATATAAGCTCCCTGGACCTTCAGTTCAATGCCTGGCAACGTAGTTATCAGAGCTAGTCTGCTGTGCTCTTGTCTACTGATCCTGGTTCCAGTTATATCAGCTAAGTCTGCCTTTTGCTTTTTGCTATTTGTTTTGGTTTTGTATTTTTGTCCAGCTTGTTCCAAATCTATATCCTGACCTTTGCTGGAAGCTCTAGGGGGGCTGGTGTTCTCCCCCCGGACCGTTAGACGGTTCGGGGGTTCTTGAATTTCCAGTGTGGATTTTGATAGGGTTTTTGTTGACCATATAAGTTACCTTTCTTTATTCTGCTATCAGTAAGCGGGCCTCTCTGTGCTAAACCTGGTTCATTTCTGTGTTTGTCATTTCCTCTTACCTAACCGTCATTATTTGTGGGGGGCTTCTATCCAGCTTTGGGGTCCCCTTCTCTGGAGGCAAGAAAGGTCTTTGTTTTCCTCTACTAGGGGTGGCTAGATTCTCCGGCTGGCGCGTGTCATCTAGAATCAACGTAGGAATGATCCCCGGCTACTTCTAGTGTTGGCGTTAGGAGTAGATATATGGTCAACCCAGTTACCACTGCCCTATGAGCTGGATTTTTGTACTCTGCAGACTTCCACGTTCCTCTGAGACCCTCGCCATTGGGGTCATAACAGACAACACCAGGCAGGGGCAGACACCTTTAGTAGGCCGGAACAGCCAATTTCATTTTTAAAAATCGTAATTTGGAACAGAAGGTTGAAGCACAGCTTTATTCAGTTGAGGACAACACCAGGCAGGGGCAGACACCTTTAGTAGGCCGGAACAGCCAATTTCATTTTTAACAATCGTAATTTGGAACAGAAGGTTGAAGCACAGCTTTATTCAGTTGAGGACAACACCAGGCAGGGGCAGACACCTTTAGTAGGCCGGAACAGCCAATTTCATTTTTAAAAATCGTAATTTGGAACAGAAGGTTGAAGCACAGCTTTATTCAGTTGAGGACAACACCAGGCAGGGGCAGACACCTTTAGTAGGCCGGAACAGACAATTTTTTAAAAAAACAGCAGTTAATAAGAGGCCGAAGGTAGAAGCTCAGCTTTATTCAGTTGAGGACAACACCAGGCAGGGGCAGACACCTTTAGTAGGCCGGAACAGCCAATTTCATTTTTAAAAATCGTAATTTGGAACAGAAGGTTGAAGCACAGCTTTATTCAGTTGAGGACAACACCAGGCAGGGGCAGACACCTTTAGTAGGCCGGAACAGCCAATTTCATTTTTAACAATCGTAATTTGGAACAGAAGGTTGAAGCACAGCTTTATTCAGTTGAGGACAACACCAGGCAGGGGCAGACACCTTTAGTAGGCCGGAACAGCCAATTTCATTTTTAAAAATCGTAATTTGGAACAGAAGGTTGAAGCACAGCTTTATTCAGTTGAGGACAACACCAGGCAGGGGCAGACACCTTTAGTAGGCCGGAACAGCCAATTTCATTTTTAAAAATCGTAATTTGGAACAGAAGGTTGAAGCACAGCTTTATTCAGTTGAGGACAACACCAGGCAGGGGCAGACACCTTTAGTAGGCCGGAACAGCCAATTTCATTTTTAAAAATCGTAATTTGGAACAGAAGGTTGAAGCACAGCTTTATTCAGTTGAGGACAACACCAGGCAGGGGCAGACACCTTTAGTAGGCCGGAACAGCCAATTTCATTTTTAACAATCGTAATTTGGAACAGAAGGTTGAAGCACAGCTTAATTCAGTTGAGGACAACACCAGGCAGGGGCAGACACCTTTAGTAGACCGGAACAGCCAATTTCATTTTTAAAAATCGTAATTTGGAACAGAAGGTTGAAGCACAGCTTAATTCAGTTGAGGACAACACCAGGCAGGGGCAGACACCTTTAGTAGGCCGGAACAGCCAATTTCATTTTTAACAATCGTAATTTGGAACAGAAGGTTGAAGCACAGCTTTATTCAGTTGAGGACAACACCAGGCAGGGGCAGACACCTTTAGTAGGCCGGAACAGCCAATTTCATTTTTAAAAATCGTAATTTGGAACAGAAGGTTGAAGCACAGCTTTATTCAGTTGAGGACAACACCAGGCAGGGGCAGACACCTTTAGTAGGCCGGAACAGCCAATTTCATTTTTAACAATCGTAATTTGGAACAGAAGGTTGAAGCACAGCTTTATTCAGTTGAGGACAACACCAGGCAGGGGCAGACACCTTTAGTAGGCCAGAACAGCCAATTTCATTTTTAAAAATCGTAGTTTGGAACAGAAGGTTGAAGCACAGCTTTATTCAGTTGAGGACAACACCGGGCAGGGGCAGACACCTTTAGCAGGCCGGAACAGCCAATTTCATTTTTAAAAATCGTAATTTGGAACAGAAGGTTGAAGCACAGCTTTATTCAGTTGAGGACAACACCAGGCAGGGGCAGACACCTTTAGTAGGCCGGAACAGCCAATTTCATTTTTAACAATCGTAATTTGGAACAGAAGGTTGAAGCACAGCTTAATTCAGTTGAGGACAACACCAGGCAGGGGCAGACACCTTTAGTAGACCGGAACAGCCAATTTCATTTTTAAAAATCGTAATTTGGAACAGAGGGTTGAAGCACAGCTTAATTCAGTTGAGGACAACACCAGGCAGGGGCAGACACCTTTAGTAGGCCGGAACAGCCAATTTCATTTTTAACAATCGTAATTTGGAACAGAAGGTTGAAGCACAGCTTTATTCAGTTGAGGACAACACCAGGCAGGGGCAGACACCTTTAGTAGGCCGGAACAGCCAATTTCATTTTTAAAAATCGTAATTTGGAACAGAAGGTTGAAGCACAGCTTTATTCAGTTGAGGACAACACCAGGCAGGGGCAGACACCTTTAGTAGGCCGGAACAGCCAATTTCATTTTTAACAATCGTAATTTGGAACAGAAGGTTGAAGCACAGCTTTATTCAGGTGAGGACAACACCAGGCAGGGGCAGACACCTTTAGTAGGCCGGAACAGCCAATTTCATTTTTAAAAATCGTAATTTGGAACAGAAGGTTGAAGCACAGCTTTATTCAGTTGAGGACAACACCAGGCAGGGGCAGACACCTTTAGTAGGCCGGAACAGCCAATTTCATTTTTAACAATCGTAATTTGGAACAGAAGGTTGAAGCACAGCTTTATTCAGTTGAGGACAACACCAGGCAGGGGCAGACACCTTTAGTAGGCCAGAACAGCCAATTTCATTTTTAAAAATCGTAGTTTGGAACAGAAGGTTGAAGCACAGCTTTATTCAGTTGAGGACAACACCAGGCAGGGGCAGACACCTTTAGTAGGCCGGAACAGCCAATTTCATTTTTAACAATCGTAATTTGGAACAGAAGGTTGAAGCACAGCTTTATTCAGTTGAGGACAACACCAGGCAGGGGCAGACACCTTTAGTAGGCCGGAACAGCCAATTTCATTTTTAACAATCGTAATTTGGAACAGAAGGTTGAAGCACAGCTTTATTCAGTTGAGGACAACACCAGGCAGGGGCAGACACCTTTAGTAGGCCGGAACAGCCAATTTAAAAAAAAAACAGCAGTTAATAAGAGGCCGAAGGTAGAAGCTCAGCTTTATTCAGTTGAGGACAACACCAGGCAGGGGCAGACACCTTTAGTAGGCCGGAACAGCCAATTTTTTTTTTAAAAAAGCAGTTAATAAGAGGCAGAAGGTAGAAGCTCAGCTTTATTCAGTTGCAGCTTCTTGGCAATAATATAAAGAAGACGCGACAGGACAACACTCGGTGGATGCCATATCTGTGGTTTCAATGGAAAAAAACTTTCAGTTAACTACTTGCAGGAGAAAGTTTTTGTAGCTGGTGGCCAATTTTTTTTAAAAAAAGCAGTTAATAAGAGGCAGAAGGTAGAAGCTCAGCTTTATTCAGTTGCAGCTTCTTGGCAATAATATAAAGAAGACGCGACAGGACAACACTCGGTGGATGCCATATCTGTGGTTTCAATGGAAAAAAACTTTCAGTTAACTACTTGCAGGAGAAAGTTTTTGTAGCTGGTGGCCAATTTTTTTTAAAAAAAGCAGTTAATAAGAGGCAGAAGGTAGAAGCTCAGCTTTATTCAGTTGCAGCTTCTTGGCAATAATATAAAGAAGTTATAAAGTTTTTGTAGCTGGTGGCCAATTTTTGTACTGTACCAGTTTTTTGTTGTATGTGTTTTTGTTTTTAATGTTAAAATGTCTGCATTTGATATCTCTCCAGTATTTTCTTTTTTATAAGCAAAATACTGCAGTTTTACATCGGTTACATGGATACACGGGCAGGCAGCTTGGTGGTCAGTGGAGGAGTATTTAAAGTAGGGACCGCAGACAGGCTATCAAAGGCCTAAAATAACAAACAATAGGCTCATGGCAGTTTTACATCGGTTACATGGATACACGGGCAGGCAGCTTGGTGGTCAGTGGAGGAGTATTTAAAGTAGGGACCGCAGACAGGCTATCAAAGGCCTAAAATAACAAACAATAGGCTCATGGCAGTTTTACATCGGTTACATGGATACACAGGCAGCTTGGTGGTCAGTAGAGGAGTATTTAAAGTAGGGACCGCAGACAGGCTATCAAAGGCCTAAAATAACAAACAATAGGCTCATGGCAGTTTTACATCGGTTACATGGATACACAGGCAGCTTGGTGGTCAGTGGAGGAGTATTTAAAGTAGGGACCGCAGACAGGCTATCAAAGGCCTAAAATAATAAACAATAGGCTCATGGCAGTTTTACATCGGTTACATGGATACACAGGCAGCATTGTGGTCAGTGGAGGAGTATTGCAAGGAGTGTCTGTCCCAGTACTCCCAAAATATAAATAGATGTTAATGTCTCGCAAAAAAACCAAAAAAAAAAAAAGGTGGCATACTTAGGTACAGGGGTGGGCTCATCTGCTGAGTTTCTGACATAGTAATTTGGCAGTAACTATTTAATGGTGCCAATATAGGACACAGACACAGACTACTTTAAGTTGCATCATAGATGTCTACAAATTTGTATTGTCAGTGCCAGACATTGAATGATGTCAGCGAATAGACTAAAGATTGGTGGAGCTGTGCGACATAATTTTGCACGTGGTAGAGCACACTTTGAGCTGGGGGAGGGGGGAACTCTCTTGAGGCCGGCGGGACCGCCCCAGGGCCCCTCATGTTACAACGGTGTGTCTGACGTTGGGTGCGCACCACCACCGCCAGAGACACTACATTGTACTATGAGGGACCCAGTAGCAATGCCGTCAACCAAAAGCGAGCACACCCACCTCTTCAGACAAACAGCAGTCTCACGGGTGCTTGCGCCAAGTCGTCATACCACGGCCCCGTGTGGGGAGTTTGGCCATTTAGGGAGGTGTAAACATGTCGTATGCTGTACAATCAGCTGCAGCAAATTAGACATTAGAAAAGTAATTCACAGGTAAGAGCTTTTCATAGGAAAGCTAGGTGTCGGCCGGGCAAGGTGGGGCACAAGATTTCGAAATCCAGTTGTGGTTCATTTTAATGAATGTTAGATCGTCAACATTTTGGGTAGCCAGACGAGTCCTTTTTTCGGTTAATATTGAACCTGCAGCACTGAATACTCTTTCTGATAGGACACTTGCTGCCGGGCAAGCAAGCTCCTGCAATGCATATTCTGCCAATTCTGGCCAGGTGTCTAATTTTGATGCCCAGTAATCAAATGGGAATGACGGTTGAGGGAGAACATCGATAAGGGATGAAAAATAGTTAGTAACCATACTGAACAAATGTTGTCTCCTGTCACTTTCAATTGATGCAGCAGTACCTGTCCTGTCTGCGGTCATAGCAAAATCACTCCACAACCTGGTCAGAAAACCCCTCTGTCCAACGCCACTTCTGATGTGTGCACCCCTAACACTCCTAGTCTGCTGCCCCCTGGAGCTCGTGTGAGAACGATCACGTGCGCTGTGTGCTGGGAATGCCTGAAGCAAACGGTCAACAAGAGTTGATTGTTTGGTTGCTAATATTAGTTCCAAGTTCTCATGTGGCATAATATTTTGCAATTTGCCTTTATAGCGTGGATCAAGGAGGCAGGCCAACCAGTAATCGTCATCGTTCATCATTTTCGTAATGCGTGTGTCCCTTTTTAGGATACGTAAGGCATAATCCGCCATGTGGGCCAAAGTTCCAGTTGTCAAATCTCCGGTTGTGATTGGTTGAGGGGCAGTTTCAGGCAAATCTACGTCACTTGTGTCCCTCAAAAAACCAGAACCCGGCCTTGCCACGCAACCAATTTCCAGTGCCCCCGGGAAAGCTTACGCATTAAAAATATACTCATCCCCATCATCCTCCTCGTCCTCCACCTCCTCTTCGCCCGCTACCTCGTCCTGTACACTGCCCTGACCAGACAATGGCTGACTGTCATCAAGGCTTTCCTCTTCCTCTGGTGCAGACGCCTGCTCCTTTATGTGCGTCAAACTTTGCATCAGCAGACGCATTACGGGGATGCTCATGCTTATTACGGCGTTGTCTGCACTAACCAGCCGTGTGCATTCCTCAAAACACTGAAGGACTTGACACATGTCTTGTATCTTGGACCACTGCACACCTGACAACTCCATGTCTGCCATCCTACTGCCTGCCCGTGTATGTGTATCCTCCCACAAAAACATAACAGCCCGCCTCTGTTGGCACAGTCTCTGAAGCATGTGCAGTGTTGAGTTCCACCTTGTTGCAACGTCTATGATTAGGCGATGCTGGGGAAGGTTCAAAGACCGCTGATAGGTCTGCATACGGCTGGCGTGTACAGGCGAACGTCGGATATGTGAGCAAAGTCCACGCACTTTGAGGAGCAGGTCGGAGAACCCAGGATAAGTTTTCAATAAGCACTGCACCACCAGGTTTAAGGTGTGAGCCAGGCAAGGAATGTGTTTCAGTTGGGAAAGGGAGATGGCAGCCATGAAATTCCTTCCGTTATCACTCACTACCTTGCCTGCCTCAAGATCTACTGTGCCCAGCCACGACTGCGTTTCTTGTTGCAAGAACTCGGACAGAACTTCCGCGGTGTGTCTGTTGTCGCCCAAACACTTCATAGCCAATACAGCCTGCTGACGCTTGCCAGTAGCTGGCCCATAATGGGACAACTGGTGTGCAACAGTTTCATCTGCCGATGGAGTGGTTGTCCGACTGCGGTCTGTGGAAGAGCTGTAGCTTCTGCAGGAGGACGAGGAGGAGGAGGAGGAGGGGGTGCGAACGCCTACAGCCAACTGTTTCCTAGACCGTGGGCTAGGCACAACTGTCCCGAAATTGATGTCCCCTGTGGACCCTGCATCCACCACATTCACCCAGTGTGCCGTGATGGACACATAACGTCCCTGGCCATGCCTACTGGTCCATGCATCTGTAGTCAGGTGCAACTTTGTACTCACTGATTGCCTGAGTGCATGGACGATGCGTGTTGTGGATTCTGTTTGTGGGCTCCCTCTGGTGGTTACTGCTGGTACTGGGTGACTTTGGTGGGTTGCGGCCTTTGGTTTCCACCTGTCCATCAGAGGCTGGGTGTTTCCTATTTTACCTGGCCTTTCTGTCATTCCCTTGCCGGCTATCAATGTATTCAGATGTGCTCTGTTTGGTTCCTGCCTACCTGCTCCCAGATCTTTCAGGATAAGCTAAGTGCTGATTTTCAGTTGTTTGGTTTTTTGTCCAGCTTGCTTATTATGTCTCTATGCTAGCTGGTAGCTCTAGTGGACTGAGGTTCTCCCCATGTGCCATGAGTTGGCACATGGGTTCTTGTAATCTCAGGATGGTTTTTTGATTAGGGTTTTTTGCTGACCGCTCAGACCCCTTTTGTATCGTTCTGCTTTCTAGTTTACAGCGGGCCTCAATTTGCTGAACCTATATATATCATCTCTATGTGTGTGCCTTCCTCTCATTTCACCGTCAATACATGTGGGGGGCAACTATACCTTTTGGGGTTCATTCCTCTGGAGGCAAGTGAGGTCTTATTTTCTCTGCAGTACTAGTTAGCTCTTAGGCTGGTGCGTGGCGTCTAGAACCAACGTAGGCACGCTCCCTGGCTATCTCTAGTTGCGTTTGTCAGGCATAGGGCAGCAGTCAGCCCAGGTTCCATCACCCTAGAGCTCGTCCGATATTTTGTATTACTTTGCTTGTCCCTTGCTATCCCTAGCCATTGGGATTCATGACAGTATAGCCGGCCCACAAAGTGTTAATTGTTTGGGCTGAAGCAGGAGAAAAAGAAGTGTTTAAGGGAATTTTTTTTTTTTTTTTTTCCTTCAGAGTTTTGCTGCCTAGCCCTTAATTGCTGTCTAGCTGCTTCTTACCTCCTCTTAACCCTTGAATGGCTCTGATATTAGCTGTTTAACATGGATGTCCAGAGTTTGGCTTCCAGCCTGAGTAATCTCGCGGCAAAAGTTCAAAACATACAGGATTTTGTTGTTCACACTCCCATGTCTGAACCTAGAATTCCTATTCCAGAGTTCTTTTCTGGAGATAGATCTACCTTCCTGAATTTCAGGAACAATTGTAAATTGTTTCTTTCTTTAAAATCTCGCTCCTCTGGAGACCCTGCTCAACAGGTCAAGATTGTAATATCATTCCTGCGGGGCGACCCTCAGAATTGGGCATTTGCATTGGCACCAGGGGATCCTGCATTGCTCAATGTGGATGCGTTTTTTCTGGCATTGGGATTGCTCTATGAGGAACCCAACCTGGAGATTCAGGCTGAAAAGGCCTTATTAGCCCTCTCTCAGGGGCATGATGAAGCGGAAATATATTGTCAAAAATTTCGGAAATGGTCGGTGCTTACTCAGTGGAATGAGTGCGCCCTGGCTGCTAACTTCAGAAATGGTCTTTCCGAGGCCATTAAGGATATTATGGTGGGGTTCCCTACGCCTACAGGTCTGAATGAGTCGATGGCTATGGCCATTCAGATTGATCGGCGTTTACGGGAGCGCAAACCCGTGCACCAGTTGGCGGTGTCTTCTGAACAGGCACCTGAGACTATGCAATGTGATAGAATTCAGTCCAGAAGTGAACGGCAAAATTATAGGTGGAAAAATGGATTGTGTTTTTATTGTGGTGATTCAGCTCATGTTATATCAGCATGCTCTAAACGCACTAAAAGGGTTGATAAATCTTTTGCCATTGGTACTCTGCAGCCTAAGTTCATTTTGTCTGTGACTCTGATTTTTTCACTGTCTTCCATTTCCGTCGATGCCTATGTGGATTCAGGCGCTGCCCTGAGTCTTATGGATTGGTCATTTGCTAAACGCTGCGGTTTTAGTCTGGAGCCTCTGGAAGTTCCTATCCCTCTGAAGGGAATTGACTCTACACCATTGGCTATGAATAGGCCGCAGTATTGGACACAAGTGACCATGCGCATGACTCCCGTTCATCGGGAGGTGATTCGCTTCCTTGTACTGTATAATTTACATGATGTACTAGTGCTTGGTCTGCCATGGTTACAAACTCATAATCCTGTCCTGGACTGGAAAACAATGTCTGTGTTAAGCTGGGGATGTCAGGGGGTTCATGATTATGCACCTCCGATTTCAATCGCTTCATCTACTCCTTCTGAGATCCCTGCGTTTTTGTCTGACTATAGGGATGTTTTTGAGGAGCCTAAGCTCAATTCGCTCCCTCCTCATAGAGATTGTGACTGTGCTATAGAATTGATTCCTGGCAGTAAGTTCCCTAAGGGTCGTTTATTTAATCTGTCACTGCCAGAGCATACTGCTATGCGGAATTATATTAAGGAGTCCTTGGAAAAGGGACATATTCGTCCATCTTCGTCCCCTCTGGGAGCAGGTTTTCTTTTCGCGGCAAAAAAAGATGGTTCCCTGAGGCCTTGTATAGATTATCGCCTTCTGAATAAGATTACAGTCAAATATCAGTATCCACTGCCATTATTGACTGAATTGTTTGCTCGCATTAAGGGGGCTAGGTGGTTCACTAAGATAGATCTTCGCGGTGCGTATAATCTGGTGCGGATAAAACAGGGTGACGAGTGGAAAACCGCATTTAATACGCCTGAGGGCCATTTTGAGTATTTGGTAATGCCTTTTGGACTCTCCAATGCTCCGTCAGTCTTTCAGTCCTTTATGCACAATATTTTCCGTGAATATCTGGATAAGTTTATGATTGTGTATTTGGATGATATTTTGGTGTTTTCTGATGACTGGGAGTCTCATGTTTTACAGGTCAGGAAGGTGTTTCAGGTTCTGCGGGCCAATTCTCTGTTTGTGAAGGGCTCAAAGTGTCTCTTCGGAGTCCAGAAGATTTCTTTTTTGGGGTACATTTTTTCTCCTTCTACTATTGAGATGGATCCCGTCAAGGTTCAGGCGATTTGTGACTGGACACAACCTACATCTGTTAAGAGCCTTCAGAAGTTCTTGGGGTTTGCTAATTTTTATCGTCGGTTCATTGCTAATTTTTCCAGTATTGTTAAACCTTTGACTGATTTGACTAAAAAGGGTGCTGATGTTGCTGATTGGTCTCCTGCGGCCGTGGAGGCCTTTCAGGAACTTAAGCGCCGGTTTTCTTCTGCTCCTGTGTTGTGTCAACCAGATGTTTCACTTCCTTTTCAGGTTGAGGTTGATGCTTCCGAGATTGGAGCGGGGGCGGTTTTGTCACAGATAAGTTCTAATGGCTCGGTGATGAAGCCATGTGCATTCTTCTCTAGAAAATTCTCGCCCGCCAAGCGCAATTATGATGTGGGTAATCGGGAGCTTTTGGCCATGAAGTGGGCATTTGAGGAGTGGCGTCATTGGCTTGAGGGTGCTAAACATCGTGTGGTGGTCTTGACTGATCACAAGAATCTCATTTACCTTGAGTCTGCCAGGCGTTTGAATCCTAGACAGGCTCGTTGGTCGTTGTTTTTTCTCGTTTCAATTTCGTGGTTTCATACCTGCCAGGTTCAAAGAATGTGAAGGCAGATGCTCTTTCCAGGAGTTTTGTGCCTGACTCTCCTGGAGACTCTGGGCCTACTGGTATCCTTAGGGATGGGGTAATATTGTCCGCCGTATCCCCAGACTTGCGACGTGCATTGCAGGAGTTTCAGGTGGATAAACCGGATCGTTGTCCACCAGAAAGACTGTTTGTTCCGGATGATTGGACCAGTAGAGTCATCTCCGAGGTCCATTCTTCTGTGTTGGCTGGTCATCCTGGAATATTTGGTACTAGAGACTTGGTGGCCAGGTCTTTTTGGTGGCCTTCCTTGTCTAGGGATGTGCGTACCTTTGTGCAGTCTTGTGAAGTGTGTGCTCGAGCTAAGCCTTGCTGTTCTCGGGCCAGTGGGTTGTTGTTATCCTTGCCCATCCCGAAGAGGCCTTGGACGCACATTTCCATGGATTTTATTTCTGATCTCCCGGTTTCACAGAAAATGTCCGTTATCTGGGTGGTGTGTGACCGCTTTTCTAAGATGGTTCATTTGGTGCCCTTGCCTAAGTTGCCTTCCTCCTCTGAGTTGGTCCCTTTATTTTTTCAGAACGTGGTTCGTTTGCATGGGATTCCGGAGAATATCGTTTCTGACAGGGGATCCCAGTTTGTGTCTAGATTTTGGCGGACGTTTTGTGCCAAGATGGGCATTGATTTGTCTTTCTCGTCTGCATTCCATCCTCAGACGAATGGCCAGACGGAGCGAACTAATCAGACCTTGGAAACTTATTTGAGGTGTTTTGTTTCTGCTGATCAAGATGACTGGGTTGCTTTTTTACCGCTGGCCGAATTTGCTCTTAATAATCGGGCTAGTTCTGCCACGTTGGTCTCTCCTTTTTTTTGTAATTCGGGGTTTCATCCTCGTTTTTCCTCTGGTCAGGTGGAGTCTTCGGATTGTCCTGGAGTGGACGTGGTGGTGGACAGGCTACATCAGATTTGGAATCAGGTGGTGGACAATTTGAAGTTATCTCAGGAGAAGACTCAGCAGTTTGCTAATCGCCGTCGCCGCGTGGGTCCCCGACTTCTTGTTGGGGATTTGGTGTGGTTGTCTTCTCGTTTTGTCCCTATGAAGGTCTCTTCTCCTAAGTTCAAGCCTCGGTTCATCGGTCCTTATAGGATCTCGGAGATTCTTAACCCTGTATCTTTTCGTTTGGATCTCCCAGCATCGTTTGCTATTCATAATGTGTTCCATCGGTCGTTGTTGCGGAGGTATGAGGTGCCCGTTGTTCCTTCGGTTGAGCCTCCTGCTCCGGTGCTGGTGGAGGGAGAATTGGAGTATGTTGTTGAGAAGATCTTGGATTCTCGTGTTTCCAGACGCAAACTCCAGTATTTGGTTAAGTGGAAGGGTTATGGTCAGGAGGATAATTCCTGGGTGGTCGCCTCCGATGTTCATGCGACTGATTTGGTCCGCGCCTTCCATAGAGCTCACCCTGATCGCCCTGGGGGTTCTCGTGAGGGTTCGGTGACCCCTCCTCAAGGGGGGGGTACTGTTGTGGATTCTGTTTGTGGGCTCCCTCTGGTGGTTACTGCTGGTACTGGGTGACTTTGGTGGGTTGCGGCCTTTGGTTTCCACCTGTCCATCAGAGGCTGGGTGTTTCCTATTTTACCTGGCCTTTCTGTCATTCCCTTGCCGGCTATCAATGTATTCAGATGTGCTCTGTTTGGTTCCTGCCTACCTGCTCCCAGATCTTTCAGGATAAGCTAAGTGCTGATTTTCAGTTGTTTGGTTTTTTGTCCAGCTTGCTTATTATGTCTCTATGCTAGCTGGTAGCTCTAGTGGACTGAGGTTCTCCCCATGTGCCATGAGTTGGCACATGGGTTCTTGTAATCTCAGGATGGTTTTTTGATTAGGGTTTTTTGCTGACCGCTCAGACCCCTTTTGTATCGTTCTGCTTTCTAGTTTACAGCGGGCCTCAATTTGCTGAACCTATATATATCATCTCTATGTGTGTGCCTTCCTCTCATTTCACCGTCAATACATGTGGGGGGCAACTATACCTTTTGGGGTTCATTCCTCTGGAGGCAAGTGAGGTCTTATTTTCTCTGCAGTACTAGTTAGCTCTTAGGCTGGTGCGTGGCGTCTAGAACCAACGTAGGCACGCTCCCTGGCTATTTCTAGTTGCGTTTGTCAGCCCAGGTTCCATCACCCTAGAGCTCGTCCGATATTTTGTATTACTTTGCTTGTCCCTTGCTATCCCTAGCCATTGGGATTCATGACAGATGCGCTGTTTAACGTGCTGGTGCAGGGCTGGGATGGCTTTTCTTGAAAAAAAGTGTCGACTGGGTAGCTCGTATCGTGGTTCAGCGTACTCCATCAGGGCTTTGAAAGCTTCGCTTTCAACTAACCGGTAGGGCATCATCTCTAACGAGATTAGTCTAGCTATGTGGGCGTTAAAACCCTGTGTACGCGGATGCGAGGATAAGTACTTCCTTTTTCTAACCAGAGTCTCATGTAGTGTGAGCTGAACTGGAGAGATGGAGATCGTGGAACTTGCGGGTGTGCCGGTGGACCTGGCAGACTGAGAGACGGTTGGAGACGGTATTGTTTTCGCCGGTGCCCTAGATGCAATATTTCCTCCTACAAAACTGGAGATTCCCTGACCCTGACTGCTTTTGGCTGTCAAAGAAACCTGCACAGATACTGCCGGTGGTGCGGAAAATGGTGGCCTTACAGTGACGGAAGGGATGTTGCGTTGCTGACTAGCTTCATTGGCCGAGGGTGCTACAACCTTAAGGGACGTTTGGTAGTTAGTCCAGGCTTGAAAATGCATGGTGGTTAAGTGTCTATGCATGCAACTAGTATTGAGACTTTTCAGATTCTGACCTCTGCTTAAGCTAGTTGAACATTTTTGACAGATGACTTTGCGCTGATCAATTGGATGTTGTTTAAAAAAATGCCAGACTGCACTCTTCCTAGCATCGGATCCCTTTTCAGGGATTGCAGACTGAGCTTTAACTGGATGGCCACGCTGTCCTCCAACAGGTTTTGGCTTTGACACGCGTTTTGGGCCAGATACGGGCCCGGCAGATGGAACCTGTTGCGATGTTGATGCCTGCTGCGGCCCCTGCTCCACCTCCGCTTCTGAACTACTGCCGCCTGCACCCTGTTCCCCCAATGGCTGCCAATCGGGGTCAACAACTGGGTCATCTATTACCTCCTCTTCGAGCTCGTGTGCAACTTCGTCTGTGTCACTGTGTCGGTCGGTGGTATAGCGTTCGTGGCGGGGCAACATAGTCTCATCAGGGTCTGATTGCGGATCAGTACCCTGAGAGGGCAATGTTGTGGTCTCAGTCAAAGGAGCAGCATAGTACTCTGGCTGTGCATCAGTGCACTCCATGTCAGAATCTACTTGTAATGGGCATGGCCTGTTAAGTGTTTCACTTTCTAAGCCAGGGACGGTATGTGTAAAGAGCTCCATGGAGTAACCCATTGTGTCGCCTGCTGCATCCTTCTCTCTTGTTGTTGTTTTTGCTGAGGAGGACAAGGAAGCGACTTGTCCCTGACCGTGAACATCCACAAGCGACGCGCTGCTTTTACATTTACCAGTTTCAGAAGAGGAGGCAAAAGAGCTAGAGGCTGAGTCTGCAATGTAAGCCAAAACTTGCTGTTGCTGCTCCGGCTTTAAAAGCGGTTTTCCTACTCCCAGAAAAGAAAGCTTTCGAGGCCTTGTGTAGCCAGACGACGAAACAGCCTCCACAGCTCCAGACTTAGGTGGAATATTTTTATCCCCACGACCACCTGATGCTCCACTACCACTACCATCATTACCAGCTGACAATGAACGCCCACGGCCACGACCTCTTGCACCAGACTTCCTCATTGTTTGAAAAACTTAACCAAATTAACTTTATTTGTTGCTGTCAAACAACTTACACGTTGAGCTATAACTTCAGTATGATTTCAATATCCCTTAACAGGTTGGTGAGACCACAAGGAAAATCAGGCACAATGTTACACACTCTGTTTTCTGTGGCATCAAATCACAGAGATGACACACACGCAGGACTGTCACTCAAGCACAAATGTCAATATTAATCTCCCACCTATTTTTTTTTTTCTCAGGGAGACTTTAGAAACCAAATAAGATAAAATGTTTTTTTCAGGGAGACTTTAGAAACCAAATAATAAAATTAAAAAAAAGGCTTTCTATGGCCCACTGAGTGAGAGATGGCACACACAGGAGTCAGGAGTGGCACACAAGCCCTGACTGAGGCCAATATTTTTCTACCACTGATTGATGTAGTGTTTTTTTTTCAGGTAGATTTTAGAACCCAAATCATGGAAAAAAATAAATAGGCTTTCTATGGCCCACTGAGTGAGAGATGGCACACACAGGAGTCAGGAGTGGCACACAAGCCCTGACTGAGGCCAATATTTTTCTCCCACTGATTGATGTAGTGATTTTTTTAAAGGTAGATTTTAGAACCCAAATCAAGCAAAAAATAAATAGGCTTTCTATGGCCCACTGAGTGAGAGATGGCACACACAGGAGTGACACACAAGCCCTGACTGAGGCCAATATTTTTCTCCCACTGATTGATGTAGTGTTTTTTTTAAAGGTAGATTTTAGAACCCAAATCAAGCAAAAAATAAATAGGCTTTCTATGGCCCACTGAGTGAGAGATGGCACACACAGGAGTCAGGAGTGGCACACAAGCCCTGACTGAGGCCAATATTTTTCTCCCACTGATTGATGTAGTGATTTTTTTAAAGGTAGATTTTAGAACCCAAATCAAGCAAAAAATAAATAGGCTTTCTATGGCCCACTGAGTGAGAGATGGCACACACAGGAGTGGCACACAAGCCCTGACTGAGGCCAATATTTTTCTCCCACTGATTGATGTAGTGTTTTTTTTTCAGGTAGATTTTCGAACCCAAATCAAGGAAAAAAATAAATAGGCTTTCTATGGCCCACAATTTGAGAGAGAGAGGTGGCACACCCAGGAGTCAAGACTGGCACACAAGCTGAAAGGGCAATATTAATCTCCCAGTTTTTTTTTGTTTTTTTTTCAGGGAGACTTTAGAAACCAAATAATAAAATTAAAAAAAAGGCTTTCTATGGCCCACTGAATGAGAGATGGCACACACAGGAGTGGCACACAAGCCCTGACTGAGGCCAATATTTTTCTCCCACTGATTGATGTAGTGTTTTTTTGTTAAGGTAGATTTTCGAACCCAAATCAAGGAAAAAAATAAATAGGCTTTCTATGGCCCACTGAGTGAGAGATGGCACACACAGGAGTGGCACACAAGCCCTGACTGAGGCCAATATGTTTCTCCCACTGATTGATGTAGTGTTTTTTTTTAAGGTAGATTTTAGAACCCAAATCAAGCAAAAAAATAAATAGGCTTTCTATGGCCCACTGAGTGAGAGATGGCACACACAGGAGTGGCACATAAGCCCTGACTGAGGCCAATATTTTTCTCCCACTGATTGATGTAGTGTTTTTTTGTTAAGGTAGATTTTAAAACCCAAATCAAGGAAAAAAATAAATAGGCTTTCTATGGCCCACTGAGTGAGAGATGGCACACACAGGGATGGCACTCTAGCAGAAATGCCAATCTTAATCTCCCACAAAAAAAAAAAGAAAAAACAGGGACTGTCCTACAATTACTATCTCCCTGCAGTAATCTCAGCCAGGTATGGCAGGCAGCAATAGGAGTGGACTGATGCACAAATTAAATAAAAAGTGTGGACAAACAAAAAAGATAGCTGTGCAGAAAGGAAGGAACAAGAGGATATGTGCTTTGAAAAAAGCAGTTGGTTTCCACAGTGGCGTACACACAGCAATACAGCTATCACGGAGCCTTCTAGGGCAGCCCAATGAGCTACAGCGCTGAGAGAAAAAAAAAAATTTAGTTTCCACTGTCCCTGCACACCGAAGGTGGTGTTGGACAGTGGAAATCGCTACAGCACAAGCGGTTTGGTGGTTTATGGACCCTGCCTAACGCTCTCCCTGCTTGTGATGAAGCGGCAGCAACCTCTCCCTAAGCTCAGATCAGCAGCAGTGAGATGGCGGTCGGCGGGAACGCCCCTTTATAGCCCCTGTGACGCCGCAGACAGCAAGCCAATCACTGCAATGCCCTTCTCTAAGATGGTGGGGACCAGGACCTATGTCATCACGCTGCCCACACTCTGCGTTCACCTTCATTGGCTGAGAAATGGCGCTTTTCGCATCATTGAAACGCGACTTTGGCGCGAAAGTCGCGTACCGCATGGCCGACAAGCACAGGGGTCGGATCGGGTTTCATGAGACGCCGACTTAGCCAAAAGTCGGCGACTTTTGAAAATGAACGACCCGTTTCGCTCAACCCTACTCCTGACAGTCAATAGTTGAAACGTGCATCAGGGAGGAGACCAGTCTCCTTGTGACTATCTACAGGTGCATCTTACAAAATGAGAATATTATCAAAAAGTTAATTTATTTCAGCTCTTCAATACAAAAATATAATACAATATATTATATAGAGTCATTACAAACAGAGTGATCTATTTCAAGCGTTTATTTCTGTTAATGTTGATGATTATGGCTTACAGCCAATGAAAACCCAAAAGTCATTATCTCATTAAATTAGAATACTTTATAACACCAACTTGAAAAAATGATTTTAAAATCCGAAATGTTGGCCTACTGAAATGTATGTTCAGTAAATGCACTCAATACTTGGTCGGGACTCCTTTTGCATCAGTTACTGCATCAATGCGGCGTGGCATGGAGGCGATCAGCATGTGGCACTGCTGAGGGGTTATGGAAGCCCAGAGTCTGGAGGAAGAGTGGAGAGACAGACAATCCAAGCTGCTTGAGGTCTACAGTGAAGTATCCACAATCAATGATGGTTTGAGGAGCCATATACAGAAATAAACACTTGAAATAGGTCACTCTGTGCAGACGTCTACTCCAGGCATTTCAAGGGCATACTCACCAGCGAATGACAATAATGTCAGACACTGGTGACGTGTGCGCTGACGTCAGCTGCCAGCCTCCGAATGGCTGGCAGCTTTTGACTATTGCCGTGCCGTCTTGGATGCAGGTTTAGTTACTGCACCGGCAGAAGCCTGCCACTGGGGCCCGATGCAGGCCCCCTCTGTTCATCGGGCCCCATACACCAGTCAGGGCAGTAATGCCCTGATAGCGGCCCTGTGTATGATCACTGTGTGGTGATAATACTTTTTTAGTACATTAGTTTTTGCTATTGAACAGTATTAGAGCATTATTTGGTTGCTATGTGATGGTAAATCTTTGTGATGGTGTGGCGGTCTTTGTTGTCTTTTATGTAGCAGTATTGTTGATAGCATTGGTGCTAATATAGTGGGGTTGTGCAGTGGTATTTTTTGCTATCTGTAAGACTATCTTGTTTATATATTTGTGCTTTTTTGTCTTTAGTTGAGGGAGGGGACCATATATTTTTGCAGATCCTAGCATTTTCCCAAACATCCAAAACTGGGGACAATTAATGCAAGCAAAAACTTAAGGACGGACTGGAGAGGTGCAAGAGTGTTAACAAGTAGGCCACAGAGGAATATGTTGCAGTAGTCAAGGTGGGAAATGATGAGGGCATGCACGAGAATTTTAGTACATTGAGGGTTGAGGAAAGGATGGTTTTTGGAAATATTTTTGAGCTGGAGGTGACAGTATGTGGTGAGAGCTTGGATATGTGGTTTGAAAGACAGGGCAGAGTAAAGGGATACTCCATGGCAGCGGAGATCCAGTACAGTGGAAATTGTGATGTCATTTATTGTGATAGATAGATCAGGCAGGGAATATACGTGAAATGGAGGAAAAATAATGAGTTCAGATTTGTATTCATTGAGCTTAAGTAAGAAAGAGAAGAGGAAGGAGGATATGACTGATAGACACTCTGGGATTCTGGACAGCAGAGAGGTGACGTCTGGGCCAGAGAGGTAGGTCTGGGTGTCATCAGCCTACAGATGGTACTGGAAGCTATGGGACTTTATGAGTTGTCCCAGGCAAAGGATATAGATGGAAAACAGTCGGGGTCCTAGGACAGAGCCTTGGGGTACTCCAACAGATAGAGGGTAGCATGAGGAGGAAGTGTGGGAGTGGGAAATGCTAAATGTGCAGTTGGAAAGGTATGAGGAGATTCAGGATAAGGCAAAGTCTTTCACATCAAGGGAAGAGAGGATGTGTACTAGGAGGCAGTGGTCAACTGTGTTGAAGGTCTAGAAGGAGGAGGATGGAGAATTGTCTGTTGCCTTTGGCTGTAAGTAAGTCGTTAGTAACTTTAGTCAGTTAGTAATAGACTACCTGAAAAGGTGAAATTTGAAGGTTCTAAGATGACCCTTAGAGTCCCCTGATTTGAACAACATTGAAAATCTGTGGGAAGGCTTGAAAATAGCAGTGCATGCAAGACAACCCAGGAATCTCCCAGAATTGCAAGAAGTTTCCAAAGAAGAATGGATGAAAATCGCTCAAACAAGAATTGAGAGAGACATGGCTAACTACCGAAAGTGTTTATAAGCTGTGCTGCATGCAAAAGGGGGTATTACTAGGTACTAACCATGTAGGGTGCCTAAACTTTTGCACAGGCCCATTTTCCTTTTTGTATTTTTTAAAATGTAAAAAAAGAAAATATACGTATATTCTTATTTTTGCCTGAAATGCAAAGGAAATGTGTCATCTTTAGCTAAAGGCCTTTTTAGAAATAATTTCATATTCTACTTGCTTAACTGTTCACAATAACAGTAATTTTGACCATAGGTGCCCAAAGGTTTACATGCCACTGTATGGGCAGTGCATTATACTGCATGGAGGACTATTGGGTGCAGTATACTATATGGAGGATGATGGGGTGCAGTATACCATATGGAGGACTATAGGGCACATTATACTATATGGAGGGCTATATGACGGCTATTATAATTTTTGGAGGGCTAGGTGGGGGACATTTTAATGCAAACAATTATACAGTGTGAAAGTTTGTGAGGGGTCCATCACACTGTGTGGAGGACTGTGTGGAGGCCATGACATTGTTTGGAAGGCTAGTGTGGTGAGGTGTGGGTCCATTATACTGTATGTAGGCCCATTGTAATGCAGGGGGAACTGTGTGGGGTCACAGTTGTGGGATCATACTGTGTTGGGGTCACCATACTTTGCTAGTGGATTTGAGGTGGAGTACAGTAGGGTCATCATGCTGTACATGTGGAGGATATTGTGGAGGTATTCACTGTGGGGGCAGCATACAGTGTTTTTGTGGCACTTTTGTTGGCATCATACTTTATGGGAGCAGTGAAAGATGAATCTAGAGCAGTAGGAGGAATATTACTTTGTAAAGGCTGCAAAGTTTGAGTTTGATATGCTCTTCTATAGCCCTGCCAAACATTATTTTATTTGTATTTTTTGGGGGGAGGGGGGTGCAATTAGAACTTCTGCTATGACATCACATTCAAAACCTAAGATGTCAAACAGTGTCTACACAAGCCAACAAAAGCAGAGTTGCCAACTTGATTATTTTTTTTAGCTTGAAGCTTTATCAAAAAATCATAGACAGACAATATTTTCACGGACATATTGAAAAACCATAATAAATGATGATGCTGTATGTTTACTGCCAGTAATTCTGCTATAAAAAACATTAATTGCATTCACTGTAAACTGACAAAACTTAAGATAAAAACAAAATGAGCAAATGCTATAAAGTAAATAAACAGCAATAGTACATGAAAATTACATAGGGTCCTTAGTTAACATAACTTTGATCAAAAAAATGTAAAAGCCATACCATCACGCCAGGGTGACCCTATTCAGGAAAGTCCTAACCTCTAGTATTAAAATCTTACCTTAAGTCAAATGATGTAAATGCGACTGTCTCGAATCGGGTCACCTTTGCGTGGCGGGATGGGTTTTACTTTTTTTAATCAAGATAATGTTAACTAAGTGCACTATGTTATTTTCATGCACTATTTCTATCTATTTACTGCAGAGTATTTGCTCATTTTTTTATCTTACATTTTGTCTTTAGTGGCCGCTGTGAACATGCGCCAACACGTTGCATCCATACCAAACTATATTCCACTTCATCTCTTTAGGTTTAGGCTTTTTGATTCACTGTAAACTGTAGAATAATGATAATTACCGTCAAAACAAACTGTACAAGTTTCTTCAGCCTCAGAAAAATCACAGGCACCTCAATTTTTTTTCACGGACAGAGCAAAAAAGTGCCCTATTTTTATGAATTATCCAGACATTGGCTCCAAATTTATTCTGCAGCAGGACCACAGCTGTAAACATACAGCCAATGTCATTAAGAACTATCTTCAGCGCAAACAAGAACAAAAGGCATGCAAATAATGATTCACTCTGTTTGGGATTACATGCAGGGACAGAAGGGTTTGCACAAGCCTACATCCACAGAAGATTTGGGGTCAGTTCTCCAAGATGTTTGGAATGGTCTCCTTACCAAGTTCCTTCCAAAACTTTGTATAAGTATACCTAGAAGAATTGCTGCTTTGATGCTGTTTTGAAAGCAAAGGGAGGTTACAATAAATATTAATTTTATTTCAATTTCTCTTGTGTTCATTCGCTTTGTATTTTGTTAATTGATAATAATAAACTATTAACACGTCTATTTTGTAAAGCATTTTTACTTAATATCATTTTTTTTCCATACCTGCCTAAAACCATTGTACAGCACTCTTTATAAAAACATAACATAGCTAAAACATAATTTTCAATGTTGATTAATACAGCTCAAATATTATTATTATTATTATACTCAACAACAATACTACCACTACTTCTAATAAAGAAGTCAAACATATATCATATAATACCAAAGTACAAGTATGGCACATCTGCCCTTGGACATTCCGTTTCTCTGTTCCTTTTCAAGAAAAAAAGAAATGGATTTCATGTTCGAAATAGATCATTGTGAATGGAGCTAATGTAATTGGAAGCTTGGGTCCCCATTGTCCATTATGGGGTCCGTCAGGATTCTGCTTTGTGTCAGTTTTTAACAATGGTAGAGCTCTGCATGCTGGGCTTATTCTTCTGTTCTAAAAACGGGCACATAATGAAACCAGAAACTCCCAGAATAATTAATGGGGTCCCACTTTTCCCATTTGCATCGTTTTGTTACAAAAATGGAGCAGACAAATTGATTATTTGAAAGGAATGGTGATAGCCAAAAACTATTAACATGACTATTACTGAACAAAATCCAGTACACGAAGACCAATACTACCAAAAATACCACTACAGGTAAATAATACTGCAATGCTATGACCACATAATATCACTACATAGAAGCTGAATAATGCCATTATACTGATCATATAATAATTATAATTATATTATTATCACTACTGAAGTAGAAAATTAAGCAGATACGGTGCTGCCTGATAATACCACTATATTTATCATTATCAATACCTACAGCAGTGAATCTCATATTACCACCATACAGTGGTCACACAAAGGTAGATATGCAGCTCGGAGCACAGCTCTTGTTCTCTTATATCAGCTATGTCAAAGACATAGTGATTGCTGGGACAAAGGAGGCCCCAAGTGCAGACCAGTGACACCCATCAGACAGGACGGCGCTGATTAGCATATGGAGCTGTGGCATTAGGTAAGATATTTGATTAGGTAGGGGGAGCAGGGCACCTATAGTAAATACAGCGTAAGGCTAGAGTCACACGACAGTAAAAGGCCGGGGTCATACTGCCGTATGTTCTTTGATGCAAGAGAATCAGGCTGATTATGCTAATGACAAATATTATTTATTAATTATGCTAATAACACTAACTGTCAGAGATTGATCCAAGTGTAACCTCATTGAGATTAGATTCTCTCACATAATAGAATCAGAGAACAGTTGTGGAGAAGAAGAACTTCATTTTTCCATCTTCTCCATTGTCTCTGTGATTGGATTTTTTACTGCATTCGTATGACATCCGAGTACAGTCCGATGTCACAAGCGCATCCATAGATTAGTATAGGATCACTTGATCTGAGCGGGTGCACTCGCAGCGTGCTATGACATTTTTCTTATGCCAAATCAGAGGTCTGAACTGCCCCATAGTATAACAATCTGATAAAACATTGGATAGCACTCTGCCATGTTATACGCTAGTGTGAGCGAACCCTAAAGAATCAGTCATTTTTCATCTAGAAAAGTTGGACGATCTTATTTCTCGCTTCTCATCTGTGTGTAATCCGCTCTTTTACAGCAGCAGTTATTAATCATTTACAAGACTATCCACAGTCTCCTATGTTGTAGAATTGCAACGTAATCTGTAACAATCGGATGCCATGTTGACGCATCTGATATTTTTCTCGCACCAATAGACTTGAGTCATGCTGGGATCTTTTCCACAGACAGATTTAGCCAGTGAAAAAAATTGGTCATCTGCGCTGCGTGTGTTATTCAATAAAATATAGAATAGCCCTCATCCGATTTATACTCTCGTGTGCATTTAATAGCCTGTTTAGACATCAGATGTGCAGAGAATGAACGGTAATACATACTGTAGTTCTGTGCATACTCAGTAATTGTTCTCTGCAGCACAGGTCCTAATTACACCGGACGATATGCTGCCGAGAGCGATGATTTTTAAGTCAACTTACTCATTTGTCAAATGATTGGCAGCCAGTATACACTGCAGAATTATTGGGAATCGAGCGTTCCTTGCAATGCTTGTCCATGATAACTAAATAGTGTAAAAATATCCTTAGCCTCAGATGAAGGAAGGGAAAAGATTAGTTAATTCTCTAATTAAAGGGACTCTGTCTCCCCCAAAATCGTATATGAGGTAAGCCCACCGGTATCAGGGGCACAGCATACTGGAATGCTGTAGATAAGCCCCCGATGTATCCTGAAAGATAAGAAAAAGAGGTTAGGTTATACTCATCGAGGTACGGTCCCGGTTCTGTTGGCGTCGCGGTCCGGTCCGGTCCGGGGCCTCCTGTCTTACGATGACGTCCTCTTCTAGTCTTCTTGCCGCAGCTCCAGCACAGGCGTACTTTGTCTGCCCTGTTGAGGGCAGAGCAAAGTACTGCAGTGCCCAGGTGCCGGGAAAGGTCAGAATGGTCCAGCACCTGCGCACTGCAGTACTTTGCTCTGCCCTCATCAGGACAGACAAAGCACACCTGCGCCGGAGCCGCGGCAAGAAGACAAGAAGAGGACGTCATCGAATGAAAATAGGAGGCCCCGGACCTGGACCGCAACACCCATCGGACCGGACCGGAGCGGGACTGGGACCGCCCCTGGGTGAGTATAATCTAAACTCTTTTTCTTATCTTTCAGGATACATCGGGGGCTTATCTACAGCATTCCAGAATGCTGTAGATCAGCCCCTGATGACGGTGGGCTTACCTCATATGATTTTGGGGGTGACAGGTTCCCTTTAAATAGAACTTTTCACCAATTTCAGCATGTTAAACAAGACACATCATGCGATAGTAGTAGCAGAGCCGAGTGAAATACTTTTATTTATTTTTTTTTCATTTTCCTCACTGCTCTTGAGATGATAAATTGTAAAGTTCAGGTTGTTATTTATGTTCTAATTCAACTTGTTCTTACCATAGATTTGTCTTTGGGAGCATGTACTTATTTCCTTGCATGAGATTTGTCAGGCAGGTAGCGTCAGGAAGGGGCCAGAAAAACATGCCCTCCTCTCCTCACTGAGTGGTGCTACTACTTTCTGGAGATACAACAGAACTGAGTTATTTGTCATTACAAACACTTCCAGACCACATCTCTCGGCAGTCAGTGTGGGGAGAAAAGAGTGAAAGCTGACAGCATTGTGAAAGGAGATCTGTAGGGGGTTTGTAATAAAGTGAATACACCAGCACCCACATCCTACAAAGCCACTTAAGATATATTATAAACTTAGTTAATATACAGTAGTATTAGGTAAAGAGATCAAACAACTTCACCAGTAGATCATCTTTATAAAAAGCAAGCAAGCAAAAGTGGATAAAACAATACTAAAAGATGACCAACTACTGGACTGATCAAATGCATAATGTAAAATATAAAATAGCAGTACTGAAAACATGGAGTAGATTACTAGAACCAAAATAGGGAGCTAATCAAGTTCTCACCGTGAATTTATACATGTCCATGGAACATGTCCCAATATGAAATATGCGGGGTTAGTGATCCACATCGATATACCGAATGCTATAAAACCACAATCTTTCCCCTGCAATGAATAGTTATGACTAAGAACCAGGGAGTTCAAAGGTTCAAACCACGTAATAACTTTCATGTCTTGTAAACCTTTTGCCTAATCTTCTTATGAAATATACATTAATGAAGATGCTTGAAACATTTTAGGAATAAATATTAATTTTTTCTGATCAGGAGTAGTGTTGAGCATTCCGATACCGCAAGTATCGGGTATCGGCCGATACTTGCGGTATCGGAATTCCGATACCAAGATCCGATACTTTTGTGGTATCGGGAATCGGAATCGGAAATTCTCAGTGTATGGTTCCCATTGTCTGAAGGAGAGGAAACTCTCCTTCAGGCCCTGGGATCCATATCCATGTAAAAAATAAAGAATTAAAATAAAAAATAGGGATATACTCACCCTCTGACGCGCCCTGGTAGTAACCGGCAGCCTGCTTTGCTTAAAATGAGCGCGTTCAGCACCTTCCAAGACGTCACGGCTTCTGATTGGTTGCGTGCCGCTCATGTGACCGCCACGCGACCAATCACAAGCCTTGACGTCATTCTCAGGTCCTAAATTCCTAGAATTCGTCATGGAAGGTGCTGAACGCGCTCATTTTAAGCAAAGGAAGCTGCCGGTTAACAGCGGTAAGGTGCAGGGACCTCCGGACAGGTGAGTATATCAATATTTTTTATTTTAATTCTTTATTTTACACATTCATATGGATCCCAGGGCCTGAAGGAGAGTTTCCTCTCCTTCAGACCCTGGGAACCATCAGGATACCGTCCGATACTTGGTGTCCCATTGACTTGCATGGGTATCGGGTATCGGAATCGGCGAGATCCGATACTTTGCCGGTATCGGCCGATACTATCCGATACCGATACTTTCAAGTATCGGATGGTATCGCTCAACACTAATCAGGAGTGCTGAATCCCCTACTACCTTGGAACATGTCCAGTATATCTCCATACCTCAATGGATTGATTCCAAAAATGTCCCTTGAGTGTAAACAGATGTGATCAGTCCTAATCAAGAAGGCTAGAGAATGAAGCCAATATTGAGAAAGTAGGATCTACATGATGTGGCATCTGGCCGGTAGCACCCACAGCATCTAGGCAGGCCTAGTACTGACACATAAAAAAATTATTATGTGAGGTATTAGTTTAGTATTCTGGCCAAAATACGCAAGCTCATTTTTTATGTGTTTTTTGCACTTTTTTCAGGGTGCAGTTGGGCCCATTTTCTACTTGTAAACTGGTGTCTGTGCACATGGGGTGCATTTGGATAGCGCTGGGCAGGCCCGCCTGATCTAATAGAAGGGTGTCACTACTAGGCCTGCCTGGATGCTGTGCATCTCCATTGTGTGAACAGCGCCACATACAAGTTTTTATGTGCAGCAATGTGCCAAGCAGCCACCCCCTCCATTAGTTTGGTAGCTGGTGAGTGGCTGCCTCATCGGTTTTGCTGTACCTGTGTTGTTTCCATTTTAACCACATGGGTCCACTGCATCCTGTTAGTGCATTTGTTTGGAGGCCTAGGCAGGTAACAATCTCTGCCTTTTGTTGCTGTTTTTTCTAATTTTTGGAGGATCTCCGAATCCTCTTTTTGTGCTTTTGCTGTTTAGAGATAGGACTCATAAGTGTGAGGACCCTTGACGTGGGTTATGAGCTTGCGTATTTTGGCCAGAATATAAACTAATACCTCACATAATTTTTTTATGTGTTTTTTGCACTTTTTTCGGGGTGCAGTTGGGCCCATTTTCTACTTGTAAATTGTGGTGTCTGTGCACATGGGGTGCATTTGGATAGCGCTGGGCAGGCCACCCTGATCTAATAGAAGGGTGTCACTACTAGGCCTGCCTGGATGCTGTGCATCTCCATTGTGTGAACAGCGCCACATACAAGTTTTTATGTGCAGCAATGTGCCAAGCAGCCACCCCCTCCATTAGTTTGGTAGCTGGTGAGTGGCTGCCTCATCGGTTATGCTGCACCTGTGTTGTTTCCATTTTAACCACATGGGTCCACTGCATCCTGTTAGTGCATTTGTTTGGAGGCCTAGGCAGGTAAGAATCTCTGCCTTTTGTTGCTGTTTTTGCACAAAAAAGGGATAAAATAACTATTATAAATCGTACTTAGAAATAATATAAAAAGACATATAATAGTGTGCCACCACATAAAAATTATTCCATTAACTTAAACTAAATAAAATAACATAGGGGGAAATTGCTAGACTACAATTAATGAATGAATAAATTAATATTTTTTGTTAGTTTAAAAAGCATATAGCCCAATTTAATTATTTATTTTATTTGCTGGTAAAATCCACTTTAATTAAATTCTAGATATTTTGTTTAAATCATATCCTTTTGTGCAATCCTTCTGTACTAGTTGTGGAACAAAAAACTGCAATCTGAGGCAGGATTTGTTGTGGAATTCTGAAATGATACATACTGTGCTTAGCTGTATCTCTACAAGGAAGCTAGGGAGCTATTTATCATTACAAACACTTCCACGCAAGAACTCATGGCAGTCAGTGTGGGGAGAGGGTGAGAGCTTACAGCAGTGTGAGATGAGATTTGGAAGCATAAGTAGGGGTCTCCTGTTGTGAATTTACTTTTTGGCTCCCTCTAGTGGCTACTAGGGATTTGACTCTGGGTATGTCTGTCATTCCTTTTATGCTCACCTGGGTCGTTAGGTCAGGGGTGTTGCTATATAAGCTCCCTGGACCTTCAGTTCAATGCCTGGCAATGTTGATATCAGAGCTAATCTGTAGTGCTCTTGTCCACTGATCCTGGTTCCTGCTTCATTAAGCTAAGTCTTTTTTTTTTGCTTTTTGCAATTTGTTTTTGTTTGCTATTTTTGTCCAGCTTGTATATAATCTGTATCCTGACCTTGCTGGAAGCTCTAGGGCGGCTGGTGTTCTCCCCCCGGGCCGTTAGACGGTTCGGGGGTTCTTGAATCTCCAGCGTGGATTTTTTGATAGGGTTTTTGTTGACCATATAAGTTATCTTACTATATTCTGCTATTATTAAGTGGGCCTCTCTGTGCTAAACCTAGTTCATCTCTGTGTTTGTCATTTCCTCTTACCTCACCGTTATTATTTGTGGGGGGCTCGTATCCTACTTTTGGGGTCCTTTCTCTGGAGGCAAGAGAGGTCTTTGTTTTCCTCTTCTAGTAGTTAGCTCTCCGGCTGGCGCGAGACATCTAGCGACCAACGTAGGCATGTTCCCCGGCTACTTCTAGGGTTGGCGTTAGGAGTAGATATATGGTCAACCCAGTTACCACTGCCCTATGAGCTGGATTTTTGTACTTCACAGACTTGCTGATATCTCTGAGACCCTCGCCATTGGGGTCATAACAGTCTCCCTTACCAGCAGTCATCACAGTCTCAGTAGTATATGAATCCTTTGGTCAAGTATACAGTAAAATAGATTGGTGGATAAATGAGCCCAATTGGGAGGGGTGCAACTAGAACTTTTGCTATTTGCCTCTGTGATTTCTGTGTATGCCACTGATCAGGGATCTAGCTAATCTTACCTTTCCTTCATCTGAGGAAAGGGTGCATTTACACCGGATAAATATCAATCATTCCAGTCCAGGGAAGGCTTATTTCTAAATAATTTTGCAGTGTAAATTGGTTGCCAATGAGTAGGTTTTCTTAAAAATCATCATTCTCAGCAGCAGATCATCCTGTGTAAACAGAACATATACTGCAAAGGATAATGTCAGTTTATGTGTACAGAACTATCTATTAAGCTGGCGTCACACATAACATATAAAAATACGGTCCATTTTTTAGTGGCGAGTAGTGTTGAGCGATACCTTCCGATATCGGAAAGTATCGGTATCGGAAAGTATCGGCCGATACCGTCAAAGTATCGGATCTAATCCGATACCGATACCCGATCCCAATGCAAGTCAATGGGACGAAAATATCGGAATTAAAATAAACCCTTTCTTTCCTTGTAGGTTAATTCTACATGAAGGAAAACAACTAAGAGTAATGTAGGATGTATTGGGGGAGGTGGCGGAGACATTAAAGGCACAGAGGTTTAGCCCAATCAAATAGAATAGCAGGATTGTTACATTTTTTTATGACGTTCGGCGTTAGAAAGATTTTTACTATGTTAATTTTTTATTTATTTTGCCAGATATTGATGTTTCACTCCTTCCACGCCCTTCACCTTCTTTTTTACTTCTCCCACACTTTCTTCTTCATTATCCTCATTATCAGCTTCTTTGACATCAACTTCTTCACCTTATTCATCTTCTTCTTCATCTTCTACCAATTATTTTTTTTCTTACATTGTTCATATTCTTTTTATTTAACTATTATCTTCTTCGTATTCAACTTCTTCATCATATTCTTATTTGTGACAGGCATTCCCGTAGTTGTTATCTATAAAAGTTTGAAGATTATACCTTCCGTTCTGCCTGTCACAAAAGAGTTAAATTTGTCCGCGTTCAGTTTGGCCTGCAGCATCAGGCTTTATCCAGGGGCACCACGAGGAGGAACGGACTCACCCCCATACACTGCTTAGTCTTCTTCTGCTTATAATTTAGATAATATCTTTTGCTCTGATATTTAGTCTTATGCTTAATGTTCTTCTGCTCTTTGTTCTGCAGCCTCTTGTTCTTCTGCTTCTCGGTCTTCCAGGTCGTCGTCGTCTCCATGGTCGTCGTCTCCGGGGTCGTCGTCATCGGGGTCGTCTTCAGGGTCATCGTCTCCAGGGTCGTCGTCATCTCGGTGGTTGTCGTCTCTGGTGTCGTCATCATCATAGGGGTGGTCTTCCGGGTCATCGTCTTTAGGGTCTTGAACTTGGTAATGTAGCAGAAGGTACAAGAAGGCTGAGAAAATGCCGAGAAACAGCTGATGGAACTGGAACTTGGATGGCTACCCGAAGGTCCAAGAGCCAATGGAACTACCGAGGACCAGCTGACGTTACTGGAACCCGGTTACTAAGCAGGAGGTACCCGTGCCTGAAAGCACTACCAAGGACCACCTGACGTTGGTGGAACTCGAATACCCAGAGGGAGGCACCTAAGCCAAAGGCTCTGCCCGGAACCAGCTGACGGTACTGGAAAGAGGATGGGGAGCAGAAGGTACAAGAGCAAAAGACACTGCCGAGAACGAGCTGACGGTGCTGGAACCCGGATGGGTAGCCGAAGGTCCAAGAGCCAATGGAACTACCGAGGACCAGCTGACGTTACTGGAACCCGGTTACTAAGCAGGAGGTACCCGTGCCTGAAAGCACTACCAAGGACCACCTGACGTTGGTGGAACTCGGATACCCAGAGGGAGGCACCTAAGCCAAAGGCTCTGCCCGGAACCAGCTGACGGTACTGGAACCAGGATGGGGAGCAGAAGGTACAAGAGCAAAAGATACTGCCGAGAACCAGCTGACGGTACTGGAACCCGGATGGGTAGCCGAAGGTCCAAGAGCCAATGGAACTACCGAGGACCAGCTGACGTTACTGGAACCCGGTTACTAAGCAGGAGGTACCCGTGCCTGAAAGCACTACCAAGGACCACCTGACATTGGTGGAACTCGGATACCCAGAAGGAGGCACCTAAGCCAAAGGCTCTGCCCGGAACCAGCTGACGGTGCTGGAACCAGGATGGGGACCTATTCAAGCTTGTCTTCCTAGAGCCCCAACTAGCAGTGTTGGAGCAAAGGGTCAGCAGGGGGAGCAGAGTGTAGGCCGAAGCCTGCACTGGCGGCAGCTTTGGTTCTGTTGTGTCTGCGTGGCTGTTGCAGGACACGTTGCCGGCTACACAGCAGGGGAACAGCTGGCGGTGCTGAACCCCACTGACACATTGGCGAGGTGTTTGGCTCTGTGCAGCCAGCACATCTGGGCCCCAACTGGCAGTGTTAGAGCCCAGAGTCAGCAGGAGGAGGAGAGGGAGCGGAGTGTAGGCCGAAGCCTAATTGAACCAATTTCAAAGGTAACCTTTAACCCCCCCTCAGGTGTTACAAACTAGAAGAGCCACAGCTTATGCAGCAGTAGTGCTGCACAAGTCAAAGGTTGCTCTTTTAATTTTTTTCCTTGCACACGCTGAATGAAACACGTATAACATTTTGCCCTTTATACAGTCAAACTGTGTTGGAGGCGAGAGTTCCCTTCGTAATGAGACGCAGCACAGATGTCAAGAATCCCACCTTGGTGCTGGGCGCAGCCTCCTGAGCGTTGTTATTTGCTGTACAGGAGTCTGCGCTGTCGTGTTATCCCTTGGCCTTGCGCTGTTAGCGCTGCCCGTCCTCTGACATCATTTCATGTCGGCCGGTGCGGTTTGCGATGACCATGAATCCCAGCCCCGCAGTGTCTTAACATTGTTAAAACACTGCTGGGCTGGGATTCATGGCCTGGCGCAGTACATATGTTCGCCTCTCGCTCGGGTTCTTACACCCGCTTCAGACTATGCGGCGTCAGCTGATCCCTTATCGCATGCCATGGCCATGAAGACGCACAGTCCGAAGAAGGCGGAAGGAGATGAGGGACAGGCGAAGAAATGCACCGTTCATGCCCGTCAATCACACCCTCGCAGTCCAAATAAATAAGACACCGAGGGGCGTTGTGTGGGGCAAGGCGGCCGCAGAGGCGCAGGCAGCCAAACAATGATGCCAGAAGACGGGCAGCGCTACCAAGGGGGTTGCAGCGTGTCATTACAAAGGAAAGTCACACCTCCGGGACGGTTAAATGGTCACACAGAGGACACATTTTATACGTGTTCAGTTCCACATGTGCGAGGAGAATAAGTTTATGAGCCACCTTGCACACATGCAGCATTACTGCTGTACAAGGTGGCTGGAAAACATACAAACACCTGGGGGAGGGGGGACAGGTTCCCTTCAATTTCAGTTCTTGTGTCTGCGTGGCTGTTGCAGGACACGTTGCCGGCTACACAGCAGGGGAACAGCTGGCGGTGCTGAACCCCACTGACACATTGGCGAGGTGTTTGGCTCTGTGCAGCCAGCACATCTGGGCCCCAACTGGCGGTGTTAGAGCCCAGGGTCAGCAGGAGGAGGAGAGGGAGCGGAGTGTAGGCCGAAGCCTAATTGAACCAATTTCAAAGGTAACCTTTAACCCCCCCTCAGGTGTTACAAACTAGAAGAGCCACAGCTTATGCAGCAGTAGTGCTGCACAAGTCAAAGGTTGCTCTTTTAATTTTTCTCCTTGCACACGCTGAATGAGACACGTATAACATTTAGCCCTTTATACAGTCAAACTGTGTTGGAGGCGAGAGTTCCCTTCGTAATGAGACGCAGCACAGATGTCAAGAATCCCACCTTGGTGCTGGGCACAGCCTCCTGAGCGTTGTTATTTGCTGTACAGGAGTCTGCGCTGTCGTGTTATCCCTTGGCCTTGCGCTGTTAGCGCTGCCCGTCCTCTGACATCATTTCATGTCGGCCGGTGCGGTTTGCGATGACCATGAATCCCAGCCCCGCAGTGTCTTAACATTGTTAAAACACTGCTGGGCTGGGATTCATGGCCTGGCGCAGTACATATGTTCGCCTCTTGCTCGGGTTCTTACACCCGCTTCAGACTATGCGGCGTCAGCTGATCCCTTATCGCATGCCACGGCCATGAAGACGCACAGTCCGAAGAAGGCGGAAGGAGATGAGGGACAGGCGAAGAAATGCACCGTTCATGCCCGTCAATCACACCCTCGCAGTCCAAATAAATAAGACACCGAGGGGCGTTGTGTGGGGCAAGGCGGCCGCAGAGGCGCAGGCAGCCAAACAATGATGCCAGAAGACGGGCAGCGCTACCAAGGGGGTTGCAGCGTGTCATTACAAAGGAAAGTCACACCTCTGGGACGGTTAAATGGTCACACAGAGGACACATTTTAGACATGTTCAGTTCCACATGTGCGAGGAGAATAAGTTTATGAGCCACCTTGCACACATGCAGCATTACTGCTGTACAAGGTGGCTGGAAAACATACAAACGCCTGGGGGAGGGGGGACAGGTTCCCTTCAATTTCAGTTCTTGTGTCTGCGTGGCTGTTGCAGGACACGTTGCCGGCTACACAGCAGGGGAACAGCTGGCGGTGCTGAACCCCACTGACACATTGGCTGGTGTATTTCTCTGTGCAGCTAGCAGTACCGGGCACCAACTGGCGGTGTTAGAGCCCAGGGTCAGCAGGAGGAGGAGAGGGAGCGGAGTGTAGGCCGAAGCCTGCACTGGCGGCAGCTTTGGGTCTGTTGTGTCTGCGTGGCTGTTGCAGGACACGTTGCCGGCTACACAGCAGGGGAACAGCTGGCGGTGCTGAACCCCACTGACACATTGGCGAGGTGTTTTTCTCTGTGCAGCCAGCACTTCGGGGCACCAACTGGCGGTGTTAGAGCCCAGGCTCTGCGGGGGGAGCAGAGTGTAGGCCGAAGCCTAATTCAACCAATTTTAAAGGTAACCTTTAACCCCCCCTCAGGTGTTACACACTAGAAGAGCCACGCCTTATGCAGCAGTAGTGCTGCACAAGTCAAAGGTTGCTCTTTTAATTTTGTTCCTTGCACAAGCTGAATGAAACACGTACAACATTTTGGCCCTTATACAGTCAATCTGTCTTGGAGGCAGGAGTTCCCTTCGTAATGAGACGCAGCACAGCTGGCAAAAATACCACCTTTGTGCTTGGCGCGGCCTCCTGAACATCGCATTTTGATGTACAGGAGTCTGCGTTGTTGCGTTATCCCTTGGCCATGCGCTGCCCGTCTTCTGACATCATTTCATGTCGGCTGGTGTGGTTCGCGATGCCCATGAATACCAGCCCCGCAGTGTCTTTACAGTGTTTCACACTGCGGGGCTGGGATTCATGGCCTGGCGCAGTACATAGGTTCGCTTCTCGCTCGGGTCCTTACACCTGCTTCAGACTGTGCGTCGCCAGCTGATCCCTTATGGCATGCCACGGCCATGAGGCCGCACAGTGTGAAGAAGGCGGAAGGAGATAAGTGCCAGGCGAAGATAGGCACTGCTCATGCCCATCAATCACACCCTCGCAGTCAAAATAAATTAGACACCGAGGGGCGTTGTGTCGGGCAGGGCTGCCGCAGAGGCGCAGCCAGCCAAACAATGATGTGAGAAGACGGGCAGCGCTACCAAGGGGGTTGCTGCGTGTCATTATAAAGGAAAGTCACACCTCAGGGACGTTTTAATGGTCTCAGGGGACACATTGTAGACGTGTTCCGTTCCACGTGTGCAAGGAGAATAAGTTTATGAGCCACCTTGCACACATGCAGCATTACTGCTGTACAAGGTGGCTGTAAAACACACAAACACCTGGGGGAGGGGGGACAGGTTCCCTTCAATTTCAGTTCTTGTGTCTGCGTGGCTTTTGCAGGACACGATGCCGGCTACACAGCAGGGGAACAGCTGGCGTTGCTGAACCCCACTGACACATTGGCTGGTGTTTTTCTCTGTGCAGCTAGCAGTACCGGGCACCAACTGGCGGTGTTAGAGCCCAGGGTCAGCAGCAGGAGGAGAGGGAGCAGAGTGTAGGCCGAAGCCTGCACTGGCGGCAGCTTTGTGTATGCGTGGCTGTTGCAGGACACGTTGCCGGCTACACAGCAGGGGAACAGCTGGCGGTGCTGAACCCCACTGACACATTGGCGAGGTGTTTTGCTCTGTGCAGCCAGCACTTCGGGGCACCAACTGGCGGCATTAGAGCCCAGGATCTGTGGGAGGAGCAGAGTGTAGGCCGAAGCCTGCACTGGAGCAAGTTGAAAGGGAACCTTTAACCCCCCCCCCCAGGCGTTTGTAGCTGAAAGAGCCATCGTGTACAGCACTAATGCTGGAAAAGGTAAACTTAGCTCTTTTAATTTTGGTCCTTGCACATGCTGAACCTAACACTTATGAAATGTGTCCCCTCCTAACGTGATACCGTCCGGTTGGTGGAACTTTCCTTTGTCATGTGACGCAGCACAGCTGTCATTCTTACCCCCTTGGCGCCGTGCGCCGCCTCCTCAGCGTTGTTTGAATCAGTCCCGGAGCCTGCGCTGTTAGGTTAGCCCTTGGCCATGCACACATTTTGCGCTGCCCGTCTTCTGACATCATTTGGTGTCAGGCTGGCTGCGCCTGTGCGGCCGCGCTGGCCGAGATCCCGCCTCGTACTGTCTTCTGATTTCATCCCACTGGGGGCCTGAGATCCGTGGCCATGCGCAGTGCATATCCTCGCCTCTCACTCCCCTCCCTACGGCTTCTTCAGACTGTGCGGTGTCACGGCCGTGGCATGCTATTAGGGATCAGCTGACACCGCACAGTCTGAAGAAGCCGTAGGGAGATGAGTGAGAGGTGGAGGTTCAGATATTCACTGCGCATGTCCATGGATCCCAGGTCCGCGGTGGGATTACATTAGACGACACTGCAAGGCGGGATCTCGGCCAGCGCAGCCGCACAGGCGAAGCCAGTCTGACACCAAATGATGTCAGAAGACGGGCAGCGCAAAATGTGTGCATGGCCAAGGGCTAACCTAACAGCGCAGGCTCCGGGACTGATTCAAACAACGCTGAGGAGGCGGCGCACGGCGCCAAGGGGGTAAGAATGACGGCTGTGCTGCGTCACATAACAAAGGAAAGTTCCACCAACCGGACGGTATCACGTTAGGAGGGGACACATTTCATAAGTGTTAGGTTCAGCATGTGCAAGGAGCACAACGAAAAGAGGCACTTTTTCCCTTTGCATCATTACTGCTGCACAAGGTGGCTCCTTCAGTAACAAACGCCTGGGGGGGGGGGACAGGTTCCCTTAAATTTAACTTGTTGTGCCTGCGTGGCGGTCGCAGTACACGTTGCCGTATACACAGCAGGGTAACAGCTGGCGGTGCTGAACCCCACTAACACATTGGCGAGGTGTTTGGCTCTGTGCGGACAGCACTTCTGGACAGCAACTAGCGGTGTTGGAGCCCAGGGACAGGAGGAGGAGGAGGTGGAGGAGGAGATAGGAGGGATTGCCACACACACAGCAGGGGAACAGCTGACGTTACTGAACCCCAATAACAGAGGAGGGACTGTTGGGACTGTGCGTACAGCACCACCAGGCAACAACTAGCGGTGTTGGAGCCCAGGGACAGGAGGAGGAGGAGGTGGAGGAGGAGATAGGAGGGATTGCCACACACACAGCAGGGGAACAGCTGACGTTACTGAACCCCAATAACAGAGGAGGGACTGTTGGGACTGTGCGGACAGCACTTCTGGACGGCAACTAGCGGTGTTGGAGCCCAGGGACAGGAGGAGGAGGAGGAGGAGGAGGAGGAGATAGGAGGGATTGCCACACACACAGCTGGGGAACAGCTGACGTTACTGAACCCCAATAACAGAGGAGGGACTGTTGGGACTGTGCGTACAGCACTTCTGGACGGCAACTAGCGGTGTTGGAGCCAAGGGACAGGAGGAGGAGGAGGTGGAGTAGATAGGAGGGATTGCCACACACACAGCTGGGGAACAGCTGACGTTACTGAACCCCAATAACAGAGGAGGGACTGTTGGGACTGTGCGTACAGCACTTCTGGACGGCAACTAGCGGTGTTGGAGCCCAGGGACAGGAGGAGGAGGAGGTGGAGGAGGAGATAGGAGGGATTGCCACACACACAGCAGGGGAACAGCTGACGTTACTGAACCCCAATAACAGAGGAGGGACTGTAGGGACTGTGCGGACAGCACTTCTGGACGGCAACTAGCGGTGTTGGAGCCCAGGGACAGGAGGAGGAGGAGGAGGAGGTGGAGGAGATAGGATGGATTGCCACACACACAGCTGGGGAACAGCTGACGTTACTGAACCCCAATAACAGAGGAGCGACTGTTGGGACTGTGCGTACAGCACTTCTGGACGGCAACTAGCGGTGTTGGAGCCCAGGGACAGGAGGAGGAGTGTTATGACCCCAATGGCGAGGGTCTCAGAGGAACAAGTAAGTCTGCAAAGTACAAAAATCCAGCTCATAGGGCAGTGGTAACTGGGTTGACCATATATCTACTCCTAACGCCAACACTAGAAGTAGCCGGGGAACATGCCTACGTTGGTCGCTAGATGTCTCGCGCCAGCCGGAGGACTAACTACCCCTAGAAGAGGAAAACAAAGACCTCTCTTGCCTCCAGATAATAGACCCCAAAAGTTGGATACAAGCCCTACACAAATAATAACGGTGAGGTAAGAGGAAATGACGAACACAGAGATGAACTAGGTTTAGCAAAGAGAGGCCCACTTACTAATAGCAGAATGTAGTAAGATAACTTATATGGTCAACAAAAACCCTATCAAAATTCCACACTGGAAATTCAAGAACCCCCGAACCGTCTAACGGCCCGGGGGGAGAACTCCAGCCTCCCTAGAGCTTCCAGCAAGGTTAGGATACAGATTATGTACAAGCTGGACAAAAATGCAAACAAAAACAAATAGCAAAAAGCAAGAAAGCAGACTTAGCTTAATCTAGCAGGAACCAGGATCAGTAGACAAGAGCACAGCAGATTAGCTCTGATTACAACGTTGCCAGGCATTGAACTGAAGGTCCAGGGAGCTTATATAGCAACACCCCTGAACTAACGGCCCAGGTGAGCATACAAGGGATGACTGACATACCCAGAGTCAAATCACTAGTAACCACTAGAGGGAGCCAAAAAGCAAATTCACAACAGTACCCCCCCTTAGTGAGGGGTCACCGAACCCTCACCAAGACCACCAGGGTGATCAGGATGAGCGGCGTGAAAGGCACGAACCAAATCGGCCGCATGCACATCAGAGGCGACCACCCAGGAATTATCCTCCTGACCATAGCCCTTCCACTTGACCAGGTACTGAAGCCTCCGCCTGGAGAGACGAGAATCTAAGATCTTCTCCACCACGTACTCCAACTCGCCCTCAACCAACACCGGAGCAGGAGGCTCCGCAGAAGGGACCACAGGCACAACGTACCGCCGCAACAAGGACCTATGAAATACGTTGTGAATGGCAAACGACACCGGAAGATCCAGGCGAAAGGATACAGGATTAAGGATTTCCAATATCTTGTAAGGACCAATGAAGCGAGGCTTAAATTTGGGAGAGGAGACCTTCATAGGAACAAATCGAGAAGACAGCCATACCAAATCCCCAACGCGAAGTCGGGGACCCACACCGCGGCGGCGGTTGGCAAAACGCTGAGCCTTCTCCTGTGACAACTTCAAGTTGTCCACCACATGACTCCAGATTCGCTGCAACCTATCCACCACAGAATCCACCCCAGGACAGTCAGAAGGCTCCACATGTCCCGAGGAAAAACGAGGATGGAAACCAGAGTTGCAGAAAAATGGCGAAACCAAGGTGGCGGAACTAGCCCGATTATTAAGGGCAAATTCAGCCAACGGCAAGAAGGTCACCCAATCATCCTGATCAGAAGAGACAAAACACCTCAAATAAGCCTCCAGAGTCTGATTAGTTCGCTCCGTTTGTCCGTTAGTCTGGGGATGAAAAGCGGATGAAAACGACAAATCAATGCCCATCCTACCACAAAAGGATCGCCAGAACCTGGAAACAAACTGGGATCCTCTGTCCGACACAATATTCTCAGGAATGCCGTGCAAACGAACCACGTTCTGGAAGAACACAGGAACCAGATCAGAAGAGGAGGGCAGCTTAGGTAAAGGAACCAAATGGACCATCTTGGAGAAACGATCACATATCACCCAGATGACAGACATGCCCTGAGACACCGGAAGATCAGAAATGAAATCCATAGAGATGTGTGTCCAAGGTCTCTTCGGGACAGGCAAGGGCAAGAGCAACCCGCTGGCACGAGAACAGCAAGGCTTAGCTCGAGCACAAGTTCCACAGGACTGCACAAATGACCGCACATCCCTTGACAAGGAAGGCCACCAAAAGGACCTGGCCACCAGATCTCTGGTGCCAAAAATTCCCGGGTGCCCTGCCAACACTGAGGAATGAACCTCGGAAATGACTCTGCTGGTCCATTTAGCAGGCACAAACAATCTGTCAGATGGACAAGAGTCAGGCCTACCAGCCTGAAATCTCTGCAACACACGCCGCAGATCAGGAGAAATAGCTGACAAGATAACTCCTTCCTTAAGAATACCCACAGGTTCAGCGACTCCAGGAGCATCAGGCACAAAGCTCCTAGACAGAGCATCGGCCTTCACATTCTTAGAACCTGGTAAATACGAGACCACAAAGTCAAAACGGGAGAAAAACAATGACCAGCGGGCCTGTCTAGGATTCAGGCGTTTAGCAGACTCGAGATACATCAGATTTTTGTGATCAGTCAAGACCACCACACGATGCTTAGCACCCTCGAGCCAATGACGCCACTCCTCAAATGCCCACTTCATGGCCAACAACTCCCGATTGCCCACATCATAATTTCGCTCTGCCGGCGAAAACTTCCTGGAGAAAAAGGCACAAGGTCTCATAGTAGAGCAACCAGGGCCTCTCTGCGACAAAACGGCCCCTGCCCCAATCTCCGAAGCATCCACCTCCACCTGAAAGGGAAGTGAGGTGTCAGGTTGGCACAAAACAGGCGCCGAAGTAAACCGGCGTTTCAACTCCTGGAAAGCCTCCACGGCAGCAGGAGCCCAGTTAGCTACATCAGAGCCTTTCTTGGTCATATCCGTCAATGGTTTAACAACGCTAGAAAAATTTGCGATAAAACGACGGTAGAAGTTAGCAAAACCCAAGAACTTCTGAAGACTCTTAACTGACGAGGGTTGAGTCCAATCATGAATAGCTCGGACCTTGACTGGGTCCATCTCCACAGCAGAAGGGGAAAAAATGAACCCCAAAAAGGGAACCCTCTGTACACCAAAGAGACACTTTGAGCCTTTAACAAACAAAGAATTTTCACGCAAAATCTTAAAAACCATCCTGACCTGCTCCACATGCGAGTCCCAATCATCAGAAAAAACCAGAATATCATCCAGATAAACAATCAAAAATTTATCCAGATACTTCCGGAAAATGTCATGCATGAAGGACTGAAAAACTGAAGGTGCATTAGAGAGCCCAAATGGCATCACCAAGTACTCAAAATGACCTTCGGGCGTATTGAATGCGGTTTTCCATTCATCGCCTTGCTTAATGCGCACAAGGTTGTACGCACCACGAAGGTCTATCTTGGTGAACCACTTGGCACCTTTAATCCGGGCAAACAAGTCTGACAACAGCGGCAAAGGATACTGAAATTTGACAGTGATCTTGTTTAAAAGCCGATAGTCAATACAAGGCCTCAAAGATCCGTCCTTTTTGGCCACAAAAAGGAATCCCGCACCAAGAGGGGAAGAAGAAGGACGGATATGCCCCTTCTCAAGAGACTCCTTGATATATGAACGCATCGCGGTATGTTCAGGTACCGACAAATTAAACAGTCTCCCCTTAGGAAACTTACTGCCAGGAATCAAATCTATTGCACAGTCATATTCCCTATGAGGAGGCAGTGCACTAGACTTAGACTCGCTGAAGACATCCTGATAATCAGACAAATACGCCGGAACTTCCGAAGGCATAGAAGAAGCAATAGACAAGGGCAGGGAATCTCCATGAATTCCATGGCAGCCCCAACTTGACACCGACATTGCCTTCCAGTCCAAGACTGGATTATGGGTCTGTAACCATGGCAAACCCAAAACAACCAAATCATGCATCTTATGCAGAACAAGAAAACGTATCACCTCCCGATGTTCGGGAGTCATGCACATGGTAACCTGTGTCCAAAACTGCGGTTTATTTTTTGCCAAAGGCGTAGCATCAATACCCCTAAGAGGGATAGGATTTTCTAATGGCTCCAGAACAAAACCGCAGCGCTTGGCAAATGACAGATCCATCAGACTCAGGGCAGCACCTGAGTCTACAAACGCCATGACAGGATACGATGACAGTGAGCAAATCAAAGTTACAGATAGAATAAATTTAGGTTGCAAATTACCAATGGCGACAGGACTAACAACCCTAGTAAGACGTTTAGAGCATGCTGAGATAACATGTGTAGAATCACCACAGTAGTAACACAAGCCATTCTGGCGTCTATGAATTTTCCGCTCATTTCTAGTCAGGATTCTATCACATTGCATTAAATCAGGTGCCTGTTCAGACAACACCATGAGGGAATTTGCGGTTTTGCGCTCCCGCAACCGCCGGTCGATTTGAATTGCCAGGGCCATGGAATCATTCAGACCTGTGGGAATGGGAAAACCCACCATCACATTCTTAATGGCTTCAGAAAGGCCATTTCTGAAATTTGCAGCCAATGCACACTCGTTCCACTGGGTCAGCACGGACCATTTCCGAAATTTTTGGCAATACACTTCAGCCTCGTCCTGGCCCTGAGACATAGCCAGCAAGGCTATTTCTGCCTGAATCTCAAGATTGGGTTCCTCATAAAGCAAACCGAGCGCCAGAAAAAACGCATCAATATCAGCCAAAGCCGGATCTCCTGGCGCCAGCGAGAAGGCCCAATCCTGAGGGTCGCCCCGTAAAAAAGAAATAACAATTTTCACTTGCTGAGCGGAGTCTCCAGATGAACAGGGTCTCAGGGACAAAAACAATTTACAATTATTCCTGAAATTTCTAAATTAAATCAGTCTCCGGAAAACAGTTCAGGAATCGGTATCTTAGGTTCTGACATAGGATTTCTGATAACATAATCTTGTATGCCCTGCACACGAGCAGTAAGCTGATCCACACCCGTAATCAAGGTCTGGACATTCATGTCTGCAGCAAACACAAGCCACTCAGAGGTAAAGGGGAAAAGAAAAAAAAAAATGAGAAAAAGAAAAAAAAAACTCAGAATTTTCTTTCTTATAATCCCGCTTCTGCAATGCATTTAACATTTAATACTGGCCTGGCAAACTGTTATGACCCCAATGGCGAGGGTCTCAGAGGAACAAGTAAGTCTGCGAAGTACAAAAATCCAGCTCATAGGGCAGTGGTAACTGGGTTGACCATATATCTACTCCTAACGCCAACACTAGAAGTAGCCGGGGAACATGCCTACGTTGGTCGCTAGATGTCTCGCGCCAGCCGGAGGACTAACTACCCCTAGAAGAGGAAAACAAAGACCACTCTTGCCTCCAGATAATAGACCCCAAAAGTTGGATACAAGCCCCCCACAAATAATAACGGTGAGGTAAGAGGAAATGACGAACACAGAGATGAACTAGGTTTAGCAAAGAGAGGCCCACTTACTAATAGCAGAATGTAGTAAGATAACTTATATGGTCAACAAAAACCCTATCAAAATTCCACACTGGAAATTCAAGAACCCCCGAACCATCTAACGGCCCGGGGGGAGAACTCCAGCCTCCCTAGAGCTTCCAGCAAGGTTAGGATACAGATTATGTACAAGCTGGACAAAAATGCAAACAAAAACAAATAGCAAAAAGCAAGAAAGCAGACTTAGCTTAATCTAGCAGGAACCAGGATCAGTAGACAAGAGCACAGCAGATTAGCTCTGATTACAACGTTGCCAGGCATTGAACTGAAGGTCCAGGGAGCTTATATAGCAACACCCCTGAACTAACGGCCCAGGTGAGCATACAAGGGATGACTGACATACCCAGAGTCAAATCACTAGTAACCACTAGAGGGAGCCAAAAAGCAAATTCACAACAGAGGAGGAGGTGGAGGAGGAGATAGGAGGGATTGCCACACACACAGCTGGGGAACAGCTGACGTTACTGAACCCCAATTACAGAGGAGGGACTGTTGGGACTGTGCGTACAGCACTTCTGGACGGCAACTAGCGGTGTTGGAGCCCAGGGACAGGAGGAGGAGGAGGTGGAGGAGGAGATAGGAGGGATTGCTACACACACAGCAGGGGAACAGCTGACGTTACTGAACCCCAATAACAGAGGAGGGACTGTTGGGACTGTGCGGACAGCACTTCTGGACGGCAACTAGCGGTGTTGGAGCCCAGGGACAGGAGGAGGAGGAGGAGGAGGTGGAGGAGATAGGAGGGATTGCCACACACACAGCTGGGGAACAGCTGACGTTACTGAACCCCAATAACAGAGGAGTGACTGTTGGGACTGTGCGTACAGCACTTCTGGACGGCAACTAGCGGTGTTGGAGCCCAGAGACAGGAGGAGGAAGAGGAGGAGGAGATAGGAGGGATTGCCGCACACACAGCAGGGGAACAGCTGACGTTACTGAACCCCAATAACAGAGGAGGGACTGTTGGGACTGTGCGGACAGCACTTCTGGACGGCAACTAGCAGTGTTGGAGCCCAGGGACAGGAGGAGGAGGAGGTGGAGGAGATAGGAGGGATTGCCACACACACAGCTGGGGAACAGCTGACGTTACTGAACCCCAATAACAGAGGAGGGACTGTTGGGACTGTGCGTACAGCACTTCTGGATGGCAACTAGCGGTGTTGGAGCACAGGGACAGGAGGAGGTGGAGGAGATAGGAGGGATTGTCACACACACAGCTGGGGAACAGCTGACGTTACTGAACCCCAATAACAGAGGAGGGACTGTTGGGACTGTGCGTACAGCACTTCTGGATGGCAACTAGCGGTGTTGGAGCCCAGGGACAGGAGGAGGAGGAGGAGGAGGTGGAGGAGATAGGAGGGATTGCCACACACACAGCTGGGGAACAGCTGACGTTACTGAACCCCAATAACAGAGGAGGGACTGTTGGGACTGTGCGCACAGCACTACCAGGCAACAACTAGCGATGTTGGAGCCCAGGGACAGGAGGAGGAGGAGGTGGTGGAGGAGATAGGAGGGATTGCCACACACACAGCTGGGGAACAGCTGACGTTACTGAACCCCAATAACAGACGAGCGACTGTTGACTGTGCGTACAGCACTTCTGGACAGCAACTAGCCGTGTTGGAGCCCAAGGACAGCAGGAGAAGCAGAGGAACACAGTGTAGGCTGAAGCCTGATTGGAGAAAGTCTAAAGGGAACCTTTAACCCCCCCCAAGGCGTTTGTAGCTGAAAGAGCCAGCTTGTGCAGCACAAAGGATGCAAAAGGAAAAGGTGGCTCTTTTCATTATGCTCCTTGCAAACACAGAACTTAACACTTATAAAATGTGTCCCCTGATACCGTGAGACCGTCCCGGAGGTGGGACTTTCCTTCGTAATATGACGCAGCACAGCCGTCATTCCTACCCCCTTGGCGCCGTGCCCCGGCTCCTCAGCGTTGTTTGATTCCTTCCCGGAGCCTGCGCTGTTATGTTATCCCTTGGCCAGGCACACTTAGCGCTGCCCATCTTCTGACATCATTTGGTGTCAGGCTGGCTGCGCCTGTGCAGCCACGCTGGCTGAGAGCCCGCCTCGCAGTGTCGTCTAATGTAATCACACCGCGGGCCTGGGATCCATGGCCATGCGCAGTGCATATCCTCGCCTCTCACTCCCCTCCCTACGGCTTCTTCAGACTGTGCGGTGTCACGGCCGTGGCATGCTATTGGGGACCAGCTGACACCGCACAGTCTGAAGAAGCCGTAGGGAGATGAGTGAGAGGTGGAGGTTCAGATATGCACTGCGCATGTCCATGGATCTCAGGCCCCCAGTGGGATTAAATCAGAAGACACTGCGAGGTGGGCTCTCGGCCAGCGCGGCCGCACAGGCGCAGCCAGCCTGACATAAATGATGTCAGAAGATGGGCAGCGCTAAGTGTGCCTGGCCAAGGGATAACATAACAGCGCAGGCTCCGGGACGGAATCAAACAACACTGAGGAGCCGGGGCACGGCGCCGAGGGGGTAGGAATGACGGCTGTGCTGCGTCATATTACGAAGGAAAGTCCAACCTCCAGGACGGTTTTACGGTATCAGTGGACACATTTTATAAGTGTTAAGTTCTGCGTGTGCAAGGAGCTAAACAAAAATAGCTACCTTTTCCTTGTGCAGCATTACTGCTGCACAAGGTGGCTCTTTCAGTAACAAACGCCTTGGGGGGGGGACAGGTTCCCTTACATTTCAGTTGTTGTGTCAGCGTGGCGGTCGCAGGACACATTGCCAGCTACACAGCTGGGGATCAGCTGACGTTACTGAAACCCAATAACACTGGGTCGTATGTTTTGACTGTGCAGACGGCACTTCTGAGCCTCAACTGGCGGTGTTGGAGCCCAGGAATTTAAGTTCAGGTGGTAGAAAGATGAACACAACAGGAGACCTGGATAACGTAGACAGTGACCTAATTATTTAATCAGGAAGAGGAGTGGCAAATTCCTGCGAGATCCAGGCCTTGTTCATTTTCAGGAAAGTAAGCCGGTCAACATTATCGGAGGATAGTCGCATGCGACGGTCAGTTAGTACACCACCTGCAGCACTAAAGATGCGTTCCGATAATACACTAGCCGCAGGGCAAGCCAGCACCTCCAATGCATGCTGGCTTAGCTCTGGCCATGTATCCAGCTTTGAGACCCAAAGCTTGAAAGGTGAAGAGCCGTCTGGGAGTACAGCAAGAGGGCAAGACATGTAGTCTGTCACCATCTGATGGAACCGTTGCCTCCTGCTGACTGGAGCCGTCTGTGATGGTGTAGACTTTTGTGGCGGGCACAGAAAACTGTGCCACAGTTGGGCCATACTGGTCTTGCCTTGGGCAGAGGCACTGCTTCTGCTCCCTCTTTGTGCAGAGCCTCCACCACTGCCTGGACGCACTGAGCTGCTGTGTAATGCACTAGCAGCACTTCTCTCACTTGGAATGGAGAAGATGATGGAATTCACCAGTGTGTCTTGGTACTCCCGCATTTTTCGCTCCCGGTTCAACGGTGTGATGAGGCTTTCTACGTTGTCCCGGTAGCGAGGATCGAGGAGGGTGAACACCCAATAATCAGACATGTTGAGAATGTGGGCGATGCGGCGGTCGTTTCTCAGGCACTGCAGCATGTAATCCACCATGTGCTGCAGACTGCCAACTGCCCAAGAAACGCTGTCCCCTGCTGGAGGCGTGATCTCTGCCCGCTCGTCATCACCCCACCCTTGCTGTACACACTGAGTACTGGACAATTGTGTAACTCCCTCCTCTGGACGGATGTCTTCCTCCTCCATTGACTCCTCCTCATCCTCCTCACAAACTGTCCCCTGCCTACGCGTTTGTGAGGAACCACGTGGCGCTGACTGTCCAGAAGATGATGGAAATGGTGAATCCTCATCCTCCACCTCTTCCACAACATCATCCCTTAGCGCTTGCAGTGATTTTTCAAGCAGGCAGATAAGGGGGACAGTCATGCTGACTAGTGCATCATCTGCACTCGCCATCCGCGTGGAATAATCGAAGGGACGCAAAACCTGGCAGACGTCATTCATAGTGGCCCACTCTGTGGTTGTGAAGTCTGAACGGCGCGGAGTGCGACTTCTTTGCGCCTGATGCAGCTGGTACTCCATTACAGCTTGCTGCTGCTCACACAACCGCTCCAACATATGTAACGTGGAATTCCACCTGGTAGGTAGGTCACATATGATGCGATGTTCCGGCAGGTGGTGTCGGCGCTGCAGAGCCGCAATGCGCGCTTTTGCCGTGCTGGAACGCCGCAAGTGAGCACACTCTAGGCGGACCTTGTGCAGCAGTGCATCAAGATCCGGATAGTCCCTCAAAAAACTCTGCACGACCAAATTGAGCACATGTGCCAGACATGGGATGTGAGTGAGGTTGCCGAGGCCCAGAGCTGCCACCAGATTTCGGCCATTATCACACACTACCATGCCTGGCTGGAGATTCGCTGGCACAAACCACACATCGCTCTCCTGCTTGATGGCATTCCAGAGTTCCTGTGCTGTGTGGCTTCGATTCCCCAAAGAAATTAATTTCAAGACGGCCTGTTGACGTTTGGCCATGGCTGTGCTCATGTCGGTCGTAACAGGTAAACGTTCATCACGGGTCCATGTGGAGGTGGACTGTGACGGCTCCTGCAGCGATGATTCTGAGGAACTGGTGTAAGAGGAGGAGTCAATGCGTACAGAATGGATTCCTGCAATCCTTGGAGTGGGCAGGACACGTCCTGCACCACTCGCACGGTCTGTACCCGGCTCAACGACATTAACCCAATGGGCAGTGAGGGAAAGGTATCGCCCCTGTCCATGTTGACTGGTCCACGCATCGGTGGTGAGATGGACCTTGCTACTGACGGCGTTCAGTAGCGCGTGTTTTATGTGTCCCTCCACATGCTTGTGCAGGGCAGGGACGGCTTGCCTGCTGAAATAAAAGCGGCTGGGCACATTGTACTGTGGGACTGCCAATGACATCAAGTCACGGAAGCTGTCAGTCTCCACCAGCCTGAATGACAGCATTTCCAGTGACAGAAGTTTGTCAATGCCTGCAGTCAGAGCCTGTGCTCGTGGGTGGTTTGCCGAGAAAGGCCGCCTTTTCTCCCATGCCTGTACTACCGATGGCTGTACACTGGGCTGGGAGTGTGTGGATGACTGGGAAAGTGGTGCTGCGGGTGGAATTACAGCGGGTCTATGGACAACAGGGCCAGAGGTTCTTCCACAGCGATCCTGGGAGGAAGCCGAACCAGCTGCGTGTGAGCTGGAGGAAGAGGCAACACGAGCTTAAGAGGTGGTAGCTGCCGCTGTTGGTTGGCCTAGCTCTTCAGTGTGTCTTTCTAACTCCGCCGCGTGCCTGTTGCGCACATGTTTCCACATGTTGGAGGTATTGAGGTTGCTGACATTTCGACCTCTTTTGACTTTGTGATGACACACCTTGCATTTGACATAGCAAATGTCATCTGCAACTGTGTCAAAAAAGGACCAGGCACTGCAAGTCTTGGGAGCGCCCTTTTTGAATTTTGGAAGAGACATGCTCCTAACGGGTGCCAAAGCGGAGGCTGCAGGATCCGCAGTCTTCCCCCTCCCTCTCCCTCTTTGGGCCGTACGGGGAATCTCTTCCTCAGAGCTGCTCCCACCACCTTCCTGTCCCTCACGCCAAGATGGGTCAAGGACCTCATCATCTACACTACCCTCTGCCCCCAACTGCTCCTCCTGGGTAGTCTCAGCAGCAGAGCACGCACCAGTAAATGGCACCTGAGTGTCATCATCAGCGGATGCGGCCTGCGATGTGGTGACCGGAGGCACTGGCCCACCCGCCTCTTCAGAGGAAGAGAGAAAAAGCTGTTGGGCATCACTGCACCCTGCCTCTTCTTCCATTTCTCCAATGCTGCTTGGCTGGCCCCCTGTTTCCAAGCCAAGAGATTCAGAGAACAGAAGTAGAGATGGCTCCTGTCCTGGGCTCTCTGTCTGCCTGGGCAATTTGGCAGGTAGTGAAGAGACAGATGGCTGCTCTCCAGTGCTCTGTGTCTGAGAGGATGTGGCACTAATTGAAGTTGATGCATTAGCTGCCATCCATCCAACAACGGCTTCAATTTGGTCTTCACGCAGCAGCGGTGTACGGCGCTCTGCGACAAAGCTGCGCATGAAAGACTGTTCCCTGGTGAAAGTGGGTGCTGATGTGTCACTGGTGCCCGCAGCAGGCACAGAATCCCCACGTCCTCTCCCTGCTCCGCGCCCACGCCCACGTGCCTTACTCACTGCCTTCTTCATCTTGGTTGACTGATAAAGTTAAGCAGAAAAGTACTAACGGCTTTGTGTGCTTATTCCTGAACAACTCCTAACAGGTATAAGAAACACTAATTTTCTAAAGTGTGGACTAGACTTTAATATGAGCTAATGTGGCCTACACAAATGTAAAGTGGTGTCACTGGTGTGTTTGGTGAACTTTATTATTTATTTATTTTTTGGGGGCTGAACTGACAACAGAGAGAGCTGCAGTCACACGGAGACCGTGCAGACAGCCGTAAACGGCGCTGCAAGGCCCAAAAACCCTCCTCTACGTTATCCTATGTAGTGTTTTTCCACAAGTTAGCTGGAGACGGGTGGAAAGACACTAATAGGAATTTTTTGAAAAAATGTGCAGCAGCCTGCACTACTTAAAACAAAAGGAAAATTGATTTTGCGGTATGACGCAGTGAAGAACCCTGAGCTGGAGACAACCAGGCTATGGCTGCTCACAGACTACAGGGCGAGCTGCAGTCACACGGAGACCGTGCAGACAGCCGTAAACGGCGCTGCAAGGCCCAAAAACCCTCCTCTACGTTATCCTATGTAGTGTTTTTCCACAAGTTAGCTGGAGACGGGTGGAAAGACACTAATAGGATTTTTTGGAAAAAATTAGCAGCAGACTACACTACTTGGAAAAAAAAAAAAAAAAGAACAGTATGAGGCAATGAACCACCCTCCCTGAACTGAATACAACCAGCTATGGATGGCCTATGGCTGCACTCAGACTAGAGAGTGGGCTGCACTCACACACACAAACACACAGACCTTGCAGATCGCTGTGAAAACAGCGCTACAAGGCAAAAGCAAGGTGATTAGTAGGTGAACACAGCGGTTGCTAAATTAGCCTTTGAAAAGCACAAAGAAGCAAATCGCTATCTCTAAACTGGCCCTCAGTCAGCAAACAGCGTCCTGTCACTAACTGAATTCACAGCAGAGTGAGCGCAAAATGGCGCCAGCGACTTTTAAACTGCATCATGACATCATTTCAGCAGCCAATCACAGCCTTGCCAGTAGTTTCAGGCCCTCCATGCTGAACAGGATGTGCCCACACTTGGAATCATTCTCATTGGCTGATTTCGTACAAAGTTGTGCAGTTTGAATCCTGGGAACTTCCGATTCCGGTATCCGATACGCGTCAAGTATCGGATCTCGGTATCAGAATTCCGATACCGCTAAGTATCGGCCGATACCCGATACTTGCGGTATCGGAATGCTCAACACTAGTGGCGAGATAAGCAGAAATATTCCCGAACAGTGAAAAAGTTTCCGTGTGTCATCCGTATGGCATCCGTATGACATCTGTATAGCGTTTTTTCCTTGCACCCTTGCAAAAAGGGCATTTAACGGTTTTTAGGCCTGAAAATAATTTAAAACATAATCAGCAACCCTACACCATGTTCCAAATTATTATGCAAACTGTGTGCAGAATTATGAGGCAAGTTGTATTTTACAGGATTATTTTTATTATTGATCAACAACTGTGTTCTCAATCAACCCAAAAGACTCAAATATCAAATCTTAATATTTTTGGAAGTTGGAGTGGGGTTTTTTTTAGATTTGGCTATCTTAGCAGGATATCTGTTTGTGCAGGTAACTATTACAGTGCAGAATTATTAGGCAACTTAATAAAAACCAAATATATTCCCATCTCACTTGTTTATTTTCACAAGGTAAATCAATATCACTGCACAAGATTTAGAAATAAACATTTCTTAAAAGCAAAAACAAAACCCCAAAAACTTAGTGACTAGTGTTGAGCATTCCGATACCGCAAGTATCGGGTATCGGCCGATATTTGCTGTATCGGAATTCCGATACCGAGATCCGATACTTTTGTGATATCGGGAATCGGTATCGGGATCGATATTAATGTGTAAAATAAAGAATAAAAATAAAAAATATTGATATACTCACCTCTCCGACGCAGCCTGGACCTTACCGATGTAACCGGCATCTTCCGTTCCTAAGAATGAGCGCTTGAAAGACCTTAGATGACATCGCGGCTTGTGATTGGTCGCGTGAGCGGTCAGGTGCAGAAGCGATATCCGATACTTTTCGGGTTTCGGCCGATACTATCCGATACCGATACTTGCAAGTATCGGACGGTATCGCTCAACACTATTAGTGACCAATATAGCCACCTTTCTTTATGATGACACTCAACAGCCTTCCATCCATAGATTCTGTCAGTTGCTTGATCTGTTTACGATGAACATTGCGTGCAGCAGCCACCACAGCCTCCCAGACACTGTTCCGAGAGGTGTACTGTTTTCCCTCCCTGTAGATCTCACATTTTATGAGGGACCACAGGTTCTCTATGGGGTTCAGATCAGGTGAACAAGGGGGCCATGTCATTATTTTTTCTTCTTTGGCATGTGATGGAGCATTGTCCTGCATGAAAATCATGTTTTTCTTGAACAATACCGACTTCTCCCTGTACCACTGCTTGAAGAAGTTGTCTTCCAGAAACTGTCAGTAGGTCTGGGAGTTGAGCTTCACTTCATCCTCTACCCAAAAATGTCCAACAAGTTCATCTTTGATGATACCAGCCCATACCAGTACCCCACCTCCACCTTGCTGGCGTCTGAGTAGTAGTGGAGCTCTCTGCCCTTTACTGATCCAGCTTCTGGCCCATCCATCTGGCCCATCAAGAGTCACTCTCATTTCATTAGTCCATAAAACCTTTGAAAAGTCAGTCAAGATATTTCTTGGCCCAGTCTTGACATTTTATCTTATGTTTCTTGTTCAAAGGTGGTCGTTTTTCAGCCTTCCTTACCTTGGCCATGTCCCTGAGTATCGCACACCTTGTGCTTTCTGTTATTTCAGTAACGTTGCAGCTCTGAAATATGGCAAAACGTGTGGCAAATGGCATCTTGGCAGCTTCACGCTTGATTTTCCTCAATTCATGGGCAGTTATTTTGCACCTTTTTTGCCCAACACGCTTCTTGCGACCCTGTTGGCTACGCTTGATTGTTCGGTGATCACGCTTCAAAGGTTTGGCAATTTCAAGACTGCTGCATCCCTCTGCAAGACATCTCACAATTTTGGACTTTTCAGAGCCCGTCAAATCTCTCTTCTGACCCATTTTGCCAAAGGAAAGGAAGTGGCGTAATAATTAAGCACTCCTTATATAGGGTTTTGATGTCATTAGACAATACCCCTCCTCATTACAGAGATGCACATCACCTGATTTACTTAATTGGTAGTCTGCTCTCAAGCCTGAACAGCTTGGAGTAGGACAACATGTATAAAAAGTATAATGTGATCAAAATACAACTTGCCTAACAATTCTGCACACAGTGTAAGTCCGCTCCATCCAGGATGGGTCTTACAAGAAGCCCAATGCCACAGATTCCCTTTAAAAACCATGCAGCAAATGTGTGTCCGTCTTGGTTCGCATACTGCAGAGCAGGTGGGTCTGCAAGATTCAGTATATGTGAAGCAAAACGAAGCCAAGAGAAATAAAAAAATACAGCGTTTGGACAACATATCTACTGGGAATTCTGTTTTTGGGAATCCTACTTTTTAAGTTTTTTATTCAGTTTCCTCTTTCACAATAGGGTAATTGTGGACTTTGTGCATGTGTTCTCTCTTTGGAAATCATAGATGCTTCCTGATCATCTGTGCTTTGATTATACTTACAATTTTCTGCCTTGTAAAAAACCTTTTTGGATCAAGTTTATCTAGATATAATTACCAGAAGGCTTGGACACTCGATATAGCAGTGAAGCCCTGCCTTCTAACAAAAGAGGAGAACTCATTAACGATTGCCATACACAAGAGGCCTGTAGAAAATAACGTAATGGGTTATTCCTAATTGGCACATTGTTTTTATCTATCCAGAGGATGAGTGGTACTGATAGTCTTGATAGGCTGATAGGTGGACCTCTACTGACCCCATGTTGTGAATTCTGCTTTTGGGTTACCTCCGGTGGTAGTAGGTGGTAATGCAGTTGTCCCTGGGTTGCAGTCCTGGTCAGGTGTGTCTGCTGATTGCAGTTCTGACTGGGGTATTTAGGTGTGCAGGATTCATTAGTCCTTGCCAGTTGTCAATTGTTGTTGGGAGGTGTAGGACCTCTGCCTGGTTCCTCCTGCCTTTCTGCCAAATCAGCAAAGATAAGTGTCTGTTTTTTTTTCCTGTGGCACACATGCTGTGTGCTTCACAATTCAGTGCTATTCTTTGTGTTTTCTTGTCCAGCTTAGATTGTGTCAGTATTTTCTCAGTCTTGTTGGATTCTCTGGAGTGGCAGATATACATTCCATGTCTTTAGTTAGATTGTGGAACTTTTTGTATTATCTATTGTGGATATTTTTGGAAGGGTTTTAATACTGACCGCCTAGTAATCTGTCCTATCCTTTCCTATTTAGCTAGAGTGGCCTCTTTTGCTAAATCCTGTTTTCTACCTGCGTGTGTCTATTCTTCTCCTACTCACAGTCATTATTCGTGGGGGGCTGCCTATCCTTTGGGGGTCTGCTCTGAGGCAAGATAGCATTCCTATTTCCATCTATAGGGGTATTTAGTCCTCCGGCTGTGTCGAGGTGTCTAGGGTTTGTTAGGCACACCCCACGGCTACTTCTACTTGCGGTGTTAGTTCAGGATTTGCGGTCAGTACAGGTTCCACCGACTCCAGAGAAAGTTTTCATGTGGCTCCAAGGTCACCAGATCATAACACCCCAAGAACATGTTTCTGAAATGTTCCATCAGAATGAAGATGTCAGCTGCACATGACCTCATCACTCCATTCATTGTTTGTGGGGCAGCCAGAGGATTTCAAGAAATGTAAGAGTCTTGTGATAACGGGATAGCCTAAACTCACTAATCTGGGAATAACCCTCTAATAGAAGATTTCAGAAAACATTTCATACAATTGTTAAGATTTCATTATGGTATGAATGAAACAACATTTGAGTTCAAACTTGAACTTTAAGGCTAAAATCTGATCCCTCCTGAAGACAAGATGTTTGTGTAAGCATGTTCTTTAACAAGCTGGAGTATTTTCTCAATGCTGCTTTACAAATTAATAAGAATTAAGCATAAGCAGCATTTCTAAAACACCAAATATGTCTATGATTTGCAATAAAAGCAGCGAAATCTATTCCTACTGCATAATGTGTTTTACATTTTTGTTTTAACTTTTATGGACCATATAACTGAGCATATCAGTGGTGGTGATAGCACAATGTTTTCTGTTTGTTGGGTTCATTTCACTTTGTCACCATGACGATTAAACTTTGTTGACATTGGTGAAGTATTGAGGATATGATAGATTGCACTTTTAATAGTTAACAGACGGGTTTGGTCCAACGTCATAAACCATTCAGCTTGTTGAAGTATGATCTAAAATGTGTTACTATCCTGTTGGCAAACTTTCTATATTGATGATTAGTTTTATTATTGCTATGTAATTTTCATTACTCATTGACTCAGCAAATACTTTTACAAGGTGCTGATTTGGCAGAAGTCTAATTTCAGCATTTATTATAGTTTTTAACTCTTTTAAAAGACTATATGTTGTTTTACTTAGTAAACAGTTTTATTATTGCTATGTAATTTTCATTACTTATTGACTCAGTACCAATGCTTTCTGGCTTATGTTTTGGTCACTTTTCAATGATGGTTGTGCTTTCACACTCGTGGTAGCATGAGAAGGACTCTACAACACACACAAGTGGCTCAGGTAGTGCAGCTCATCCAGGGTGGCACACCAATGCGAGCTGTAGCAAGAAGGTTTGCTGTGTCTGTCAGCGCAGTGTCCAGAGGTTGAAGGCGCTACCAGGAGACAGGCCAGTACACCAGGAGACGTGGAGGGGGCCGTACGAGGGCAACAACCCAGCAGCAGGACCATTACCTTAGCCTTTGTGCAAGGACGAACAGGAGAAGCACTGCGAGAGCCCTGCAAAATGACCTCCAGCAGGCCATAAATGTGCATGTGTCTGCTCAAATGGTTAGAAGCCGACTCCATGAGGATGGTCTGAGTGCCTGACGTCCACAGATGGGTTTGGGATCACAGCCCAACACCGTGCAGGACACTTGGCATTTGCCACAGAACACTAGGATTGGCAAATTCGCCACTGGCACTCTGTGCTCTTCACAGATGAAAGCAGGTTCTCACTGAGCACATGTGACAGACATGACAGAGTCTGGAGACGCCGTTGAAAGCGATATGCTGCCTGCAACATCCTTCAGCATTACCAGTTTGGCAGTGGGTCAGTAATGGTGTGGGGTGGTATTTCTTTGGAGGGCCGCACAGCCCTCCATGTGCTCCCCAGTTGTAACCTGACTGCCATTAGGTACTGAGATGAGATCTTCAGACCCCTTGTGAGACCATATGCTGGTGTGGTTGGCCCTGGGTTCCTCCTAATGCAGATCAATGCCATACCTCATGTGGTTGGAGTGTGTCAGCAGTTCCTGCAAGATGAAGGCATTGAAGCTATGGACTGGCCCGCCTGTTCCCTAGACCTGAATCTGATTGAACACATCTGGGACATCATGTCTCGCTCCATCCACCAACTTCACGTTGCACCACAGACTGCCCAGGAGTTGGCAGATGCTTTAGTCCAGGTCTGGGAGGAGATCCCTCAGGAGACCATCTGCTTCCTCATTAGGAGCATGTCCAGGCGTTGTAGGGAGGTCATACAGGCACATGGAGGCCACACACACTACTTAGCATCATTTTCTTGTCCTTAGGCATTTCCACTGAAGTTGAATCAGCCTGTAACTTCATTTTCCACTTTGATTTTTAGCATCATTCCAACTCCAGACCTCCGTGGGATATTAGTTGTGATTTACCTTGATAATTTTTAGGTTTTATTGTTCTCAACACATTCCACTATGTAATGAATAAAGATTTACAATTGGTATATTTCATTCAGTGATACCTAGGATGTGGGATTTTAGTGTTCCCTTTATTTTTTGAGCAGTGTAAGTAAGTTAAGGAAAGGGGACTGACTTCTGTGACCACCACTGTTCCTAAGGGCTTATGCAGATGACTTTAGTTTTGGTCCAAGTTCAATTGGTCAAAACATCAGAGTGCACTCGGAACAATATTATTCCAAGGGACAGTGCACATGTCCTATTTTTTCCTCAGACCATTGATTTTCGAGTGTGGTCCTATTTTCCAGGACAGACTGAATGGAGAAGATGGAGAAACTTTTTCACTTTAATTCTCAACATCCAAGATAAAACAATCCCATTTTGATGAAGCTCTGAACAAACTCTGATCAGAGTTTGATTACCATTATCAGAAAGTTTTTTTTTGAATGGAGAATATACAGTCATCTTCTCTTGCCCACAGAATAATAAAATAAGATAAGTCTGGAATGTCTAACTACATAGTGATAAATAACATTTTTGGAAGCAGTGATATGGTGAGGGCTGCACAATTGACTTTGGCTCTCTAGCAGAGACTGAATATTTGAAATCCCTTTCTCAAGACATCGTGTCTGGCACCTAATTTCCTTTTTGACCGTTCCAATTGATGTGTTCCAAAAGTAAAAGATAGTTTATAGTTTGTTGCTTTTGTTACTTCTGTCGTACGGCAGTACACTGTATCCAATCAGATTGGTTCTTTTTCCAGTTCTGAGACAGGAAGATAATCTGTTATCTTAGGTTCATACTATCGTTGCTATCATCAAGTACTGTCCGCATATTCATGCAAAAGTGGCAACTAAAACTCCCATATTAGGTTAAGGGGGCTTGTAAGTGGGATTTCTAGTAAAGACACTGATGATGCAATTGTAAATTTGTAGATACTGTATTCTTTTCACAACAGTATCATAACATTCTAAGTGGTACTTTAAACTTTAACCAACAGTGAAGATCTTACCAAGTCAACTTGCAACAAAGTGATTGTTGGGTCACAGGCTTACCTATTGTGGAATGATAGATCTATGAGGGCAAACATTCTACCACATGCTAACCTACCCACCATATTTTTCGGACAATAAGATGCACTTAGGTTTTAGAGTAGGAAATTATAAAAAAAAAATTGAAGCAAAAAATATGGTCAATTCTGTACTAATATTGCCTATTCTGGTATATATATTTCCCCAATCCAGGAATACATGGCCCCTTCATCCCTATCCTGATATGTATGGCCACCTCATCCCTATCCTAATATGCATGGCCCCCTCATCCCTTTCCTGGTATGCAGGGCCCCCTCATCCCTTTCCTGGTATGCAGGGCCCCCTCATTTCTATCTTTATATGCAGGACCCCCTCATCCCTATCGTGGAAGGCATGGTCCTTCTCATCCCTATCCTGGCATGCAGGGCCCCATCAGAAAAACATTAATAAAACAACATTCTACTTACCTTCCTGCGCTCCTTCACGGGGTCTTATTCCAATGCCAGCAGATTATTTATGCTTTTAAGCAGTGCATGGCAGTGACATTATGCGCTGCCTGCAAGCAGAGGAAAGCTGCTGGAATACTTACTGCCCCCCATGATGGGACTTTAGGCATGTGGTGCAGTGAATATTCACTGATCTTTAATAGCGGGAACAGTGTTAGCTCCCAAAGTCGTGGAGAGCAGTGAATATTCATTCTCTTTAATAGCAGACACACGTGATCTCCTGGCAGCTTTAGAAACCGGCAGCTGTTGCTCCTGTGCCCGCTATTAAAGATCAATGGATATTCACTTCTCTCCATGCCTATGGGAGCGGAGAGCAGTGAATAATTATTCCCTTAAGTAGCTGGCACACGTGAAAGCTTGGCAGCTGCAGGAAGCCGGCAGCTGCAGCTAACAGTGTGTCCGCTATTAAAGAGAAATTAATATTCATTGCTTTCCACTCCCATGGGTGTGGGGTGCAGTGAATATTCATTTCTCTTTAGCAACGGGCACTAGAGTTAGCTGCAGCAGCCAGATCCTGCCTCCTGTGACTCGCTGCTCCGTCACTGCCGCTCCCCCACTTCCTCATCCACAGCCAGAGCAGGTACATCCAGACTATAAGAAGCACCCCCCATTTTCCTCCACATTTTTTCGTCCGAAAGACACGGTATATGTTGCCTTTCTCAAGTTAGTATAAGATATGCTTTGTGCCTTTCTGGGTGCTTATGGCTGCTACATCTCATCTTTCAGTGAATACAAACTACTACAAATATTGGATATGTCAAAGATATACTTTCAACAAACCATGTGACTGCAGACTTTGAATTCCACCAGCATGTGCACACAATGTGCATTGCAGGAAATTGCCAATTTCTTACCTGAGACTAAATGGTATGTTTGCATTATACATACTCCTGGTCAGAACATTTCTAGTGGGTATGGCCTCATTTCATACACTTGTATTGAATGAGTTTGAAGCTTTTTTTAGTACGTGTGCCTGTGCCAACTGCACGGGAGAATGTATAACGCATCATACCCTCCGGTCCCGGATCAGAATCTGGCGAATTCTCACAGAGAACAGTGACTGAACTGGGGGAATTCATAAGTCTGCACTAGGCAGAGAGTAGTGCCCTGCCCTCTAAGGAGTAGGAGCGACAGGAGCGATTAATACTATGTTAAGCTCCCTATTTATTCGGCAAGATATAGCGCTTACCGAATAAGCTACAGAGGGAACCAGTATACCTGGATTGCTCCGGACGATCAGCTGTTTGTTGTGACCTATCTTTCTTAGGAACTCCTCCTACCCAAAATAACAATAATGTGGAACAATAATATCTATTTAATTGCCACCTATAATAATGGAGCCAAACGAGTGAAACAAATACTACCCAAATATTGGGACAAAATAGATCAAAATCTCAAAATGGATAAAAATATCTGGGACCAAGTGGAGAATACACCTATCATGACCTATCAGAAGAATTGATCGATGGGAGATAGGGTTGTAGATTGGGAACAAGATAGACCGAAGGGATGCCATAGGTGTGGGAGTATAGCATGCCCACACATCGTGGTGGGTAAAACCTTCTTTGGCCATGTTATTGGTGAACATTTCACCATTAGGGAATTTATCTTTTGTAAATCCAAACAAGTGATCTATAAAGCAACTTGTAATTGTGGAAAAGAATACAGTATATTGGGAAAACCACATGAGAATAAAGGAGAATAGGTAAATACTTGGGTGGTATCTGAAATTAAAGAGAGACTTCCATTGAGAGTAACTCAACCAACGACACTTAAATTCCTACCCATGATCATCTTAATTCGGGACATCAACAATTTATCTGCCAGTTAAACCAATTTTTTTTTGTTCCTTGTGTACACACTACATAGGTGGCACTCGTAAGCTATTTTTTCTACCCTATACTATTCATTACCATTTACAGCAACATGGGTAAGATGAACTGATGAATTACTGTTCCATTTGGTGTTTGTTTTTTTTTGTCTCTGACCTGGTGGAGGACCATTAAACTTTGTTGCAGCCTGAATTTTGGTCTGTTCCACTATATATATGGACTTGATTCCCTATTTTCTCTATACCTCATATACTGTATGGCTCGTGGTACATACGGCTCATGCTATCTTTATATTAGTATGTTGATATTTCTAATAAAGATTGATGCTTTTTATTAATTATTTCTTTGTGAAGTGGTATATTTTGGATGATTTTTATCCATTTTTTGATGTCACAATATTCATTACCATTTGATGGGGTGCTTTTGGAGACTCACTCCTCAAAGATGGATGGCTTATTTTGCTGATATTGCAATACATTTTTTATAGCATTAGTCTTGACCCACACATGGGGTTGCACAAAAACTTTAAGAGTTTACATTATTCTGGAGTTATCTTTTGTGTTTTCCCAAAATTAGTGACATATAATCCTCATCCAAATATCATGCGACCACTGGAAATCTCCCTCTACTCTAGTCATCAAAAGTGTCATACCAAACTATTTTTTTACCTTGCACTGGTGGCTTTGTGCACTTTGTATATATACAGTATTTATGTGTGTTTCTCTCTTGTCTTTGTTCAGCCCCCCCACCCTCTCTTTTATATTTATTGACCATTAAAAGTTAACATATCCTACACATATCTATCCCCTTTACACCCAAGCGTGGTTTGCACATTAATGACCCGGCCAATTTTAACAATTCTGACCACTGTCCCTTTATGAGGTAATAACTCTGGAACTCATCCATGTATCCCAGTAATTCTGACAATGTTTTCTTGGGACTTATTGTACTTTATGATAGTGGTAAAATTTCTTTGATACGACAATGGAAATTTGGCGAAAATGTCGAAAATTTCACAATTTTTCCACTTTGAATTTTCATGCCTTTAAATCACACAGATATGTCACACAAAATACTTAATACGTAACAATTTCCACATAAGAACATATACACAGAAAGACGTATGTAGAACAATTTAGAAAATTTATTGCAAAATAAACACAACATACAATTAATTAAAAACAGCCACTGGTGTCTAGGGAGAGCCAAGCTAGATCTTGGTGGCACCACCTTGGGTAAAGGGCAGAAAAAAAGTTCTGCCAAATGAAAGGCATATGGTAATATTATTATATTTAGGTAACTATCCTATACCCAGTAAAGGAAAACCTGAAGCAATAAATAGTCCCTACCAGTTAGTGCATTATACCTGCCCCATATAGCAAGGGGATAATAGTTACAGGGACAAAAGATGTGGCACCACCATTTGGGTTAGGTAAGGTACCTTTGTTATTATTATGTAAGGCTTTGTTATCCCTGTTTGGCAATACTTGGCAGTCCTGACTCCTGACACATCTTTTGTCCCTGTAACTATAATCCCCTTGCTATATGGGACCCTACAATGATCTCAGGACAAGTATGGCAGCAATAAAAAGGACTGCTGCACACAAAAGTGTGGACAAATAAACTAGATAACTGCAGAAAGGAGCAACAGGATTTTTGGTTTTAAAAAAGCAGATGGTTTGCACAGCAGCGGTGCAAACAGCAATGCAGCTATCAGGGAGCCTTATAAGGCAGCCTAATAAGCTACAGAGCTGATGCACAAAGATATAGCCTCCGCTGTCCCTGCAAAACAAAGGTGGTGTTGGACAGTGGAAATCGCTACAGCACCAGCGGTTTGTGGGTTAATCTTCCCTCCATAACTATAGCCCTTCTTCTGATGAAGCTGCAGCAACCTCTCCCTATGCTCAGATCAGCAGCAGTAAGATGGCGGTCAGCGTGCACGCCCCTTTATAGCCCCTGTGACGCCGCAGAAAGCAAGCCAATCACTGTCATGCCCTTCTCTAAGATGGTGGGGACCGAGACCTATGTCATCACGCTGCCAAACTCTGCGTCCTCCTTCATTGGCTGAGAAATGGTGCTGAACGCGTCATACGAAACGCGACTTTGGCGTGAAGATTGCCGACCTCATTTCCGATCCCACACTAGGATCGGGTTGGGTTTCATGAAACCCTACTTTGCCAAAAGTCGGCGACTTTTGAATTTGTCTGATCCGTTTAGCTCAACCCTACTCAGGAGAATTCGCAACAACAAATTGTGTCATCCATTTTCTCCTGTTACCTTTGTGAAAATTAAAATTTTGGGGATTAAGCAACATTTTTTTTTAACAAAGGTAATTATTAATTTTTACAGTTTTAAAATTCCATGAATAATCTGTGGTTTAAGATACTCGCTACACCCCTAGAAAAAATTCCATGACGAATGTAATTTCCAAAATTAGGTCTATTGTGGGAGATTTCTGCTGTTTTGGCACCTTGGGGGCTCATCAAATTTGACACGGCTGCCGCATCTAATCGGGCAAATATGATTTAGAAAACTCAAATAATGCACCTTACGTTCTGAGCTCTCCTGTTTGCCCAAACAGTAGTTTTCCCCTACATAAAGGGCATCAGCATACTCAGAGGAAATTGTACAACAAACTTGGTAGTCCATTTTCTTCTGTTACCATTGTGAAAATTAAAAATTTGGAGTAGAGCAACATTTTGGTGAAAAATACAATAATTTTAATTTTCATTAGTTTAGATGTTAGCTCGGATAGAGAGTCCAAGAAAGGGCAGGATGGCTATTTGAGACAGGTTCAGACAGTGCAGACTGACGGCCACCTGGGGCAGGTTCAGACCGTACTGACAGGTCTGCCACTTTGGAAATAGGTCTGGTACCACCGATGCGACCACAGGGTACAGATACTGCGGACATGGTTATTCAGGATATCGCGTAACCTAGACACAACTTCAGTGACAGTAAAGCATGAGTCTTAACAATAGACTGTGGCAACTGTTGTGAATTCCATTCTGGAGCTCCCTCCTGTGGTTGCTAATGGTATTTTTGTGAGTTCTGCCCTTGGGCTCCCTCTGGTGGTTTCGAGTGGAACTGCTGCTCCTTTAGGTAGCTGTAGCAGCTGCCATCACTGATCGCCTTGCCTGGGTTTGTTATTTAAACCTGCTCTGGGCTTTAGTTCATGCCAGCTGTCAATGTCTTAGGTTGGATTTGGTTCTCTCCTTGGATTTCTCATATGGCCTGTCCTTGTCAGCAAAAGATAAGTTTCTGCTAGTTCTTGTTTGTCCATTTGTTTTGTACACTATTGCTTTGCAAACATGTCTCTTTTTGTCCAGCTTGTCACTATGTCATATTCAGGCTAGCTGGAAGCTCTGGGAAGCAGATTTGCCCCTCCACACCGTGAGTCGGTGTGGAGTTCATTTTTGTAAACTCTGCGTGGATTTTTGTAGTTTTTAATACTGACCTCACAGTATCCTTTTCTCTCTGTCTATCAAGTTTAGTATTGGCCTCCTTTGCTGAAAACTGATTTCATTTCTGTGTATGTCATTTCCCTCTCCACTCACAGTCAATATTCGTGGGGGGCTGTCTTTCCTTTTGGGGTTTTCTCTGAGGCAAGATAGCTTTCTATTTCCTTCTTTAGGGGTAGTTAATTCTTAGGCTGTGAAGAGGTGTCTAGGGAGAGTCAGGAACATCCCACGGCTATTACTAGTGTTGTTGTTAGGATTAGGGACTGCGGTCAGTAGAGTTACCACCTCATCAGAGCTCGTCCCATGTTGCGTTTTAGCCACCAGGTCATAGCGGTGTGGCCTCTTAACCACCAGGTCATAACAGTACAGCTGGCCCACAATGTGTTAAATGCATCTCAAAAGAGGGAAAAGAAAGTTCTGAGTCATTTTTTTTTTCCTTTGTAGCTTGTTTTGTCTTTTTTTTCCCCTTAATCTCTGGGTGGTTCAGGATTTTGGTGCTGATATGGAGGTTCAGGGTCTGTCCTTGCGCGTGGATCAACTCACTGCAAGGGTACAGAGTATCCAAGATTATGTTGTCCAGACTCCGGTATTAGAGCCTAGAATTCCTATTCCTGATTTATTTTCTGGGGATAGATCGAAATTTTTGAACTTTAAAAATAATTGCAGATTGTTTTTTGCTCTGAGACCCCGTTCCTCTGGTGACCCCATTCAGCAGGTGAAGATTGTTATTTCTTTGCTGCGTGGTGACCCGCAGGACTGGGCATTCTCCCTTGAGCCAGGAAATCCTGCATTGCTCAATATTGACGCATTTTTTCAAGCGCTCGGATTGCTGTATGACGAGCCTAATTCTGTGGATCAGGCAGAAACAACTTTGCTGGCTCTGTGTCAGGGCCAGGAAGCAGCAGAAGTATACTGCCAGAAATTTAGAAAGTGGTCTGTGCTCACAAAATGGAATGAGTATGCCCTGGCAGCGATTTTCAGAAAGGGTCTTTCTGAAGCCCTTAAAGATGTTATGGTGGGGTTTCCCACGCCTGCTGGTCTGAATGAGTAAATGTCTTTGGCCATTCAGATTGATCGGCGCCTGCGCGAGCGCAAGGTTGTGCACCATATGGCAGTGTCCTCTGAGCAGAGTCCTGAGCCTATGCAATGCGATAGGATTTTGACTAGAGCAGAAAGGCAGAAATTCAAACGTCAGAATGGCCTGTGTTTTTACTGTGGTGATTCTGCTCATGCTATTTCTGATTGCCCTAAGCGTACTAAGAGGGTCCCTAGGTCTTACCATTAGTACTGTACAGCCTAAATTTTTTTTGTCTGTTACCCTGATTTGCTCATTGTCGTCCTTTTCTGTTATGGCATTTGTGGATTCTGGCGCTGCCCTGAACTTAATGGACTTAGAATTTGCCAAGCGCTGTGGTTTTTCCTTGGAGCCTTTGCGGAGTCCTATTCCCTTTAGGGGGATTGATTCTACGCCATTGGCCAAGAATAAACCCCAGTACTGGACACAGTTGACCATGTACATGGCTCCAGCACATCAGGAAAATATTCGCTTTTTGGTGTTGCATAATTTGCATGATGTTGTTGTGCTGGGTTTTCCATGGTTACAGGTACACAATCCAGTGCTGGATTGGAGATCTATGTCTGTAACTGGTTGGGGTTGTCAGGGGATACATAGTGATATTCCTTTGACGTCCATTTCCTCGTCCCCTTCTTCTGATGTTCCTGAGTTTTTGTCGGATTTCCAGGATATATTTGACGAGCCCAAGTCCAGTTCCCTGCCTCCTCATAGGGACTGCGATTGTGCCATTAATTTGATTCCTGGCTGTAAGTTCCCTAAGGGCCAACTTTTCAATCTGTCTGTGCCAGAGCATGCCGCTATGCGGAGTTATGTAAAGGAGTCCTTGGAGAAGGGGCATATTCGCCCGTCTTCGTCACCATTGGGAGCGGGATTTTTTTTTTGTTGCCAAGAAGGATGGTTCCTTGAGACCCTGTATAGATTATTGCCTTCTCAATAAGATCACGGTCAAATTCCAGTACCCTTTACCTTTGCTTTCTGATTTGTTTGCTCAGATTAAGGGTGCCAGTTGGTTTACTAAAATCGACCTTCGAGGGGCGTATAATCTCGTGCGTATTAAACAAGGTGATGAATGGAAAACAGCATTTAATACGACCAAAGGCCATTTTGATTATCTTGTGATGCCATTCGGGCTCTCTAATGCTCCATCGGTATTTCAGTCCTTTATGCATGATATCTTCCGGAATTATCTGGATAAATTCATGATTGTGTATTTGGATGATATTTTGTTTTTTTCCGATGATTGGGAGTCTCATGTGAAGCAGGTTAGGATGGTATTTCAGGTCCTTCGTGCTAATGTGTTGTTTGTGAAAGGGTCTAAGTGCCTCTTTGGAGTTCAGAAAGTTTTTTTTTTGGGTTTCATTTTTTCTCCCTCGGCTATTGAAATGGACCCTGTTAAAGTCCAGGCCATTCATGATTGGACTCAACCCACATCTGTAAAGAGCCTTCAAAAATTTTTGGGCTTTGCTAATTTTTATCGCCGCTTTATTGCTAATTTTTCTAGTGTGGTGAAGCCTCTGACCGATTTGACGAAGAAAGGCGCTGATGTGATGAATTGGTCCTCTGCGGCTGTTGAGGCCTTTCAGGAGCTTAAACATCGTTTTACTTCTGCCCCTGTGTTGTGTCAGCCAGATGTTTCTCTCTCTTTTCAGGTTGAGGTTGATGCTTCTGAGATTGGGGCAGGGGCCGTTTTGTCTCAGAGAAATTCTGATGGCTCTTTGATGAAACCATGTGCTTTCTTCTCCAGAAAGTTTTCGCCTGCTGAGCGTAATTATGATGTCGGCAATCGGGAGTTGTTGGCTATGAAGTGGGCATTTGAGGAGTGGCGACATTGGCTTGAGGGAGCCAAGCATCGCGTGGTGGTCTTGACTGATCATAAAATTTGATTTACCTCGAGTCTGCTAAGCGGTTGAATCCTAGACAAGTTCGGTGGTCTCTGTTTTTCTCCCGTTTTGATTTTGTGGTCTCGTATATTCCGGGATCTAAGAATGTGAAGGCTGATGCCCTTTCTAGGAGTTTGTTGCCTGATTCTCCGGGAGTTCTTGAGCCGGCTGGGATTCTCAAGGAGGGGGTGATTCTTTCTGCCATCTCCCCTGATTTGCGGCGGGTACTTCAGGAGTTTCAGGCTGATAAACCTGACCGCTGTCCAGTGGGGAAACTGTTTGTTCCTGATAGATGGACTAGCAGGGTAGTTTCTGAGGTTCATTGTTCGGTGTTGGCTGGTCATCCTGGGATTTTCGGTACCAGAGATTTGGTGGCTAGGTCCTTTTGGTGGCCTTCCTTGTAGCGGGATGTGCGTTCGTTTGTGCAGTCCTGTGGGACCTGTGCTCGGGCTAAGCCTTGCTGTTCCCGTGCCAGTGGGTTGCTTTTGCCTTTGCCTATTCCTGAGAGGCCCTGGACGCATATTTCCATGGATTTTATTTCTGATCTTCCTGTTTCTCAGAAGATGTCTGTCATCTGGGTGGTTTGTGACTGGTTTTCTAAGATGGTCCATTTGGTACCGTTGCCTAAGTTGCCTTCCTCCTCTGATTTGGTTCCATTATTTTTTCAGCATGTGGTTCGTTTGCATGGTATTCCAGAGAATATTGTGTCTGACAGAGGTTCCCAGTTCGTTTCTAGGTTTTGGCGGTCCTTTTGTGCTAGAATGGGCATTGATTTGTCTTTTTCTTCAGCATTCCATCCTCAGACAAATGGCCAAACGGAGCGAACCAATCAGACCTTGGAAACCAATTTAGATGCTTCGTGTCTGCTGATCAGGATGATTGGGCCGAGTTTGCCCTTAATAATCGGGCTAGTTCTGCAACCTTGGTTACGCCTTTCTTTTGTAACTTTGGTTTTCATCCTCGTTTTTCTTCAGGGCAGCTTGAGCCTTCTGACTGTCCTGGTGTGGATTCTGTGGTGGACAGGTTGCAGCAAATTGGGACTCATGTGGTGGACAATTTGACGTTGTCTCAGGAAAAGGCTCAACGTTTTGCTAACCGTCGTCAGTGTGTTGGTCCCCGGCTTCGTGTGGGGGATTTGGTCTGGTTGTCTTCTCGTCATGTTCCTATGAAGGTTTCTTCCCCTAAGTTCGAGCCTCGCTTTATTGGGCCTTATAAGATTTCTGAAATTATTAATCCGGTGTCTTTTCGTTTGGCCCTTCCAGCTTCTTTTTCCATTCATAATGTGTTCCATAGATCCTTGTTGCGGAGATATGTGGTACCTATGGTTCCTTCTGTTGATTCTCCTGCTCCGGTGTTGGCTGAGGGGGAATTGGAATATGTGGTGGAGAAGATTTTGGATTCTCGTTTTTCGAGACGGAAGCTTCAGTATCTGGTCAAGTGGAAGGGTTATGGCCAGGAGGATAATTCTAGGGTTGTTGCCTCCGATGTTCATGCTGCCGATTTGGTTCGTGCTTTCCATTTGGCTCGTCCTGATCGGCCTGGGAGCTCTGGTGAGGGTTCGGTGACCCCTCCTCAAGGGGGGGTACTGTTGTAAATTCCGTTCTGAAACTCCCTCCTGTGGTTGCTAATGGTATTTTTGTGAGTTCTGCCCTTGGGCTCCCTCTGGTGGTTTCGAGTGGAACTGCTGCTCCTTTAGGTAGCTGTAGCAGCTGCCATCATTGATCGCCTTGCCTGGGTTTGTTATTTAAACCTGCTCTGGGCTTTAGTTCATGCCAGCTGTCAATGTCTTAGGTTGGATTTGGTTCTCTCCTTGGATTTCTCATATGGCATGTCCTTGTCAGCAAAAGATAAGTTTCTGCTAGTTCTTGTTTGTCCATTTGCTTTGTACACTATTGCTTTGCAAACATGTCTCTTTTTGTCCAGCTTGTCACTATGTCATATTCAGGCTAGCTGGAAGCTCTGGGAAGCAGATTAGCCCCTCCACACCGTGAGTCGTGTGGAGTTCATTTTTGTAAACTCTGCGTGGATTTTTGTAGTTTTTAATACTGACCGCACAGTATCCTTTTCTCTCTGTCTATCAAGTTTAGTATTGGCCTCCTTTGCTGAAAACTGATTTCATTTCTGTGTATGTCATTTCCCTCTCCACTCACAGTCAATATTCGTGGGGGGCTGTCTTTCCTTTTGGGGTTTTCTCTGAGGCAAGATAGCTTTCTATTTCCTTCTTTGGGGTAGTTAATTCTTAGGCTGTGAAGAGGTGTCTAGGGAGAGTCAGGAACATCCCACGGCTATTACTAGTGTTGTTGTTAGGATTAGGGACTGCGGTCAGTAGAGTTACCACCTCCTCAGAGCTCGTCCCATGTTGCGTTTTAGCCACCAGGTCATATCGGTGTGGCCTCTTAACCACCAGGTCATAACAGGCAACACAGTGTCACAGGTTTACTGAGACAGAGAGGAGCCAGAAGACCGCAGCATCTGATTTCTCCTACACTGTTTAGAAGCACTTTCTCTTCGTATTAAAAGGTGCAGGTTTCTTTTAGCAGTGCTGGAGTTAATCTGCTCAGTTGAGAGCTCTTGGAAGCTTTCCTGCATTAAGACTATCAACTGTTTACTGTTGGCCACTCCCCTCTCCTATATATTCTGGTCCCTGGCAAGCACTCATAGCAAGAGCTAGTTTCATGCTGCATGGTTAGGAGATGGTGGTTTGCTGTTGTTTGAAAAGGCGTTTAGTGGATTTACCTGAGACTCTTGCTAGATTTTGATTGTGTGCTAATTCCCTTCCTTCTCCTACTTTGGTTTTCCCCCATCCTTTACTCCCTGGTGTTTTCCTCTGTTGTTTGTGTGAGTATATTTGTATGATAAGTATTTTCCTTTATCCTGGTTTGTATTACCTTCTTAGTCTGGTTGGTGTATTATGTTACACTACTACTCCCCTCTTCCCTGGGTGGGGGAAGGGTACAGACTTAGGGCAGATTCAGGAGATAAGGCAAGGTTGGTGGTCCTGGTGTCTTCACCATCAGTAGTAATCCGGGGAGCAGCCAGTTCTGGGCTTCTCCTGTGTGATATATAAGGTCAGCCTCCTCTGATATAAATTACTTGAGCACAACACAGCTGAACTTCATTACTGACAATTTTCTGGACAGACAGTGTTAGGGGGAGGAGCAATACAAGAAAAGGTGACCTTGCTAGGAGAGGAGGAAAGCTGATAGAAGGACTGGTAATGTAACACAGCTGCCCCTCCAATGACAGACACCTTATCTGAAATGTGTCAGTCATCTGTGCTTTCTAATCATGCAGGAGGTTAGATCAGGAGATAAAAGTTGTCTGTCATATACTGTATCTCATACAGTGAGAAACCTGCTCTAAGCTATGGTAGGAGTGTGCTAATTTTCCTGAGTCTTGCTGCCTGCTTGTGATTGGTTAGCATCTTACAAGGGTAAGAAGTACAGGCCCCCAGTGAAAACTGATAACTTTTGTTACGTCTAAATGGGAGTTAAGGTGCCAAATTCTAATGTTTTTTGCAGGACAGGCAAAATTAAATAATAAAAAAATGATAAATTTGGTGAAAATGTTTGATTGTTGTATGACACATCAAGTGATTTGACAGATTGTTTCATTACCATTACTACTGCCTTTATTTTCCTACTTCGGTGCTTCTTCCAATTCTTTCTAATGACACCATGTTATAATATCACATAACTGCTGCAGCAATCTCATGTGCAACACATAACTGCTGAAGGTCAGAATTCAGACACCATCAGGAAGCGTTGCCACAGAAGCACTAATGGGGAGGTTAATGTCATTTTTTTTAATTTTATTTGAAACTTATTTGGACTAAATTTAGTTGAAAGAAATGGAACATCAAGATTATACAGGTGCTCCTCATAAAATTAGAATATCATCAAAATGTAGATTTATTTCAGTTCTTCAATACAAACAGTGAAACTCCTATATTATATAAAGTCATTACAGAGTGATGTATTTCATGAGTTTATTTCTACTAATGTTGATGACATTCTAATTTTGTGAGAAGCACCTGTATTCGAAAATTGCTTATAATTAAAAAAAAAAAAGAAATTCATTTTTAGCAAAATAATCCAGCCCTAATATTTAAAAAAGATTTGGAAACCTCCTTTTGGTTCTTGGGACAATATTCTTCTTACAGGTACTGAATGCTGACTCATGTAAAGTATAGACTGATATAGAATGAATGCAGTACTAGTGCCTAGGACCTTTTTTCCTTCTCAGAGCTCTTCATGGAGTGACTCTCTTGCTCTTCATCGCCACAATACATGTATGATGCCAGCTGAAGCTTAATCCTCTTAGGGTTAACACTCTATACTTACACCCACTGTTTGATCACGGCCAATAAATTGAGGCCCCTTGCCGAGAGCATTAAAAGTCTCTCCTCTACTGACTCAGGTTCCATCTTGTCTGATTTTCCTATAGTTCTAGAATAATTCTAGAAATATAGCACTAATAATGGAGTACTTATGTTCAGCAGGATGTTACTATAAAAAGATTTAGCTGCTCAGTGAACATTAATTGATTAATTAAAACAATTAAGCTGATGGGCTTTGGTGTTCTTGATTGTCTAAGTAATTGCTCATTTCTAATATTTTATTTAAATATAATTTTTATTTATGTTCGTAACAACAGGCATTATATTGGACAACAGAGCCCTCCAAAAACCAGAATATACAAAAAGTACCATATTGACTATTTCACTGTTAATTTAAGTGTTTTTCCCATATTGATAGACAAACATAAAGGAATAACCGTTGCAGTTTAATGTTTATTAAAATTTGAAGCCATTCTTGGGATATCAACACTTTTTTTGTTTGCGACACATTGGTTAGGAGACTGACCACCTCTGCTGTGTAGCTTGTGAGCACTAGGAGCTATCAGTGCTGTGCAGGCTAGCTTCAAAGCAGTGCTTACAACCGCAATAGAAAAGAGCTTGTAAGCGCTGTGCATGTTCGGCCACTGATATAGCTATAGTATAGTGCTACCCTGTCGCCTAGGTAATACCTATTTACGAAGATAAGAATAACAGTTCTTTGATGGTCAGGAGGTTTTTAGTGCCCCAATATGTCATTTTGGTTCTCAGACAGCTGTGGAGATGCATGGATCAAAGACTGATTCCATTATTGCAGATGAGTATGTTTTAAAGCAAAGCTAAAGAACCAAAACAAAACATAAAAAACACTATACTTTCAAATGGCACCAGGGTAAGAGGCGACTAGGACAACTAGTCACAAGGGTATGTTCCTGCCAGCTTCTCCCCACTCAGCTACACTGACAGGTCTCGGCCTATAGACATAGATAGCGAGAGAGTTGATACTCTGCGTGGAACAGGAATAAGCCGCTGGGAACAAACCCCCTTGCCAGAGTTTTGAAGTAAATCATATGTTTGCATTAAGTGCTGAACTTTAATTCATGCTGCATGTGGTTCGGGCAGGTTCCCTTTAATAAAGGTATAGTTACATACACTATTCATTATAATTCACACCTCAGCTGCCACAAATCTTTTTGGATAAATTGTACTGAATCATTGAATTCAGGTGTTTCATTCAGTCCTTGTGCTACAGGTTTATACATTTCACCCCTCACTAGTGTTGAGCATTCCGATACCGCAAGTATCGGGTATCGGCCGATACTTGCGGTATCGGAATTCCGATACCGGGATTCCGATACTTGGCGCGTATCGGATACCGGAATCGGAAGTTCCATGATTCAAAATTCAGAAATTCAGCCAATGAGAAAGATTCCAAGTGTGGGCACATCCTGTTTAGCATGGAGGGCATGAAACTACTGGCAAGGCTGTGATTGGCTGCTTAAATGATGTCATGATGCAGTTTAAAAGTCGCTGGCGCCATTTTGCGATCACTCTGCTGTGAATTCAGTTAGTGACAGGACGCTGTTTGCTGACTGAGGGACAGTTTAGAGATAGCGATTTGCTTCTTTGTGCTTTCCAAAGGCTAATTTAGCAACCGCTGTGTTCACCTACTAATCACCTTCCTTTTGCCTTGTAGCGCTGTTTTCACAGCGATCTGCAAGGTCTCTCTGTGTGTGTGTGTGAGTGCAGCCCACTCTCTAGTCTGAGTGCAGCCACATAGGCCATCCATAGCTGGTTGTATTCAGTTCAGGGAGGGTGGTTCATTGCCTCATACTGTCCTTTTTTTTTTTTTTTTTGAAGTAGTGCAGGCTGCTGCACATTTTTTCCAAAAATTCCTATTAGTGTCTTTCCACCCGTCTCCAGCTAATTTGTGGAAAAACACTACATAGGATAAAGTAGAGGAGGGTTTTTGGGCCTTGCAGCGCCGTTTACGGCTGTCTGCACGGTCTCCGTGTGACTGCAGCTCGCCCTGTAGTCTGTGAGCAGCCGTAGCTTGGTTGTCTCCAGCTCAGGGTTGTTCACTGCGTCATACCGCCAAATCAATTTTCATTTTGTTTTCAAGTAGTGTAGTCTGCTGCTAATTAATTTAAAAAAATCCTATTAGTGTCTTTCCACCCGTCTCCAGCTAATTTGTGGAAAAACACTACATAGGATAAAGTAGAGGAGGGTTTTAGGGCCTTGCAGCGCCGTTTACGGCTGTCTGCACGGTCTCCGTGTGACTGCAGCTCGCCCTGTAGTCTGTGAGCAGCCGTAGCTTGGTTGTCTCCAGCTCAGGGTTGTTCACTGCGTCATACCGCCAAATCAATTTTCATTTTGTTTTCAAGTAGTGTAGTCTGCTGCTAATTAATTTAAAAAAATCCTATTAGTGTCTTTCCACCCGTCTCCAGCTAATTTGTGGAAAAACACTACATAGGATAAAGTAGAGGAGGTTTTTTGGGCCTTGCAGCGCCGTTTACGTCTGTCTGCACGGTCTCCGTGTGACTGCAGCTCTATCCGTTGTCAGTTCAGCCCCAAAAAAATAAATAAATAATAAAGTTCACCAAACACACCAGTTACACCACTTTACATTTGTGTAGGCCACATTAGCTCATATTCAAGTCTAGTCCACACTTTAGAAAATTAGTGTGTCTTATACCTGTTAGGAGGAGTTGCTCAGGAATAAGCACACAAAGCCGTTAGTACTTTTCTGCTTACCTTTATCAGTCAACCAAGATGAAGAAGGCAGTGAGTAAGGCACGTGGGCGTGGGCGTGGGCGCGGAGCAGGGAGGGGACGTGGGGATTCTGTGCCTGCTGCGGGCACCGGTGAGTCATCAGCACCCACTTTCACAAGGGAACAGTCGTTCATGCGCAGCTTTGTCGCCGAGCGCCGTACACCGCTGCTGCGTCAAGACCAAATTGAAGCCGTTGTGGGATGGATGGCAGCTAATGCATCAACTTCCATTAGTGCCACATCCTCTCAGACACAGAGCACTGGAGAGCAGCCATCTGTCTCTTCACCACCTGCAAAATTGCCCAGGCAGACAGAGATCCCAGGACAGGAGCAGTCTCTACTTCTGTTCTCTGAATCATCTCTTGGCTTGGAAACAGGGGGCCAGCCAAGCAGCATTGGAGAAATGGAAGAAGAGGCAGGGTGCAGTGATGCCCAACCGCTTTTTCTGTCTTCCTCTGAAGAGGCGGGTGGGCCAGTGGCTCCGGTCACCACCTCGCAGGCCGCATCAGCTGATGATGACACTCAGGTGCCACTTACTGGTGCGTGCTCTGCTGCTGAGACTACCCAGGAGGAGCAGTTGGGGGCAGAGGGTAGTGTAGATGATGAGGTCCTTGACCCATCTTGGCATCAGGGACAGGAAGGTGGTGGGAGCAGCTCTGAGGAAGAGATTCCCCGTACGGCCCAAAGAGGGAGAGGGAGGGGGAAGACTGCGGATCCTGCAGCCTCCGCTTTGGCACCCGTAAGGAGCATGTCTCTTCCAAAAGTCAAAAGGGGGGCTCCCAAGACTTGCAGTGCCTGGTCCTTTTTTGACACAGTTGCAGATGACATTTGCTATGTCAGATGCAAGGTGTGTCATCAAAAAATCAAAAGAGGTCAAAAAGTCGCCAACCTCAATACCTCCAACATGTGGAAACATGTGCGCAACAGGCACCCGGCGGAGTTAGACAAACACACTGAAGAGCTAGGCCAACCAACAGCGGCAGCTACCACCTCTTCAGCTCGTGTTGCCTCTTCCTCTAGCTCACACGCAGCTGGTTCGGCTTCCTCCCAGGATCGCCGTGGAAGAACCTCTGGCCCTGTTGTCCAGAGACCCGCTGTCATTCCACCCGCAGCACCACTTTCCCAGTCAACCACACACTCCCAGCCCAGTCTACAGCCATCGGTAGTACAGGCATGGGAGAAAAGGCGGCCTTTCTCGTCAAACCACCCACGAGCACAGGCTCTGACTGCAGGCATTGCCAAACTTCTGTCACTGGAAATGCTGTCATTCAGGCTGGTGGAGACTGACAGCTTCCATGACTTGATGTCATTGGCAGTCCCACAGTACAGTGTGCCCAGCCGCTTTTACTTCAGCAGGCAAGCCGTCCCTGCCCTGCACAAGCATGTTGAGGGACACATAAAACACGCGCTACTGAACGCCGTCAGTAGCAAGGTCCACCTCACCACCGATGCGTGGACCAGTCAACATGGACAGGGGCGATACCTTTCCCTCACTGCCCATTGGGTTAATGTAGTTGAGCCGGGTACAGACCGTGCGAGTGGCGCAGGACGTGTCCTGCCCACTCCAAGGATTGCAGGAATCCATTCTGTACGCATTGACTCCTCCTCTTACACCAGTTCCTCAGAATCATCGCTGCAGGAGCCGTCACAGTCCACCTCCACATGGACCCGTGATGAACGTGTACCTGTTACGACCGACATGAGCACAGCCGTGGCCAAACGTCAACAGGCCGTCTTGAAATTAATTTTTTTGGGGAATCGTAGCCACACAGCGCAGGAGCTCTGGAATGCCATCAAGCAGGAGAGCGATGTGTGGTTTGAGCCAGCGAATCTCCAGCCAGGCATGGTAGTGTGTGATAATGGCCGAAATCTGGTGGCAGCCCTGGGCCTCGGCAACCTCACTCACATCCCATGTCTGGCACATGTGCTCAATTTGGTCGTGCAGAGTTTTTTGAGGGACTATCCGGATCTTGATGCACTGCTGCACAAGGTCCGCCTAGAGTGTGCTCACTTGCGGCGTTCCAGCACGGCAAAAGCGCGCATTGCGGCTCTGCAGCGCCGACACCGCCTGCCGGAACATCGCATCATATGTGACCTACCTACCAGGTGGAATTCCACGTTACATATGTTGGAGCGGTTGTGTGAGCAGCAGCAAGCTGTAATGGAGTACCAGCTGTATCAGGCGCAAAAAAGTCGCAGTCAGCGCCGTACAGACTTCACAACCACAGAGTGGGCCACTATGAAGGATGTCTGCCAGGTTTTGCGTCCCTTTGATTATTCCACGCGGATGGCGAGTGCAGATGATGCACTAGTCAGCATGACTGTCCCCCTTATCTGCCTGCTTGAAAAATCACTGCAAGCGCTAAGGGATGATGTTGTGGAAGAGGTGGAGGATGAGGATTCACCACTTCCATCATCTTCTGGACAGTCAGCGCCACGTGGTTCCTCACAAACGCGTAGGCAGGGGACAGTTTGTGAGGAGGATGAGGAGGAGTCAATGGAGGAGGAAGACATCCGTCCAGAGGAGGGAGTTCCCGAATTGTCCAGTACTCAGTGTGTACAGCGAGGGTGGGGTGATGACGAGCGGGCAGAGATCACGCCTCCAGCTGGGGACAGCGTTTCTTGGGCAGTTGGCAGTCTGCAGCACATGGTGGATTACATGCTGCAGTGCCTGAGAAACGACCGCCGCATCGACCACATTCTCAACATGTCTGATTATTGGGTGTTCACCCTCCTCGATCCTCGCTACCGGGACAACGTAGAAAGCCTCATCACACCGTTGAACCGGGAGCGAAAAATGCGGGAGTACCAAGACACACTGGTCAGTTCCATCATCTTCTCCATTCCAACTGAGAGAAGTGCTGCTACTGCATTCCAAAGCAGCTCAGTGCGTCCAGGCAGTGGTGGAGGCTCTGCACAAAGAGGGAGCAGAAGCAGTGCCTCTGCCCAAGGCAAGACCAGTATGGCCCAACTGTGGCACAGTTTTGTGTGCCCCCCACAAAAGTCTACACCATCACAGACGGCTCCAGTCAGCAGGAGGCAACGGTTCCGTCAGATGGTGACAGACTACATGTCTTGCCCTCTTGCTGTACTCCCAGACGGCTCTTCCCCTTTCAAGTTTTGGGTCTCAAAGCTGGATACATGGCCAGAGCTAAGCCAGTATGCATTGGAGGTGCTGTCTTGCCCTGCGGCCAGTGTATTATCGGAACGTGTCTTTAGTGCTGCAGGTGGTGTACTAACTGACCGTCGCATGCGACTATCCTCCGATAACGTTGACCGGCTTACTTTCCTGAAAATGAACAAGGCCTGGATCTCGCAGGAATTTGCCACTCCTCCTCCTGATTAAATAATTAGGTCACTGTATACGTTATCCAGGTCTCCTGTTGTGTTCATCTTTCTACCACCTGAACTTAAATTCCTGGGCTCCAACACCGCCAGTTGAGGCTCAGACGTGCCGTCTGCACAGTCAAAACATACGACCCAGTGTTATTGGGTTTCAGTAACGTCAGCTGATCCCCAGCTGTGTAGCCGGCAATGTGTCATGCGACCGCCACGCTGACACAACAACTGAAATGTAAGGGAATCTGTCCCCCCCCCCCCAAGGCGTTTGTTACTGAAAGAGCCACCTTGTGCAGCAGTAATGCTGCACAAGGAAAAAGGTAGCTATTTTGGTTTTGCTCCTTGCACACGCAAAACTTAACACTTATAAAATGTGTCCACTGATACCGTAAAACCGTCCCGGAGGTGGGACTTTCCTTCGTAATATGACGCAGCACAGCCGTCATTCCTACCCCCCCGGCGCCGCGCCCCGGCTCCTCAGCGTTGTTTGATTCCGTCCCGGAGCCTGCGCTGTTATGTTATCCCGTGGCCAGGCACACTTAGCGCTGCCCGTCTTCTGGCATCATTTGGTGTCAGGCTGGCTGCGCCTGTGCGGCCACGCTGGCCGAGAGCCCGCCTCGCAGTGTCTTCTGATTTAATCCCACTGGGGGCCTGGGATCTATGGACATGCGCAGTGCATATCTGAACCTCCACCTCTCACTCATCTCCCTATGGCTTCTTCAGACTGTTCGGTGTCAGCTGGTCCCTAATAGCATGCCACGGCCGTGACACCGCACAGTCTGGAAAAGAAGCCGTAGGGAGGGGAGTGAGAGGCGAGGATATACACTGCGCATGGCCATGGATCCCAGGCCCCCAGTGGGATTACATCAGAAGACACTGCGAGGCGGGCTCTCGGCCAGCGCGGCCGCACAGGCGCAGCCAGCCTGACACCAAATGATGTCAGAAGATGGGCAGCGCTAAGTGTGCCTGGCCATGGGATAACATAACAGCGCAGGCTCCGGGACGGAATCAAACAACGCTGAGGAGCTGGGGCACGGCGGCGGGGGGGTAGTAATGATGGCTGTGCTGCGTCATATTACGAAGGAAAGTCCCACCTCCGGGACGGTTTCACGGCTTCAGGGGACACATTTTATAAGTGTTTAGTTCTGTGTTTGCAAGGAGCATGATGAAAAGAGCCACCTTTTCCTTTTGCATCTTTTGTGCTGCACAAGCTGGCTCTTTCAGCTACAAACGCCTTGGGGGGGGGTTAAAGGTTCCCTTTCGACTTTCTCAGGCTTCGGCCTACATTGTGTTCCTCTGCTTTTCCACCTGCCCCTGGGCTCCAACACCGCTAGTTGCCGTCCAGAAGTGCTGCACGCACAGTCAACAGTCGCTCCTCTGTTATTGGGGTTCAGTAACGTCAGCTGTTCCCCTGCTGTGTGTGTGGCAATCCCTCCTACCTCCTCCAACCTCCTCCTCCTCCACCTGTCCCTGGGCTCCAACACCGCCAGTTGCCGTCCAGAAGTGCTGTACGCACAGTCAACAGTCGCTCCTCTGTTATTGGGGTTCAGTAACGTCAGCTGTTCCCCTGCTGTGTGTGTGGCAATCCCTCCTACCTCCTCCAACCTCCTCCTCCTCCACCTGTCCCTGGGCTCCAACACCGCCAGTTGCCGTCCAGAAGTGCTGTACGCACAGTCAACAGTCCCTCCTCTGTTATTGGGGTTCAGTAACGTCAGCTGTTCCCCTGCTGTGTGTGTGGCAATCCCTCCTACCTCCTCCAACCTCCTCCTCCTCCACCTGTCCCTGGGCTCCAACACCGCCAGTTGCCGTCCAGAAGTGCTGTACGCACAGTCAACAGTCCCTCCTCTGTTATTGGGGTTCAGTAACGTCAGCTGTTCCCCTGCTGTGTGTGTGGCAATCCCTCCTACCTCCTCCAACCTCCTCCAACCTCCTCCTCCTCCACCTGTCCCTGGGCTCCAACACCGCCAGTTGCCGTCCAGAAGTGCTGTACGCACAGTCAACAGTCCCTCCTCTGTTATTGGGGTTCAGTAACGTCAGCTGTTCCCCTGCTGTGTGTGTGGCAATCCCTCCTACCTCCTCCAACCTCCTCCTCCTCCACCTGTCCCTGGGCTCCAACACCGCCAGTTGCCGTCCAGAAGTGCTGTATGCACAGTCAACAGTCCCTCCTCTGTTATTGGGGTTCAGTAACGTCAGCTGTTCCCCTGCTGTGTGTGTGGCAATCCCTCCTACCTCCTCCAACCTCCTCCAACCTCCTCCTCCTCCACCTGTCCCTGGGCTCCAACACCGCCAGTTGCCGTCCAGAAGTGCTGTACGCACAGTCAACAGTCCCTCCTCTGTTATTGGGGTTCAGTAATGTCAGCTGTTCCCCTGCTGTGTGTGTGGCAATCCCTCCTACCTCCTCCAACCTCCTTTAACCACCTCCTCCTCCACCTGTCCCTGGGCTCCAACACCGCTAGTTGTTGCCTGGTAGTGCTGTACGCACAGTCCCAACAGTCCCTCCTCTGTTATTGGGGTTCAGTAACGTCAGCTGTTCCCCTGCTGTGTGTGTGGCAATCCCTCCTACCTCCTCCAACCTCCTCCAACCTCCTCCTCCTCCACCTGTCCCTGGGCTCCAACACCGCCAGTTGCCGTCCAGAAGTGCTGTACGCACAGTCAACAGTCCCTCCTCTGTTATTGGGGTTCAGTAACGTCAGCTGTTCCCCTGCTGTGTGTGTGGCAATCCCTCCTACCTCCTCCAACCTCCTCCAACCTCCTCCTCCTCCACCTGTCCCTGGGCTCCAACACCGCCAGTTGCCGTCCAGAAGTGCTGTACGCACAGTCAACAGTCCCTCCTCTGTTATTGGGGTTCAGTAACGTCAGCTGTTCCCCTGCTGTGTGTGTGGCAATCCCTCCTACCTCCTCCAACCTCCTCCAACCACCTCCTCCTCCACCTGTCCCTGGGCTCCAACACCGCTAGTTGTTGCCTGGTAGTGCTGTACGCACAGTCCCAACAGTCCCTCCTCTGTTATTGGGGTTCAGTAACGTCAGCTGTTCCCCTGCTGTGTGTGTGGCAATCCCTCCTACCTCCTCCAACCTCCTCCAACCTCCTCCTCCTCCACCTGTCCCTGGGCTCCAACACCGCCAGTTGCCGTCCAGAAGTGCTGTACGCACAGTCAACAGTCCCTCCTCTGTTATTGGGGTTCAGTAACGTCAGCTGTTCCCCTGCTGTGTGTGTGGCAATCCCTCCTACCTCCTCCAACCTCCTCCAACCTCCTCCTCCTCCACCTGTCCCTGGGCTCCAACACCGCCAGTTGCCGTCCAGAAGTGCTGTACGCACAGTCAACAGTCCCTCCTCTGTTATTGGGGTTCAGTAACGTCAGCTGTTCCCCTGCTGTGTGTGTGGCAATCCCTCCTACCTCCTCCAACCTCCTCCAACCTCCTCCTCCTCCACCTGTCCCTGGGCTCCAACACCGCCAGTTGCCGTCCAGAAGTGCTGTACGCACAGTCAACAGTCCCTCCTCTGTTATTGGGGTTCAGTAACGTCAGCTGTTCCCCTGCTGTGTGTGTGGCAATCCCTCCTACCTCCTCCAACCTCCTCCAACCTCCTCCTCCTCCTCCACCTGTCCCTGGGCTCCAACACCGCCAGTTGCCGTCCAGAAGTGCTGTACGCACAGTAAACAGTCCCTCCTCTGTTATTGGGGTTCAGGAACGTCAGCTGTTCCCCTGCTGTGTGTGTGGCAATCCCTCCTACCTCCTCCAACCTCCTCCAACCTCCTCCTCCTCCACCTGTCCCTGGGCTCCAACACCGCCAGTTGCCGTCCAGAAGTGCTGTACGCACAGTCAACAGTCCCTCCTCTGTTATTGGGGTTCAGTAACGTCAGCTGTTCCCCTGCTGTGTGTGTGGCAATCCCTCCTACCTCCTCCAACCTCCTCCAACCTCCTCCTCCTCCACCTGTCCCTGGGCTCCAACACCGCCAGTTGCCGTCCAGAAGTGCTGTACGCACAGTCAACAGTCCCTCCTCTGTTATTGGGGTTCAGTAACGTCAGCTGTTCCCCTGCTGTGTGTGTGGCAATCCCTCCTACCTCCTCCAACCTCCTCCAACCTCCTCCTCCTCCTCCACCTGTCCCTGGGCTCCAACACCGCCAGTTGCCGTCCAGAAGTGCTGTACGCACAGTCAACAGTCCCTCCTCTGTTATTGGGGTTCAGTAACGTCAGCTGTTCCCCTGCTGTGTGTGTGGCAATCCCTCCTACCTCCTCCAACCTCCTCCAACCTCCTCCTCCTCCACCTGTCCCTGGGCTCCAACACCGCCAGTTGCCGTCCAGAAGTGCTGTACGCACAGTCAACAGTCCCTCCTCTGTTATTGGGGTTCAGTAACGTCAGCTGTTCCCCTGCTGTGTGTGTGGCAATCCCTCCTACCTCCTCCAACCTCCTCCAACCTCCTCCTCCTCCACCTGTCCCTGGGCTCCAACACCGCCAGTTGCCGTCCAGAAGTGCTGTACGCACAGTCAACAGTCCCTCCTCTGTTATTGGGGTTCAGTAACGTCAGCTGTTCCCCTGCTGTGTGTGTGGCAATCCCTCCTACCTCCTCCAACCTCCTCCAACCTCCTCCTCCTCCACCTGTCCCTGGGCTCCAACACCGCCAGTTGCCGTCCAGAAGTGCTGTACGCACAGTAAACAGTCCCTCCTCTGTTATTGGGGTTCAGTAACGTCAGCTGTTCCCCTGCTGTGTGTGTGGCAATCCCTCCTACCTCCTCCAACCTCCTCCAACCTCCTCCTCCTCCACCTGTCCCTGGGCTCCAACACCGCCAGTTGCCGTCCAGAAGTGCTGTACGCACAGTCAACAGTCCCTCCTCTGTTATTGGGGTTCAGTAACGTCAGCTGTTCCCCTGCTGTGTGTGTGGCAATCCCTCCTACCTCCTCCAACCTCCTCCAACCTCCTCCTCCTCCACCTGTCCCTGGGCTCCAACACCGCCAGTTGCCGTCCAGAAGTGCTGTACGCACAGTCAACAGTCCCTCCTCTGTTATTGGGGTTCAGTAACGTCAGCTGTTCCCCTGCTGTGTGTGTGGCAATCCCTCCTACCTCCTCCAACCTCCTCCAACCTCCTCCTCCTCCACCTGTCCCTGGGCTCCAACACCGCCAGTTGCCGTCCAGAAGTGCTGTACGCACAGTCAACAGTCCCTCCTCTGTTATTGGGGTTCAGTAACGTCAGCTGTTCCCCTGCTGTGTGTGTGGCAATCCCTCCTACCTCCTCCAACCTCCTCCAACCACCTCCTCCTCCACCTGTCCCTGGGCTCCAACACCGCTAGTTGTTGCCTGGTAGTGCTGTACGCACAGTCCCAACAGTCCCTCCTCTGTTATTGGGGTTCAGTAACGTCAGCTGTTCCCCTGCTGTGTGTGTGGCAATCCCTCCTACCTCCTCCAACCTCCTCCAACCTCCTCCTCCTCCACGTGTCCCTGGGCTCCAACACCGCTAGTTGCCGTCCAGAAGTGCTGTACGCACAGAGCCAAACACCTCGCCAATGTGTTAGTGGGGTTCAGCACCGCCAGCTGTTCCCCTGCTGTGTATACGGCAACGTGTACTGCGACCGCCACGCAGACACAACAAGTTACATGTAAGGGAACCTGACCCCCCCCCCCCCCAGGCGTTTGTTACTGAAGGAGCCACCTTGTGCAGCAGTAATGATGCAAAGGGAAAAAGTGCCTCTTTTCGTGATGCTCCTTGCACATGCTGAACCTAACACTTATGAAATGTGTCCCCACACAGCGTTAAACCGTCCGGTAGGTGGAACTTTCCTTTGTCGTGTGACGCAGCACAGCCATCATTTTTACCCCCTTGGCGCCGTGCGCCCCCTCCTCAGCGTTGTTTGAATCTGTCCCGGAGCCTGCGCTGTTAGGTTAGCCCTTGGCCATGCACACATGTTGCGCTGCCCGTCTTCTGACCTCATTTGGTGTCAGGCTGGCTGCGCCTGTGCGGGTGCGCTGGCCGAGATCCCGCCTCGCAGTGTCGTCTAATGTAATCCCACCGCGGGCCTGTGATCCGTGCCCGTGCGCAGTGCATATCCTCTCCTCTCACTCCCCTCCCTACGGCTTCTTCAGACTGTGCGATGTCAGCTGGTCCCTAATAGCATGCCACGGCCGTGACACCGCACAGTCTGAAAAAGCCGTAGGGAGGGGAGTGAGAGGAGAGGATATGCACTGCGCACGGGCACGGATCACAGGCCCGCGGTGGGATTACATTAGACGACACTGCGAGGCGGGATCTCGGCCAGCGCACCCGCACAGGCGCAGCCAGCCTGACACCAAATGAGGTCAGAAGACGGGCAGCGCAACATGTGTGCATGGCCAAGGGCTAACCTAACAGCGCAGGCTCCGGGACAGATTCAAACAACGCTGAGGAGGCGGCGCACGGCGCCAAGGGGGTAAAAATGATGGCTGTGCTGCGTCACACGACAAAGGAAAGTTCCACCTACCGGACGGTTTAACGCTGTGAGGAGACACATTTCATAAATGTTAGGTTCCGCATGTACAAGGACCATAATTAAAAGAGCTAAGTTTACCTTTTCCAGCATTAGTGCTGTACACAATGGCTCTTTCAGCTACAAACGCCTGGGGGGGGGGGGGGGGTTAAAGGTTTCCTTTCAACTTGCTCGAGTGCAGGCTTCGGCCTACACTCCGCTCCCCCTGCTCCTCCTGCTGACCCTGGGCTCTAACACCGCCAGTTTTTGCCCAGATGTGCTAGCTGCACAGAGAAAAACACCAGCCAATGTGTCAGTGGGGTTCAGCACCGCCAGCTGTTCCCCTGCTGTGTAGCCAGCAACGTGTCCTGCGACCGCCACGCAGACACAAGAACTGAAATTGAAGGGAACCTGTCCCCCCTCCCCCAGGCGTTTTTACGTTATCCAGCTACCTTGAACAGCAGTAATGCTGCATGTGTTCAAGGTGGCTCAGAAACTTATTCTCCTTGCCCATGTTGAAGTGAACACGTCTAAAATGTGTCCTCTGTGACCATTAAAACGTCCCTCAGGTGTGATTTGACTTTGTATTGACACACGCAACAAGCTCCTTGGTAACGCTGCCCGTCTTCTGGCATCATTGTTTGGCTGGCTGCGCCTCTGCGGCCGCCCTGACCCACACAACGCCCCTCGTTGTCTTATTTAATGGGACTGCGAGGGTGTGATTGATGGGCAGGATCAGTGCATCAGTTCGCCTGTCCCTCCTCTCCTTCCGCCTTCTTCGGACTGTGCGGCTTCATGGCCGTGGCATGCGATAAGGGATCAGATGACGCCGCACAGTCTGAAGCGGGTGTAAGGACCCGAGTGTGAGAGGCCAACATATGTGCTGCGCCAGGCCCTGAATCCCAGCCCCGCAGTGTTTTAACAATGTTAAGACACTGCGGGGCTGGGATTCATGGGCATCGCGAACCGCACCGGCCGACATTACATGATGCCAGAAGATGGGCAGCGCTAACGGCGCTAGGCCAGGGGATAACACGACAGCGCAGACTCCTGTACAGCAAATAACAACGCTCGGGAGGCTGCACCCAGCACCAAGGTGGGATTCTTGACACCTGTGCTGCGTCTCATTACAAAGGGAACTCTCGCCTCCATTACACAGTTTGACTGTATAAAGGGCTGAATGTTATACGTGTTCCATTCAGCGTGTGCAAGGAGAAAAATTACAAGAGCAACCTTTGACTTGCGCAGCACTGCTGCTGCATAAGCTGTGGCTCTTCTACTTTGTAACCTCTGAGGGGGGGTTAAAGGTGACTTTTGAAATCGGTTCAATTAGGCTTCGGCCTACACTCTGCTCCACCTGCAGAGCCCGGGCTCCAACAACGCTAGTTGCTGTCCGGAAGTGCTGGCTGCACAGAGCCAAACACCTCGCCAATGTGTCAGTGGGGTCCAGCACCGCCAGCTGTTCCCCTGCTGTGTAGCCGGCAACGTGTCCTGCAAAAGCCACGCAGACACAACAGACCCAAAGCTGCCGCCAGTGCAGGCTTCGGCCTACACTCCCCTCCCCCTGCTCCTCCTCCTCCTGCTCCTCCTCCTGCTGTCCCTGGGCTCTAACACACCGCCAGTTGGGGCCCAGATGTGCTAGCTGCACAGAGAAAAACACCAGCCAATGTGTCAGTGGGGTCCAGCACCGCCAGCTGTTCCCCTGCTGTGCAGCCGGCAACGTGTCCTGCAAAAGCCACGCAGACACAAGAACTGAAATTGAAGGGAACCTGTCCCCCCTCCCCCAGGCGTTTTTACGTTATCCAGCCACCTTGTACAGCGGTAATGCTGCATGTGTGCAAGGTGGCTCAGAAACGTATTCTCCTCGCACATGTGGAACTGAAAACACGTCTGAAATGTGTCCTCTGTGTGACCATTTAACCGTCCCGGTGGTGTGACTTTCCTTTGTAATGACACGCTGCAACCCCCTTGGTAGCGCTGCCCGTCTTCTGGCATCATTGTTTGGCTGCCTGCGCCTCTGCGGCCGCCCTGACCCACACAACGCCCCTCGGTGTCTTATTTATTGGGACTGCGAGGGTGTGATTCATGGGCAGGATCAGTGCATCAGTTCGCCTGTCCCTCCTCTCCTTCCGCCTTCTTCGGACTGTGCGGCTTCATGGCCGTGGCATGCGATAAGGGATCAGATGACGCCGCACAGTCTGAAGCGGGTGTAAGGACCCGAGTGTGAGAGGCCAACATATGTGCTGCGCCAGGCCCTGAATCCCAGCCCCGCAGTGTTTTAACAATGTTAAGACACTGCGGGGCTGGGATTCATGGGCATCGCGAACCGCACCGGCCGACATTACATGATGCCAGAAGATGGGCAGCGCTAACGGCGCTAGGCCAGGGGATAACACGACAGCGCAGACTCCTGTACAGCAAATAACAACGCTCGGGAGGCTGCACCCAGCACCAAGGTGGGATTCTTGACATCTGTGCTGCGTCTCATTACAAAGGGAACTCGCGCCTCCAACACAGTTTGACTGTATAAAGGGCTAAATGTTATACGTGTTTCATTCAGCGTGTGCAAGGAGAAAAATTAAAAGAGCAACCTTTGACTTGTGCAGCACTACTGCTGCATAAGCTGTGGCTCTTCTACTTTCTAACCCCTGAGGGGGGGTTAAAGGTGACCTTTGAAATCGGTTCAAGTAGGCTTCGGCCTACACTCTGCTCCCCCTGCAGAGCCCGGGCTCCAACACCGATCGTTGCTGTCCGGAAGTGCTGGCTGCACAGAGCCAAACACCTCGCCAATGTGTCAGTGGGGTCCAGCACCGCCAGCTGTTCCCCTGCTGTGTAGCCGGCAACGTGTCCTGCAAAAGCCACGCAGACACAACAGACCCAAAGCTGCCGCCAGTGCAGGCTTCGGCCTACACTCCCCTCCCCCTGCTCCTCCTCCTCCTGCTCCTCCTCCTGCTGACCCTGGGCTCTAACAAACCGCCAGTTGGGGCCCAGATGTGCTAGCTGCACAGAGAAAAACACCTCGCCAATGTGTCAGTGGGGTCCAGCACCGCCAGCTGTTCCCCTGCTGTGCAGCCGGCATCGTGTCCTGCAAAAGCCACGCAGACACTTGCTCTTGTACCTTCTGCTCCCCATCCTGGTTCCAGTACCGTCAGCTGGTTCCGGGCAGAGCCTTTGGCTTAGGTGCCTCCCTTTGGTATCCGAGTTCCACCAACGTCAGGTGGTCCTTGGTAGTGCTTTCAGGCACGGGTACCTCCTGCTTAGTAACCGGGTTCCAGTAACGTCAGCTGGTCCTCGGTAGTTCCATTGGCTCTTGGACCTTCGGCTACCCATCCGGGTTCCAGCACCGTCAGCTGGTTCTCGGCAGTGTCTTTTGCTCTTGTACCTTCTGCTCCCCATCCTGGTTCCAGTACCGTCAGCTGGTTCCGGGCAGAGCCTTTGGCTTAGGTGCCTCCCTCTGGGTATCCGAGTTCCACCAACGTCAGGTGGTCCTTGGTAGTGCTTTCAGCACAGGTACCTCCTGCTTAGTAACCGGGTTCCAGTAACGTCAGCTGGTCCTCGGTAGTTCCATTGGCTCTTGGACCTTCGGGTAGCCATCCGAGTTCCAGTTCCATCAGCTGGTTCTCGGCATTTTCTCAGCCTTCTTGTACCTTCTGCTACATTTCCAAGTTCAAGAGACTAAACACAATGACCCGGAAGACCACCCCTAAGATGACGACGACACCAGAGACGACAACCACCGTGATGACGACGACCCTGGAGACGATGACCCCGAAGACCACCCCGATGACGACGACCCCGGAGACGACGACCCTGAAGACCACCCCGATGACGACGACCCCGGAGACGACGACCCTGGAGACGACGACGACCTGGAAGACCGAGAAGCAGAAGAACAAGAGGCTGCAGAACAAAGAGCAGAAGGACATTAAGCATAACACAAAATATCAGAGCAAAAAATATTATGTAAATTATAAGCAGAAGAAGACTAAGCAGTGTATGGGGGTGAGTCCGTTCCTCCTCGTGGTGCCCCTGGATAAAGCCTGATGCTGCAGGCCAAACTGAACGCGGACAAATGTAACTGTTTTGTGACAGGCAGAACGGAAGGTGTAATCTTCAAACTTTTATAGATAACAACTACGGGAATGCCTGTCACAAATAAGAATATGATGAAGAAGTTGAATATGATGAAGATAATAGTAAAATAAAAAGAATATGAACAATGTAACCCAAAAAATAATAGGTAGAAGATGAAGAAGAAGATGAATAAGGTGAAGAAGTTGATGTCAAAGAAGCTGATGATGAGGATAATTAAGAAGAAAGCGTGGGAGAAGTAAAAAAGAAGGTGAAGGGCGTGGAAGTAGTGAAACATCAATATCTGACATAAAAAAAAAAAAAAAAACATAGTCAAATTCTTTCTAACGCCGAACTTCATAAAAAAAAAAAAAAAATCCTGCTATTCTATTACATTGGGCTAAACCTCTGTCCCTTTAATATCTCCGCCACGTCCCCCAATACATCCTACAATATTCTTAGTTGTTTTCCTTCATGTAGAATGAACCTACAAGTGTATAAAGGGTTTATTTTAATTCCGATATTTTCGTCCCATTGACTTGCATTGGGATCGGGTATCGGTATCGGATTGGATTCCGATACTGTGACGGTATCGGCCGATACTTTCCGATACCGATACTTTCCGATATCGGAAAGTATCGCTCAACACTACCCCTCACTATACTGTCTGACTTTACAAACATTTGTAACAGAATGTCTTGTCCTGAAGAAGTCGCGTACTTTCAGCGTGATGCTGTAATAGAATGGCACCATTGCATCTGCACTAGTCTGCTTGTGAAGTTTCTTCCTTGATAAATATTACACCATCGACCGTGAATAGGATTATTGAAAAGAGGAAGATTTTAGTAACCATAGCAACTCGGGCACCAAATCGAGTCCAAGCCTCCTCTGGCATCTCATCTGCACAAAAGCTGTGCACTTCATGGCATAGCAACTGCATGCAAGCTCTACATCACCAAGCACAATGGCAAGTGTCAGATGGAGTGGTGTAAAGCATGCTTCCACTGGACTCTGGAACAGTGATAACGTGTTCTGTGGAGTGATTATTTATGCTTCTGTATCTGATGATTGTAGGTTTGGTGAATTTTACCTGTCTGACTGCAATATGCCAACTATAATGTTTGGTGGAGGAGGGATAATGCTATGGGGCAGTTTATCAGGGGTTAGTCTAGGTCCAGTGAAGGCAAATATTGAAGAAAATCTGTCAGCATGTTTTTTGCAGTCATCTTGAACGCAGCATAATGTAGGGATAGAGACCCTGATTCCATTGATGTGTCATCCATTGTGCTGCTTGGTGTATTTTTGATAAGATCACTGTTTTATCAGCAGGAGACATTGGAGGACTAATTAGCCATCATTGTTTGGCAGCTTTCTGCCTATGCACAATGTACAAAGAAATCTGTCAATCAGCGGTGTACAGAGTTCACCATTCAGAGAACTGGTTAATCTCAGATAGAACATTGATTTGATCAAAACTGCAGCAAGCAGACCAGGAAGTGATACATCTCTGGAATCAGGGTCTCTGTCCCTACATACTGCTTTAAGATGGGTAGCAAAAACCTGGTGACAGATTTCATTTAATACTTCAACATGCCAGGAGATTTTAGACAATTGTATGCTTCCATCTGCGTGGGAACAGTTTGGAGAAAGATCTACTTTAATCAAGCATGACTGACCCTGTGCATATAGCAAGGTCCATAAAAGAATGGTTAGGTGAGCTTGGGTTGGAACATATGACTGTCCCACACAGATCACTGACCTCAACCCTCTTGAATACCTTTAGGATGAACAGAAATAGAGATTTTCGTCCAACATCAGTGTCTGACATCACACATCTATTCTGGATGAATGAGTGAAAATTCCCATGCACACTATTCAAAATCTTAAGCCTGACCAGAGGAATGGAAGCTGTTTAAGCTGAAAAAGGGTGACCAAATCCATATTAATGACTATGAATTTAAAACGGTATGTCTTAAATGCTCCTGTGGGTGTAATATGTATGTGGTCAACAGACGATTACATTTCAGTATCTACCTACCGCATATTAAACTTTTTATTGTTTTAGGACTGTGAGATTTGGGCAAACTGATTGGTTGTCAATTAGGGCTTTCAATTACCAACAACACAAATTACTTTTCGTGTCTTTCTCTGAAACCATGCTTGTACCGCACATTAGGTTATCACCTTGTGAATTTCTATTTGAAATCTAAGACAGACAGAAAAAGCCTGAATTGGACAAAACACAGTGCGGATGAACGAGTTACTGAGGTTACAAAGAGCCATAGGGGCAAGAGTTCAACTCCTTACTCTTAATGCAAGAAAAATCTCCTCTGAAGCAATTCCAGTCTTGTCTCCAAGGGTTGATGCGTTCGTCCTTCGGAAATGACAAACTTCTTATGACTCAGAAGCTAAATAACACAAAGCTATTTTGGAGATTTTTAAATAAATAAAGTTGACAACATGTATGAAAAGTAAGCATACTACCCATGCCCATTTTCCTTAAAAAAGTAATGGGCAACACTTCGCATAATACATGAGCATACTGATCCCATAGCAAATATACCATGTGCAGATCAAGAAGTGTTGTATAGATTAGAGATTACTCAAAAAGATTAATTTTATTTCAATAACTAAAACATACACTAATAACACAGTGCCTCAAACCATAGAACATACATACACAGGCTCGAATTGGCCCACAGGATAGCAGGGGAATCTCCCGGTGGGCCCCTGTGTAGATCTGGACCCCCAACCCCACTGTATGGGCAGCACTTGGCATAATTCACTTGATTCACTCTGTACAGAAAAAAGCAGCATCTCATCATTCATTTACCAAACTACCCAGTTTATTATCATATAGAGATATAGGTAAATTTGTGAACAAAAGTAGTTTAATATTTGCATACAGGTGAAAAGTTGGCCCCTCAAAGTCAATGTTATTGGTGGGCCCTTGTCACCCCAGTCCGACACTGCCTGTATATGTAGCATAAACCCAAAAGGTACAGGCCGGGCCATGGCGTATGTGACAGACATATGTATCACATCACCCCTCGCCTGAACAAAACCGTCCAATGAGGCTAAAAAATGTCACAATGAATATGGCGCTGCCCGCACAACAGGTTCGATGACAATTGGAGGCGGAATTTGTGCTGTTTTGGTTTCATCTCTCTCCATGGAGAGCGCGCTAATGTCCACTGCAGCCGTGACACAGACCTGGCACAGGGAGCAGGCAGTGTGAATCAGATCATATAGGCAGCATGTTAGGTATTAGTATGTTGGGTATTCATTATGCAAACTAGGGGGCAGGTCAGTGAGGGATCAGTGACCTGTCAGCAGTCTGCATTATGAATATATAATCAGAGCACCACATACACCAGCCCCGTCTTAGGGCACGAGCATATCATTAATTACAAAATGAAAATAAAGATTAAGAAACAACCACAAGACGGATTTCATCAATCAAGATATCATTTTATTCAGTATAACGGCGCCGACCTGACATTGTCCGTAGGTTATTGTGCACAATCCTGCTGACAGGTTCCCTTTAAGCAGCACATGAAGTCACTGCCATGCACTGCACACAAACTGTGCTATCAAAGGGTGGAAAGTATGGCCATACTAACCAATATGCTCTACCATAGTATAACTACTTGTTATCGATGTTAATGGCAGCAGATGTCACGCATGGTTACTTCTGTGACATCATGTGATACAGATAGCCAGTGTTACCTCACAACGTGATGTCACAATGATTGTGGTCTGTGTAAACTGGTGTTCCGGGGAAAATGCTCATTTCAGAAGGTGAAGACAATGAGAACAGAGGACCAAGGATCAAGGATACAGATTCTCTTTTCAGGAGGTGAAGACGAGGAAACGAAGGACCCAGGATCGAGGATACAAATTCTCTTTTCAGGAGGTGAAGGCGAGGAAACGGAGGACCCAGGATCGAGGATACAGATTATCTTTTTCAGGAGGTGAAGACGAGGAAACGGAGGACCGAGGATCGAGGATACAGATTCTCTTTTTCAGGAGGTGAAGACGAGGAAACGGAGGACCCAGGATCGAGGATACAGATTCTCTTTTCAGGAGGTGAAGAAGAGGAAATGGAGAACCCAGGATCGAGGATACAGATTCTCTTTTTCAGGAGGTGAAGACGAGGAAACGGAGGACCCAGGATCGAGGATACAGATTATCTTTTTCAGGAGGTGAAGACGAGAAAATGGAGCACCCAGAATCGAGGATACAGATTCTCTTTTCAGGAGGTGAAGACAAGGAAACGGAGGACCCAGGATCGAGGATACAGATTCTCTTTTCAGGAGGTGAAGACGAGGAAACGGAGGACCCAGGATCGAGGATACAGATTCTCTTTTCAGGAGGTGAAGATGAGGAAATGGAGGACCCAGGATCGAGGATACAGATTATCTTTTTCAGGAGGTGAAGACGAGGAAACGGAGGACCCAGGATTGAGGATACAGATTCTCTTTTCAGGAGGTGAAGACGAGGAAACGGAGGACCCAGGATCGAGGATACAGATTCTCTTTTTCAGGAGGTGAAAACGAAGAAACGGAGGACCCAGGATAGAGGAAACAGATTCTCTTTTCAGGAGGTGAAGATGAGGAAACAGAGTACCCAGGATCGAGGATACAGATTCTCTTTTCAGGAGGTGAAGATGAGGAAACAGAGTACCCAGGATCGAGCATACTCATTCTCAAGGAGGGAAAGAGGGGAGAGGGTAAGTGAAGCTCACCAGCTCACAACCTTGATTACTTCATTTCTTTAGTATGAGTTCACCTGGAGGGTGCCGTATCCGCTGATGATAACAGCCATGATCAGAGGAAGAAAGGAAATTTAATCGGCACAATCCAATCCAGTAATAAATAATATTATATATTACTAGATTGGATTGTGCCAATTACATTTCCTTTAGTTTTCTCATACTGATTCTCATTTCAGGAGGCAAAGACGAGGAAAAAAGAGGACCTAGCATTGCGGTGTAGACGAGGAGAAGGAGGACCCAGGATAGAGGATACAGATTCTCATTTTAGGAGATGCAGATGAGGAGAAGGAGGAGTCAGGATCAAGGATACAGGTAGATTAGAAACTGTAGAGGGTGTTCAGATAGTGAACCTTGTACCAATATGGACGTCTACCCTCCAAGTCTATGGTTGTAAAGTACTATATTTCTTTAGTCTTTGCTGTCAGAATCTCTAGACTTTGGATATGAAGGTTCGAAGTGAGGTCACAAGGTGGAATGTTGAGCACTCAGAGTTCCATGCAGCAAATGTGAGGTCACCCATGGGGTTATCAGAGCGGTCAACACAAAGATGGCAACTAGGCTGGAGACACCACAGTGGGTTGTTCCATCATTGACACTTCAAGTGGTAATTGTGGTTGGTACAGATAGTTATTGGGGTGACAAGCTGCCATTATTTCACCACATGAATGAGAGCATTGTATAAATACTTTGTGGATATATATTGTATTTACACCATATTTTTTAACAAATGGCAAATTTCACTGTCTTATAAGCCCTTTTCAAAACATATGTATTTATTAAACTATTTTTAACTGTATATGTTAAAACATAAAAATAACATGAAGGTGGCATAGTACATTTGACATGAAGTACAATATGTGTATGACTGCACATCTACATACGAGTCACATGTTCTAGACAGTTAATGGCTAGAATAAATACATTTATGTTGCAATCATTTTTAATATGCATAAAAAAAATTCTATTTGCTTAACAATGTTTGCTGTGAATTGTAACACTTGATTCATTGCTCTCATCTAACATTGGGAAGTGTTCAACCATGCTTAAAAAGTTTAACTAACGTAATGTGCCCAAACTACACTCACCGGCCACTTTATTAGGTACACCTGTCCAACTTCTTGTTAACACTTAATTTCTCGGTTCAAGTGTTTTTATTAAACTTTTAAACATAACAACAAACTTTATGCATTAATTTTGTATTGATATATGCTTCATCTATAGATACATATGAAGGAACATGGGGAAGGGAAGTGGTGAGATGGGGGAAGGGGGGAGAAAGGGGGAGGAAAGGTAAAAGAAATAACCGTAGTGTAGACAGACTATTATTGCTTGTAAAGATTTGTCTCCTAATCTGTCTTGTTGTCACCAGCTTCGATTTTCCTATATTAAAGGTAAACTTATATACACGTAAGGAATGCATCAACATTCCGTAACTCCACAATTAACAATTAACTTTGGTATATGGTGTTCCAAATATTCCACTTTTTTTTATATTTATGTATACAATCGTTCATTATAGCAAATTTAAGATCAAGCGCATTGTGTGTTTGTAGCCTGTCCACAACGTCATGGAGCTTTGGGGGTTCAAGTCTCTTCCAGAATGCAGCAATCAGATTTTTTGCAATCAACAGGATATGGATGATGACATGTCTTGTGGAAGGGTGGATGTCTTCCAAGTTCAATGAGAACAGTAGGCCTAGCGAAGAGAGAACAAAGTCTCTGCTAATCAGTTTGCTGATGTATTCCGAAATTTCTCTCCACAAACCCCCAAGTTTCGGGCACGACCAAAAGACATGCAACATGTCACCTTTTCCTCCACAACCTCTCCAACATAATGGGGACTCGTCCTCCCTGAAATGTGCAACTCTGGAAGGTGTGAGATACCACCTGGTTAGAATCTTGAGATAGGACTCATGCAGAGGAATCGAAATTGTTGACGCATAAGTGTAGTTAATGGCAATCTCCCACTTTTTCCTAGACACCCTAAACTGTAATTCCTTCTCCCATTTTTGTATGTACCGATTTTTCCCAAACTCACTGTCCTTATTAAAAAACCTGTATATGAATCTTGTACTCCAGAAAATCTTATGTGTAGTATTTTTGAGGAGGAGGTGGGAAATTTCTGATTTAATAGTAGCTCTACCCAAGAATTTTTTTATTAAATCCTTTATTATGAAGAACTGCATGATTTCTTCCGATGGGATGTTAAATTTTTTCTTTATTTCTGAAAAGGTCTTGATCTTATTATCACAGACCAGATCACCCATCTTGTCTATACCCCCCTTTATCCAGTTTTCTGGGAAAGTGGTCCCGAAGGCAGTAGCTATTAAAGTCAATGGAAGTTTGTCTCCAGGGTTCCCCTCTGTTTTGTCCTTTTGGTTGGTCAGGGATCCCCAAGCACATACAATTGCCGATAGGATAGGATGTTTTGATTTATGAATATTTAGATTAAATATATGTTCAAGGAGGATTCTCTTTATTGGTTTGGTATCATGAATCTGTGCCTCCAAATCTATCCATGCAGGTGTTATACCCTCCATTAACCAAAATTGGCTCTGTTTGATTAAATTTGTTAAGTAATAGGCATGTATGTTTGGGACTCCCATTCCTCCACTGGACTTACTTTTGTGCATTATGTCCCTGGAGACTCTAGCTCTCTTCCCCTTCCAGATGTATTCAAAGATTTTTTTATTGCAGTCTCTGAAGAAGGTTGCTGGAAAGTTCAAGGGTAAAGTTCTGAATAAATATAACAGCTTAGGTAGAATTATTGTTTTGATTGCCAAAACTTTTCCGAACCAAGATAATCCCACATTTTCCCATGCCAGTAGATCCTTTGTAATAGTGGACAATAATGATCTGCAATTCGCGCTGACAGTATCTGCCATATTCCTTCTAAATGCAACCCCCAAGTAGCTGATTTCCTCCCTCTCCCAGCAGAAGTCCGATACCTTCTTAACAGACTCTATCAAATCGTCAGTCATGTGGAACTGCAAAATTTTAGATTTATGATTGTTGATTTTAAAGTCAGAAATCAGGGAAAATTCTCTGAGAGTTTCCATTAAAGCTTTGGTAGAGTTAAGTGGGTTTGTGAGAGTCAACAACATGTCGTCTGCAAACAGACTAATCTTGAACTGTCTGAGTGTGGATTCAATTCCCGAGATATTAATATTTTGTCTCACTGCCTCCGCCAAAGGCTCAATTGCCAGTGCAAAGAGCAGGGGTGACAATGGGCATCCCTGTCTCGTACCGTTTCCTATCTCAAAAGGCCTGGAGAGGCTATTGTTAATGTAGACTTTAGCACTTGGGCTGGAGTAGAGGGAAAAGACCGAATCCACCCATGAGTTATCAAAGCCAAATTTCAGAAGGACTCTTTTTAGATAAGGCCAATTAATTCGGTCGAAAGCCTTCTCAGCATCCAAGGCTACCAGTATTGACGGGGTATGAGTGGAGTTAATTTTATGAATAATATTTATAAGCCTTCTAGTCCCATCGGATGTTTGCCTGTCTTTTATGAAACCTGTTTGGTCACTGTTGATTAACTTGGGGAGTATAACTCTCAACCTTGTGGCCATGATTTTGGAGTAAATCTTGATATCCGTGTTGATGAGAGATATTGGCCTGAAATTTCCGACCTCCTCCGCATCACTCTGAGACTTCGGGATCATTATAAGAGTAGCTTCTAGCATCTCCCCTGGGGACTGTCCGGATTGTGAAGCCCGATTAAAGACTCTAGTTAAACATGGGACAAGAGCTTCCGTAAATTTCTGATAATACTCATTAATCAGACCATCCGGGCCTGGGGATTTCTGGGATTTTAATGATTTGATTGTTTCCCTAATCTCTGATTCATTAAAGGGTTGGTTAAGAGTGAGCAAGTCTGTTTTGTCAATTTGATGGAGACTTAATCTGTCCAGGAATTCTATTGTTTGTTGGGTTCTTGTTGGAAAATCTGACTTTATATTGTACAATTCCCTATAAAAATTAGCAAATTCCTCTGCAATATCCTGCGGATGGTATTTTATGTCCCCATTGGGAGTTCTGATTTTGAGCACCCTGTTTTTTATTCTTTCTTTCTTCATTTTTGCCATCATGAATTTAGTGGGCCTATTCGTTTCAGCATATGTTTTAAATTTAAATTTATTTGAAATTTTTTCAAAGTCTTCCATGATCACCCCATTCAAATCCTGTTTTAATCTAAGAGTGTCAGTGTATATCTGTTGGGAGTTGGGGTCTTTGTTATTGATAAGGGTTTCATTTGTCCTAATCTGTGTCTGAATGGTTTTAATCCTTTCCCTCCTCTTTGAATTATTTTGTGCTGTCAGTTGGATCATCTTTCCCCTCACCACCGCTTTATGGGCGCACCATATTGTAAGAGGGCTCATTCCCTCAGTTTCGTTCTCCTTAAAGTATAATTTCAGAGAGGACTCAATCTCTTTTCCACACTCTGGCGTGTTCAACAAATAATTGCTGCACTTCCAAAGAGCGCTGTTTTTGAAAATAGGTCCAACCACAACTTCTGTTATGATGGGAGAATGATCTGAGAACGTCTTGTCTATAATGACTGATTTTTTTATGTTGGTGAGGGAGAAGATGTCTGTGAGAAAAAGGTCTATCCTTGATGAGGTTTTGTGAACAGAGGAGAAATGTGTGTATTCTTTTGATGATGCATTCAGACATCTAAACGTGTCATATAATTCATTGTTTAATAGCCAATTTCCTAGGTCTCCAGATAGGTGTCTAGTCAGTGATGAAGAGTCTATTTTACTATCAGGCACCATATTGAAGTCTCCCATTATGTATAATTTCCCTTTTCTATTTTTTTGAATTTTTTTGGCAATCTTATTAAGGAAGTTCATTTGCTTTTTATTAGGGCCGTATATATTGACAATCGTGCACGTAGTTGAATTTAACTCGCAAACCAAAATGTGATATCTACCCCCTGGGTCAGTGTGTTCCTCAATGAATTTGAAGGGGACTGTGTTTTTTATTAAGGTGATCACCCCTGCCTTTTTCTTTGAGGCTGACGACTTGAACGAGTGTGCAAAGTCTCTGCTGGAGAGGTGTGGATAGTTATCATTCTGAAATTTCGTCTCCTGTAAACATGCGACATCAACCTGAAGCTGTTTCAATTCCCTCAAAAGCGTATATCTCTTCCAGGGACTGTTAAGCCCCCTGACGTTGTAGGACGCGAACCTGATCATTACCGTGTGGAGATGTAAAACCTATTGGAACACTTAAACTTAGAACAAAGAAGTTAGTGAACAAGAAATTGAACAAAATAATACAATACGATCAACTGTAATATATTAACTCTAACTGTTCAGTTTCAGATCTAGATCCGAATAGGGATCTTGACCTATGGGGAAAGTTCGTGTGTGTTTCAACTCTCCCATTTCTCCCATTTCTTGTATGGGGACTAAATTTATTCAACAGCCTTCTTCTTTAGAAAATAAAGTCCCGGGGAAGAAGGACAAAAAGAATCACACTGCCTAACATGAACGCAAATTTTCAAACATTAGATGTAAAGAATGATCTTCCCTCCTCAACAGAATTAAGCACTATGAGTTTTTCTTTATGATAAAACAGGAGCTTGGTCGGGAAACCCCACTTATATCTGATGTGTTTCTCCCTTAGGATATCCGTGATAGGTTTGAAGGACCTGCGCAGGTCCAATGTGTGCTTAGATAAATCCGTGTAGATTTTAAGCTGATGGTAAGGATCTGGTAGTGCGCCATTGTCTCTGACGTAGTTCTGAATTTTTTCTTTGGTACTAAAGAAGTGAAGCCTCATAATTGTATCCCTAGGCTTATCGACATGAATTCCCTTTGGCTTAGGGAGCCTGTGAATCCTGTCAATACATAGATCCATGTTGGTAGCCTTTGGAAGAGTCTTCTTAAAGACAGTCTTAACGAAGTCCGCCAAATCCTCCTGCTTGACCTCCTCTGGAATACCCCTGATCTTGATGTTGTTACGGCGGCTTCTGTCCTCTATATCCGCCACTTTGGATCTGAGCTCATTGATTTCCTGCTTAAGGATAGTGTTCTGAGAAGCTAAAGCGTCAGTCTTTTGCGTTAGTTCTTCAATCTTTTTTTCATTTATCTCTAGTTTTTGTACTATTCCTGCACATACTTCCTCAATTTTGGTATTATATTTTGTAAATCCTTCCTCCATTTTGCTATCTATCAGAGTGATAACCTTCTGAAAAAATTCCTCCTCAGGGGTCTTTTTTACCCTTATTTGTTCTAGATCGGAACGCTCTCTTTTGAGTTTAGGATCAAATTCTTCGGATGACCTATGGTCTGGGGCACCCCTTTTAGCAGAAATGGATGAGTCCATTGCTGGTTCCTCTGATGAGTCTTTTTCAGTTAATGAGAGAGGGTCTTTGTTTATTGTGTCAGGTTTAGTTTTTCCACTAGAACGTTGTGCAGGGATAATCCTTTGGGGAAGCATTATTGATGGTTTGATAACTTTAGCTGTGTTCCCCTTTTGAGGTGATGTGGATTTGACAGGACTTAGTAAATTAGAAATATCTACGCAAGATTTAGATGCTAATTTCCTGGATGAGCTCATTGGTGCAGTTTGTTGGTATAATCACTTTATTTAGGATTCTATGGGAGTATCTATGCAGACTCCTGATACTTGTCTCAGAATGGGTTAATAATTGAACTTGAGCTAGGACTCAGTCTCTGTGTCTCAGTACGATGTTACAGCTTTGGCTCCTATCCCTCTGTAGTAATAAAGCTCTTCCCTTTTCCCGTTTCTCTTCTCCTTTTAATATGGGGAATTAACCCTTACTCAACTGCTGTTCTTCTGCCCGGGAGTTATAGGAAAGAATGAAATTCCCCAGATCCACTGCCCTGGCTCCTGCTGTGATTCTACTTGATCTGCTAGTGGGGAGCACTGATGCTTAATAATTAAGTGGTGACCCCTAATGGGTTAATAACCTGGATGAATCCAGTGATGCTAAATGTATTATCCCTTTATGGGGGTTTATGACAGATACCCGCTGACTAAAGAGGTATAGAATGAATTAATTAGCTGCAGGTTCCAGCTCAATGCTGTGCCTATGTCTGATAAACTTGCATTCCACAGGCGCCGCTCACAATCAGAGGTTCAGACCCAAAATGAGGGTTAATCCCAATCCCCCTAGCAGTCCTAGGACTATACCCCTGGTATCAGCAGGGTTTATGATTTGTGTGACAGTTGTTCCACAGCTTAGCTCTCGCTACAGTTCGGGCAGTATGATAGGCTCGTTGTTGACTATGTGGGACTTTGAGGTCTGCTTACCTCCGGGCCGATAGGTGTGAGATGCTCCAGAGTCGTTGGGCACCTGTCATCTGTGTCCTCCCTCCAACTGCTGGTCACTGTCGGTTTTCGGTCGCTCCTCAGCGGTATCAGGTATCAGGTAAAGCCAACACTGCAGGCGATGAGCTGCAGACGATGAGCTGCTTGGGCCACTGTGTTAATATGGAGGAGATGCGTGGTCAAGATGGCGGCTCCAGACTCCCTCAGGCTGACAGAGAAGGGCCGGTAGGAGTAAACACCTCTGTGCTTCAGCCAGAGGTCCGTCCCTGGTCTTAAATGAAAGCCTATGTATAAAGGCTGCTTGATATCTTCAATAAAAGCGTTTTAGTCCCAATATAAAGCTTTTTAGTCGCTTTTGAAGGGAAATCTGAGAGAGCTCCAAGCTCCTGCTTCTTTACATGGCAAGAGCTAGGCCACGCCCCCCGTTAACACTTAATTTCTAATCAGCCAATCACATGGCGGCAACTCAGTGCATTTAGGCATGTAGAAATGGTCAAGACAATCTCCTGCAGTTCAAACCGAGCATCAGTATGGGGAAGAAAGGTGATTTGAGTGCCTTTGAACGTGGCATGGTTGTTGGTGCCAGAAGGGCTGGTCTGAGTATTTCAGAAACTGCTGATCTACTGGGATTTTCACGCACAACCATCTCTAGGGTTTACAGAGAATGGTCCAAAAAAGAAAAAAAATCCAGTGAGCGGCAGTTCTGTGGGCGGAAATGCCTTGTTGATGCCAGAGGTCAGAGGAGAATGGGCAGACTGGTTCGAGCTGATAGAAAGGCAACAGTGACTCAAATCGCCACCCGTTACAACCAAGGTAGGCCTAAGAGCATCTCTGAACGCACAGTGCGTCGAACTTTGAGGCAGATGGGCTACAGCAGCAGAAGACCACACCGGGTACCACTCCTTTTAGCTAAGAACAGGAAACTGAGGCTACAATTTGTACAAGCTCATCGAAATTGGACAGTAGAAGATTGGAAAAACGTTGCTTGGTCTGATGAGTCTCGATTTCTGCTGCGACATTCGGATGGTAGGGTCAGAATTTGGCGTAAACAACATGAAAGCATGGATCCATCCTGCCTTGTATGGAGCATCTTTGGGATGTGCAGCCGACAAATCTGCGGCAACTGTGTGATGCCATCATGTCAATATGGACCAAAATCTCTGAGGAATGCTTCCAGCACCTTGTTGAATCTATGCCACGAAGAATTGAGGCAGTTCTGAAGGCAAAAGGGGGTCCAACCCGTTACTAGCATGGTGTACCTAATAAAGTGGCCGGTGAGTGTATATCATTAAGGTAAGGCATTTGATAAATGTGGAGTACACGAACGACTTTGCATATAGGGGATTGTTATATGTTATACATTATGTTCTCACTTATGTGCAAATAAGAGGGGAACCTAGTAACAATCTATTTTAAATTCCACGGAGCACATGTAATAAATAGTGTTCAGCATTCCGATACTGCAAATATCGGGTATCGGCCGATATTCGCTGTATCGGAATTCCGATACCGAGTTCCGATATTTTTGTGATATCGGAAATCGGAATCGGAAGTTCCCAGTGTATGGTTCCCAGGGTCTGGAGGAGAGGAGACTTTCAAATATCGGACGGTATCACTCAACACTAGTAATAAACTCAAACAATCAAAATACATAATTTATTTTTACATTAGCCTTCAGATTTCTAGGCCAATGAATGACACTTATTACTTTTCCTTTCCAGGGACAGTATCTGGATGCTGGAATGAAGACTGAAGAACATAACATTATCCATGAGATTATTTGATGCCTTCTGATGTCATCAGAAATGACATTGTGGTTTAGCACATCTGCAGAGCTACAGGAAAAAGCCCAATACTGGTTCTATTATTGACCAGTTGATTTATGCCACTTAAGAAATCTGTTATGGTATAATGGTACTAAGTCTGTAACCTAGGATGTAATGTTTGTGGGGTTTAGTGTTTGTAGGGGTAATGTTTGTGGGGGGCAGTGTTTGTAGGGGGCAGTGTTTGTAGGGGGCAGTGTTTGTTCTCTCTTTTTGCAGTGAAGATGAACGATACCACACTATGACCTCCCATCGATGAAGAAGATGTGTGGCGTGCTACTAGGATATAATAAAGAAGATCTGGTTTCAGGAAACTACACTTAACATCATTGCTATACATATACATCAGTTAGTTGTAGTATGGCCTTGGTCCAGGGTTCTTGAACTGATTGCCTTTTCTCGGGGTCGAGAAGGAATTTTTTCCCTGTGACACAGATTGGCTCAACGTATCCAGGTTTTTTGCCTTCTTCTGGACCAATGGCTTTAGGTAGAAATAGAGATTGTATGTAATAAAATATGTTTAAAATTCAATGATTTGTCTCCTCCTAATTTCTTTATATTACATAGTGCTCTCATAGTTTTATATGTTAGTTCTCAATTTTACAAACCATGGCTACTGCAATATGAAGCCAAACAGAATATACAGAGATGGTAATGGATGGATAGATGGCCACATGGGTGAACATATGGTTCATTTTTTTCTGTACTTTCTATTGCAGGTATTAAGAGTCTTTAAATATTTGAATTTGCCAACTTTGTAAAACTTTTCCAGAAAATTCAGTTTGCAGCTATTTGCAATATTGCAAGGTCCCTAATTGCCTGAAAAACATATGTATAACTCTGATGTCTCCCAGGATTTTTGCAGAACTGCACAATTCCAATGGCTTTTTATCAAGTTGACAAAAAATGTTCCCTTTATTTAGGCAGTTGGAACAGGCTAGATGGTTTCAGAGTGAAGAAGCAATGGCCCGTCACTAAGCCTTTATATAGTTTTCTCAACTTTGGGAGCAGTTTTCTGTTTGTGCACCTTGTAGAGGGTACGGTTCCCAGCATTGTAGAGTATAGCTTTATAATACAGTGGACGAGGATGGGACAGACAAGGCTATGTCTGACAGTGTGGGGCCAGCTCAGACAGTCCTGGCAGCAGCAGTACAGTATCCATTGCAGTCAGAGGCCTAGCTAGTAGTGTTGAGCGATACCTTCTGATATTCGAAAGTATCGGTATCGGATTGGATCGGCCGATACCAGCAAAATATCGGATCTCGCCGATACCGATACCCGATACCAATACAAGTCAATGGGACACAAATATCGGAAGGTATCCTGGATGGTTCCCAGGGTCTGAAGGAGAGGAAACTCTCCTTCAGGCCCTGGGATCCATATTCATGTAAAAAATAAAGAATGAAAATAAAAAATATGGATATACTCACCCCTCCGGCGGACCCTGGACCTTAGCGATGTAACCGGCAGCCTCCGTTCCTAAGAATGCAGAGTGAAGGACCTTCGATGACGTCGCGGCTTGTGATTGGTCACGTGACCGCTCATGTGACCGCTCACGCGACCAATCACAAGCCGCGACGTCATCGCAGGTCCTACACTCACTGTATTCTTAGGAACGGAGGCTGCCGGTTACACGGCTAAGGTCCAGGGTCCGCCAGAGGGGTGAGTATGTCCATATTTTTTATTTTTATTCTTTATTTTTTACATGAATATGGATCCCAGGGCCTGAAGGAGAGTCTCCTCCTCCAGACCCTGGGAACAATACACCGGGAACTTCCGATTCCGATTTCCGATATCACAAAAGTATCGGAATTCCGATACAGCAAATATCGGCCGATACCCGATACTTGCCGTATCGGAATGCTCAACACTACCCCCCACAAGTGACACCATTTTGGAAACTAAACCCCTCAAGGAACTATTCTAGATGTGTGGTGAGAACTTTGAACTCCCAAGGGCTTCAAAGAAGTTTATAACGTAGAGCCATAAAATTAAAAAATCATATTTTTTCCACAAAAATGATCTTTGACCCCCAATTTTTATTTTCCCAAGGTTAAGAGGACCCAAAAATGTATTGTTCAATTTGTCCTGAGTACAGTGATACTCCATATGTGGAGGTAAACTACTGTTTGGGCTCATGGCAAAGCTCGGAAGGGAAGGAGCGTCGCTTGACTTTTCAATGCAAAATTGGCTGGAATTGAGATCAGACGCCATGTCGCGTTTGGAGAGCCCCTGATGTGGCTAAACAGAGGAAACCCCCCACAAATGACACCATTTTGTAAACTATAGCCTCCAGGAAACTTATCTAGATGTGTGGTGAGAACTTTGAACCCCCAGATGTTTAACTAAAGTTTATAACGCCAGGGCATGAAAATAAAAAAAAAAAATTTTCACAAACATGATCTGCCCACAGTTTTTTATTTTCCCAAGGGAAACAGGAGAAATTGGACCCAAAAAGTTGTCCTGAGTATGCTGATACCCCATATGTGGGAGAAAACTACTGTATGGGCGCATGTTGGTGCTCAGAAGGGAAGTAGTGACATCTTGAAATGCAAACTTTGATAGAATCGTCTGCGGGCATCATGTCGAGTTTGGAGAGCCCTCGATGTGCTTACACAGTGGAAACCCAGCAAGTGACCCCATTTAGGAAATAAGACCCCCCAAGGAACTTATCTAGATCTGTGATGAGAGCTTTGAATCCCCAGGTGTTTCACTAAAGTTTTTAATGCCCGGGCGTGATAATGAAATAATCATATTTTTTCCACAAACATGATTTTTAGTCCCCAATTTTTTATTTTTCCAAGGATAACAGGAGAAATTGGACCCCAAAAATTGTTGTCCAATTTGTCCTGAGTATTCTGATACCCCATATGTGTGAGAAAACTACTGTATGGGCACATGTTGGGGATCGGAAGGGAAGTAATGACGTTTTGGAATGCAGACTTTGATGGAATGGTCTGCAGGTGTCCTGTTGCATTTGGAGAGCCCCTGATATGCCTAAACAGTGGATACCCCCAAGTGACCCCATTTTGGGAACTAGACCCCACAAGGAACTTATCTAGATGTGTGGTGAGCACTTTGAACCCCCAAGTGCTTCACAGAAGTTTATAATGTAGAGCCGTAAAAATTAAAAATCATATTTTTCCACAAAAATGATCATTTCGCCCCTAATTTTTTATTTTATCAACGGTATCAGAAGAAATTGGACCCCAAGAGTTATTGTGCAATTGGTCCCGAGTACGCTGATATGCCATATGTGGGGGTAAACCACTGTTTGGGTACATGGCAGAGCTCAGAAGGGAAGGAGAGCCAGATTTTACTGTTGTGATTTGCAGGTGCCATAACCCACTGGGAGAGCCCAAGAGGTGCCAAAACAGCATGACTCCCCATAAGTGACCTCATTTTATCAATTACACCTCTCAGTGAATTTATCCAAGGGTGCATTGATCATATTGACACCATGGGTGTGTCACAGAATTTTATACCATTGGGCAGCCATGCCGAGACACTCTGGAGGAACGGAGCGCTATTTGCCTATTCAAGTGAATGGGTCTGGGCACATGTCAGTGTGTTTCAATGGACCATGTGTCCATGGGTAAAACGCGCTGACATGTCTGTTTTTTTAATGTCAGCATGGGCCACAAAACATCCAGCACACATGCATACTCATAACATACATGGATGTCATCTATGTGACACGCATCGACCAACGGCACAAGCAGGGAGGGGAGAATGATGAGAGCCATGTTCGGCACCCAGCATCGGGGAACAGCGCTTACTGTAATGCTTCTTCCCTGGTGCCCACCCTTGTGGTACTGATGCGGCACATGCATGTCACACGTGTGCTGCAAGTATTACACACATGGACACTGACATCTCCGGTACCGGAAATATCAGGACGTGTGAAAGAGGCGTTATATCAGGTTTTTATGTTTGGCTGCTGCCATACACTAAACAATGCTTTTTATTGTAAAAAATAGTTGTTGCATCACCATATTTTGAAAGCTATAATTTTTACATATTTTGTCCCACAGAGTCATGTGAGGTCTTGTTTTTTACAGGACAAGTTGACATTTTTATTGGTGCCATTTTTGGGCGCATGACATTTTTTTATCACATTTTATTCCGATTTTTGGGAGGCAGACATCAGGTCTCCATGGCAGCGATCAGGACCCTTCGTCACGTCGCGGGGTCTCGGATACAAAGGCAGAGGGGCTGTCAGCCCTCTGCCTGCTCCCGGAATGCTGTGATCATGTTCGATCGCAGTATTCCAGGGGTTAAAGTTCCAGGAGCGGTCTGTGACCGCTCCTGGCACTTAGTGCTGGGTGTTATCTGTGAGAATCAGTTGACACCCGGCTGCTATCGGCCGCACACCCCCCGTGTGAGCGGCTGATCGCAATGACGTACTATTCCATCCATGGGAAGTAAAGCCCAGGTCACATGGATGGAATAGCATGTCTGATGGCAGAGAGGGGCTTTTCTTGTTGACAACATATCCATTCACCTCTCACTCTTCCTTACGAGATGAGACAAACAGAGATAATCAGATAAAGAAAGGTCACAACATTTATCTACAGTACATGTTTCTGCTCCTTCTTTTCCACTCATTCTGGAAAAGGTATTTGTTTGTTTCTGTGCTTCTACATTACTAAATTATGTCCTCCAGTAATATAGATGCAGATTTTTGCTTCAACTAGCGTGACTCTTTCTACAGAACTTCTTTGTGGGCCTTTCCTTTTTTCCTTCATGATGCTGGCTGCATTATGCCTCGGTGCATCCCAGCAAGTGCTGGGGCCCTGAGCAAGCAGGGAGGCCCAATCGCTGTCAGGGACACCGGCGCGGTATAGTCCTCCTCGCTTGGTCAATGCCCTGGTAATTGCAATACTTAACTCCTCCCGTTCATGTGCTGTGGCATCTCAATCTCGTCTTCTGACTCTGACTTTTCAGGTCAGAGAGCGCGATGACATCACTATAGCTCGCTTCCTACTCCGAACAGTCACATTGCAGAGATCCGGAATACGGTGATACTGAGGAGTCTGGAGCTGGGCAGCGATCAGTGAAGAGAGGTGAGTATTTCATTTTTTTATGTTTGAACCAATATATGGGGCCCATCATATACTGGAGCATCATATGGGGCTCATTATATATGGAGCATTATATGGGGCCAATCATATACTGGAGCAACATATGGAGCCCATGCTATACTGTATGGAGCCTTATATGGGTCTCATTATGTATGGATTAATATATGGGGTCCATTATTCTGTGTGGAGCATTATATGGAGCCCAATATTCTGTATGGAGAATTATACGGGTGCATTATTCTGTATGGAGCATTATATGGGGTCTATCATATTGCATGGAGCACTATATGGGGCTCATTATACTGTTTGGATCAGTAAATGGGGTCCATTATACTGTATGAAGCAATATATGAGGCTTATTATTCTGTATGGAGCATTACAGTATATGGGGTTGATTATTCTGTATGGAGCACTATGTGGTGCCCATAATACTGTGTGGAGCAATATATGGAGCTCATTATTCTGTATGGAGCAATATCTGGGGCCCAATATTCTGTATGGAACAATATATGGGGCTCATTATTCTGTATGGAGCACTATGTGGTGACTGTAATACTGTATGGAGCAATATATGGGGCTCATTTTTCTCTATGGAGCACTATGTGGTGCCCATAATACTGTATGGAGGACTATACTGTCTGGTTTCTGAGTTGATTTCACTCATGTAATATAAGAAGTAAGTGAAAATTTGGGCATTGTACTATACCTATATTTATTTGCAGTATCTGTGCATCATGAATTGTGGTATGTGTTAAAGAGGCTAATTTGCCTGGTACCCACGAAACCCTGGAACCAGCCCAGTACAGTTGCAGCCTGGATCTGCACGTTCTCCTGAAATCAGTCTTGTAGCACGTAGACATAAAACTTGCTATTGTAGTGTCAGAGAACAGGACAGCAGCAGTGCTGAGGGACCAGAGTGCTGGACATGACCTTCTTGCAGATGATATGCTTCTGCTCTCTTGTGCTCTGTATCTAGAGTCGCAGGAAGGGAAGTGGCGACTACGTAATGAGAACATAGTAAGCCAGACTGCACATATGGGTGTTTGCCCTGTCACCTCTAAGATTTGGCCATGTTTTGAGTGGCCAGCTTCATAAGGTGAAAAAACAAAAGCCCTTGGAGATATTTGCACAGCTAGTTGAAGGGAAATTTGCATCTATATTACCGGGTGTAACTTTGAAATGGACGGGTACAGAAGAAAAAAGTCAAAATGAGTGGAACAGTGGCAATTGGAGGAGGAGATACCTAGTTTAAATAAAAAAATCAAGAGAAAGGCTCCATGCCCTTATGGCATGGCTCCTTTATAGCTATTTGGGCTACCTCCATGGTATTTACACGTGGCCTGCTTCCATAGTAAGTACATTCTGCTATAGCAGCAATATGTTAGTTTGCTATAGCAATATACCAGTCTAGACAATGGGGAAAATATATTTGCTTTTAACACCCATACATTAACCAAAATAGCTTTTTACAGTCATTTTTGGTGATCATTTCCACATTTTTTTTCTTTTTTTCTTCTTTTGGATCATTTCCACATAAAATATTTTTTATAAATATGCCTAAAATTCTCTAATGATATTACCTGAGTTATTAATGACAAGCTTAGAGCAAATATTGCTCGTTTCAACCAACCTGGCACCCCCGGGCCTCTTCTATTAGCAAAGCCAGCCGTGCTTTATACTATCACATTGAATATTTTTGATGTGTGATATGACTGCATTATGAATTATTAAGCTATACTTAATTACATATACACAAGAAATAGTCACATATTTAGAATGTAATTATTATGTAGGGAACAAGAAAAGTTATTTAGCGAGGTCATTAGTCACTTAGTTCCTCTGGCTATAGCACTTTTGACTCCTTAGACCCTGTATAATTTCACTTCAAGGTCAATTTATTATTTATGAAGCTCAAAGTTAGGGTTAGAGCACTCATAAGTTTGACCATGACTTTGAGAAAAGAGTATCCAGCCTCGATTTATAAAATGTGTCAATCTGAGTAGCTAGAAAGCATGCAAACATTTCTGTCTCAGCATGTATTTTTATTTTGCCAAAAGAAACACTCAATTAGTCTGAAGAAAGTGTTCAACCTGCATTACTAGTCTTTACATAATGAGATTTGGGTTAATGGTTTTTATAATAACTTCTTTATTGCCTGAGGTCTTCTTGGCTGTAGCTGGAGTCACAAGGCAATATGATAAATATGATAATTGGCTAGTGTCATTTTAAATAAGAGGATGAGGCAACAAAATGCCAAGCATAGCGTCAGGAGATTAGGATAACAGAGTATACATCATTGGAGTCTCAATTGTCTACAAATATACTGTAGGTAAACGACTATTAAAAAACTTTTTAAAATTTAAATTAGTTTTTATATTAGTTTTATAATTTTATTTTGATGGGAGATTTACACAGTTATCGCTTCCTTTTTAGTTTCCTTTTAAAAAAGTACAGTACATATTCGTTAATGAACAATTGTGTCCAAAGATTCTGACTGCCTTTAAATAGTGCAAGAGCCAGCATTGTTTTTTGGGGGCACTTCCTTAGGGTCCGCATCCTCAAAGGGCCAACCATAATTCTTCATCCCCTCAATGAAGATGCACATCATTACTTACAGTGCCTGATGTGCATCCTCCATAGTTCCAGACTGTTACTCTCAACTTCAGATTCCTTACAGTGTTGGGTCAGAAGGAAAGTCCAGGAAGGGCAGAGATCATAGATTGCAGAGTGTTGGGCAGAGAGTAATTAGTAGTCTACAGTCCTAATGGTGCTGTGTCCCTCTTCTCTCCTTGATGTAGGCAAGTGAAAAAAGATGTAGTGTGCCCATGACCCCCTCAAGGACAGTCCCTCCATGATTGTGAGAGTAGTAGGACCTGAAAGCGTAGAGTGATAGATCCAGTTAAGGAGGTTATTTGCATGTATAAGTGTAGGTAATGTGTGTGTGTATACAGTCGTGCTCAAAAGAGTTGTCACCCTTGAAATTGTTCCAGAAAATGAAGTATTGCTCAGACAAAATTATTGCACTTACACATGTTTTGTTATTGACATGTTTAATTCTTTTGTGCATATTGGAACAACACAAACAAAACAAACAAAAAAAAAAGCAAATTGGACATAACTTCACACAAAGAAAAACAAAGGCTCACAGCACTCACTTTTCTGGGGCGCCCGTTCCACATCCAGGGAACCGTCCCGGATATTATCAGACCAATCAATGTATAATGAACAGCGCTCCATCCAGGTGTAGAAATCTTCAAAATACGCTTTATTGAGCCATGGTACAGCAGGAACGTTTCGACCACAACTTGGTCTTTGTCAAGCATGACAAAGACCAAGTTGTGGTCGAAACGTTGCTGCTGTACCATGGCTCAATAAAGCGTATTTTGAAGATTTCTACACCTGGATGGAGCGCTGTTCATTATACAGTGATAACTTCACACAAAGCCATAAAAATGGGCCAGACAAAATTGTTGGCACCTTTCCAAAATTATGTGTAAATAGCTTTGTTTCCAGCATGCTATATTCGTTCAAACACACCAGTTGCAAGTAACAGTTGTGGGCAATATGAAAATCACATAACATTTTTGACTGTAGGTACTATTTTTTCTTTTTAGGCCTCATTCCACAGTTTGGCTATGTACCTGAGGAAGTGGACAGGACATCCACGAAACGTGTAGTTTTATAGCCTTGAATAACGGATGCAACTCTTCTGAACTCTGTGGTTCCCTTGCTTGATTCTGGAGGAGCACGGAATGGTCGATATCTTGAATATCCTATCCAATACTTCTTGAAGATCCGTCGTGGGTCCGGTGCCATCTTCAGCCCTCCCATCATACTCATTATATGTGTTGTGCATACTCACAACTTGTAAAGGTGAGAATTTTACCTTGCAGAAAACTAAATGTTAATTTGGTAACTGCGCTATTGCGGCCCCTCTCTTTACCATTTCTAAAAGATACATTAAAATAAGTGGGGAGCATCACAAAGACAAAACGTTAATGACCAAGCATGAGATAAAACGATATTGTGTATGGCCAGTATCAACATCTATATCAAGTAATTGGTTGTACATTAAAAACATGGTACTAAATGAGACTAGGAAATAATAGACGGATTACAGTAACAAGTTACAGGGTAAGGCCGGAGTCACACTAAACGTATGAAAAATCGGTCCGAGTCTCCCTGCCAGAGTCGCACGAATGTTCTGTGTATTGTCATCCATGTGTAATACATTTGCAATGCGATGATGTGATTTTCTCGCACCTATGTGCCCTTATGACATCCGTATGGCTTTACATTTCTCACTGATTTTCCCCATTGAAATTAATTGCTCAGTGGGCTGAAATGAGAAAAATGTGTGCGGATTTGTCACAAGTCACACTGATAGTCCATGTGGTGTCCGAGTTTTTCTCGCACCATAGGCTTGCATTGGCGAGACTCGGCCAATATAGCATGCTGCGATTTTACATGCACGTTAAATACGCCCAAGAAGAAATACAGTGATGAGAGCTGCCCCATAGATTAACACTGGTCCGAGTGCTATTTGATGTTTACTCGCATAGTACTCGTCCGTATTCAACGGTAGTGTGATCCTGGCCTAAGATGAACTCACACTAACTCTTTTGGTATCTGTCAACAATAAGTGCATCTTCTGCTAATCTTACATGGAGAGCCAATAAGAGCCAAAGCAGCATTTCACATAGAAAGAAACATCATTTGGCTCACAGCTAGCTACTGTATATATGTATGGGAATTATTGTTTGGCCGGCAGCTATCTCTCACCACTTTCCCATACTCAGGAGCACTTGTTCTACCTGTGATCTCTATGAGAGAGCCACTGCCCAACTTGTCTCACCAAGCAGGTTCTGCCGTTGTTAGTCTAATGTGTATGAGAGCCATAGAGTGACAGTTTTACAACTTTGTTTCAGGAATTGGTGGGTGTGTCAGGATCTACACCCTCACCAGTCAAAAGTTATCTAGAATGACAATTGCATTTTAACACTCATTACCAAAGTCTTACTCTATGACCCCAACTGTCTCTCTGTTAGGCCGGTTTCACACGTCAGTGGCTTCGGTACGTGAGGTGACAGTTTCCTCACGTACCGGAGACACTGACACACGTAGACCCATAAAAATCAATGCATCTGTGCAGATGTCATTGATTTTTTGCGGACCGTGTCTCCGTGTGCCAAACACGGAGACATGTCAGTGTTCGTGGGAGCGCACGTATTACACGGACCCATTAAAGTCAATGGGTCCGTGTAAAACACGGACCACACACGGACCTTCTCCGTTTGCAGTCCGTGTGGCGTGCAGGAGACAGCGCTACAGTAAGCGCTGTCCCCCCCACTGGTGCTGAATCCGCGATTCATATGTTCCCTGCAGCAGCGTTTGCTGCAGAGAAAATATGAATAATAGTGTTTAAAATAAAGATCTATGTGTCCCCCGCCCTCCCACCCCCTGTGCGCCCCCCCGCTGTTCTGAAAATACTCACCCGCCTCCCTCGCAGTGTTCTGTGCTGGCCGCCCCTTCTACTGTATGCGGTCACGTGGGGCCGACGATTAGAGTCATGAATATGTGGCTCCACCTCCCATAGGGGTGGAGCCGCCTATTCATGACTGTAAATGAGCGGCCCCACGTGACCGCATACAGGAGAAGATGGGGCCAGACCAGGAAGCAGCGTCAGCCAACGAGGGAGCGGGTGAGTATTTTCAGAACAGCGGGGGGGCGCACAGGGGGTGGGAGGGCGGCGGACACATAGATCTTTATTTTAAACACTATTATTCATATTTTCTCTGCAGCAAACGCTGCTGCAGGGAACATATGAATTGCTCAGCACCAGATGCTGGTAGTACGTGTGGTACCCAGCACAGTGCGTGTGGTACCCAGTGGGCACACGGGCGGCACACGTGTGCCACACTGATGTTCACCAGAAACGCAGGGGCACACGTACATGGATAACTCCGGTACCGATTTTTTCCGGTACTGGAATTATCTGGACGTGTGGGACAGCCCTTACTCAGTGGTGTCCAATTGTCCCTGTCTTGATGTCCAGCCAGGAGTGTAACTAGCGACTTCACATGCAGGTGGGAGAAGTGAGTACTGTGGAGATGACAGGGAAAGAGAGGAAAAGAACTGTGCTGACCTTGGATGTCCAGTTGCATAGCAAGCTTCACAGCACCGTCAGACTTCACATCTAAGGCCGGGGTCACACTTGCAACTGCAATGCGAGAAACTGGCGCGAGTCTCTCGCCTCAATACCTGGCTGTTATGATTTCCCAATGGCAGGGAAATCAAAAATAACAAACGGACTAGCTCTCGGGTGATGGAAACTAAAGTGACCGTGACCTGAACCTGACACAACACTGGAAGTAGCCGGGGAGTGTTTCCTACGATGCCCTAGACACCACGCGCCAGCCGGAGATCTAACTACCCCTATCAGAGGAATATACAGGCCTGCCTTACCTCCAGAGATGAACCCCAAAAGGAGATAGCAGGCCCCCACAAATATTGACGGTGAGTCAAGAGGAAAAGACACACGTAGGATGAACAGCAGATTTAGCACAGTGAGGTCCGCTTACTAGATAGCAGAAGTACAGGAAAGAGTTACTTCACGGTCAACTTCAAAACACTACTCAAAAACGCCATCCTGAAATTACTTTAAAACTCCAGTGACAACTCATGCCACTGGAGTGGCAATTTCAGTCCACGAGAGCTTCCAGCTGCAGAGAGTCACATTGCAGATAGCTGGACAAAAAATAACATTAACTAGGAACAATATTCAACTTAGCTGAACTGGAACTTGAGGCAGGAGAATGCAACAGAATGCTACTGATACATTGTTGGCCGGCATCGGACCAGCAGCCAAGCAGCCTTAAATAGGAAACTCCCCTAATGGGTGTCAACAGGTGATCAAGGATAGGAGAAGGCAAATAAGTGGCAATACCATAAAACACCACCGGGGGAGCCCACAAACAGAATTCACAACAGTACCCCCCCCTTAAGGAGGGGGCACCGAACCCTCACCAGAACCACCAGGGCGATCTGGATGAGCACTATGGAATGCACGAACCAAATCAGGAGCATGAACATCAGATGCTGTCACCCAAGAATTATCCTCCTGACCATAGCCTTTCCACTTAACCAGATACTGAAGTTTCCGTCTGGAAACACGGGAGTCCAAGATCTTTTCTACCACATACTCCAACTCACCCTCAACCAGCACAGGAGCAGGAGGATCAGCAGACGGAACAACCGGCACCTCATACCTCCGCAATAATGACCGATGAAAAACATTATGAATAGTAAAATATGCTGGGAGGTCCAAACGAAAGGACACAGGATTGAGGACCTCCAGAATCCTATAAGGGCCGATAAACCGAGGCTTAAACTTAGGAGACGAGACCTTCATAGGAACAAATCGAGAAGACAACCAAACCAGGTCCCCAACACAAAGACGAGGACCGACACGCCGATGACGATTAGTGAACTGTTGAGTCTTCTCCTGGGACAACTTCAGATTGTCCACAACCTGTCCCCAAATCTGATGCATTCTATCAACCACAGCATCTACTCCAGGACAATCCGAAGATTCCAATTGACTGGACGAAAAGCGAGGGTGAAACCCTGAATTACAAAAAAATGGAGAAACCAAAGTGGCAGAACTGGCCCGATTGTTAAGGGCAAACTCTGCCAATGGCAAAAAATCAAGCCAATCGTCCTGATCAGCGGACACAAAACACCTCAAGTAAGTCTCCAAGGTCTGATTAGTACGCTCAGTCTGGCCATTGGTCTGAGGATGGAATGCAGACGAAAACGACAAGTCGATGCCCATCCTGGCACAGAACGCCCGCCAAAATCTAGACACAAACTGAGTACCCCTGTCAGAAACTATATTCTCAGGAATACCATGCAAACGCACAACATTCTGAAAAAATAGAGGGACCAGCTCAGAGGAGGAGGGCAATTTGGGCAAAGGTACCAAGTGAACCATCTTGGAAAAACGGTCACACACCACCCAGATGACGGACATCCTACGAGAAACAGGAAGGTCAGAAATAAAGTCCATAGAGATGTGCGTCCAAGGCCTCTTAGGAATAGGCAAGGGCAACAACAACCCGCTGGCCCGGGAACAGCAGGGCTTAGCCCGAGCACAAACATCACAAGACTGCACAAAAATACGTACATCTCGAGACAAGGAAGGCCACCAGAAGGACCTAGACACCAGATCCCTGGTGCCAAAAATTCCAGGATGACCTGCCAACGCGGAAGAGTGAACCTCCGAAATAACTCTACTGGTCCAGTCATCAGGGACAAACAGTCTACCAGGCGGACAGCGATCAGGCCTATCCACCTGAAACTCCTGCAAAGAGCGCCGCAGGTCTGGGGAGACAGCTGACAATATCACCCCATCCTTCAGGATGCCAGTAGGTTCGGAATCACCAGGCGAGTCAGGCTCAAAACTCCTAGAGAGGGCATCCGCCCTCACATTCTTAGACCCAGGCAGATATGAGACCACAAAGTTAAATCGAGAGAAAAACAACGACCAGCGCGCCTGTCTAGGATTCAGACGCCTGGCTGACTCAAGATAAATTAGATTTTTGTGGTCAGTCAAGACCACCACCTGGTGTCTAGCACCCTCAAGCCAATGACGCCACTCCTCAAATGCCCACTTCATGGCCAAGAGCTCCCGATTTCCAACATCATAATTTCGCTCAGCGGGCGAAAACTTTCGAGAGAAAAACGCACATGGTCTCATCACTGAGCAGTCAGGACCTTTCTGCGACAAAACTGCACCTGCTCCGATCTCGGAAGCATCTACTTCAACCTGGAACGGGAGCGAAACATCAGGCTGGCGCAACACAGGAGCAGAAGAAAAGCGGCGCTTAAGCTCCCGAAAGGCCTCCACAGCCGCAGAGGACCAATTAGCAACATCAGCACCCTTCTTGGTCAAATCAGTCAAAGGTTTAGCAATGGCAGAAAAACCCGCTATGAATCGGAGATAGAAATTAGCAAATCCCAAGAATTTCTGAAGACTCTTTAGAGAAGTAGGTTGTATCCAATCACAAATAGCCTGAACCTTAACAGGGTCCATCTCCATAGATGAAGGGGAAAAAATATATCCCAGAAAGGAAATTCTCTGAACCCCAAAAATACACTTTGAGCCCTTCACAAATAGAGAATTAGCTCGTAAAACCTGAAAAACTCTCCTGACCTGTTGAACATGAGATTCCCAGTCCTCCGAAAAAATCAAAATATCATCCAAATACACAATCATAAATTTATCCAGATATTCACGGAAAATATCGTGCATAAAGGACTGAAAAACGGAAGGGGCATTCGCGAGACCGAAAGGCATTACCAAATACTCAAAATGGCCTTCAGGCGTATTAAATGCGGTCTTCCACTCATCCCCCTGCTTAATCCGCACCAAATTATACGCACCACGTAGATCGATCTTAGTGAACCACTTCGCCCCCTTTATGCGAGCAAAAAGATCAGTCAGTAAAGGTAACGGGTACTGGTATTTAAGAGTAATCTTATTCAGAAGTCGATAGTCGATACAAGGTCTCAATGAACCATCCTTTTTACCCACAAAGAAAAACCCTGCCCCTAGAGGAGACAACGAGGGGCGAATATGAGCGAAACATCAGGCTGGCGCAACACAGGAGCAGAAGAAAAGCGGCGCTTAAGCTCCCGAAAGGCCTCCACAGCCGCAGAGGACCAATTAGCAACATCAGCACCCTTCTTGGTCAAATCAGTCAAAGGTTTAGCAATGGCAGAAAAACCCGCTATGAATCGGCGATAGAAATTAGCAAATCCCAAGAATTTCTGAAGACTCTTTAGAGAAGTAGGTTGTATCCAATCACAAATAGCCTGAACCTTAACAGGGTCCATCTCCATAGATGAAGGGGAAAAAATATATCCCAGAAAGGAAATTCTCTGAACCCCAAAAATACACTTTGAGCCCTTCACAAATAGAGAATTAGCTCGTAAAACCTGAAAAACTCTCCTGACCTGTTGAACATGAGATTCCCAGTCCTCCGAAAAAATCAAAATATCATCCAAATACACAATCATAAATTTATCCAGATATTCACGGAAAATATCGTGCATAAAGGACTGAAAAACGGAAGGGGCATTCGCGAGACCGAAAGGCATTACCAAATACTCAAAATGGCCTTCAGGCGTATTAAATGCGGTCTTCCACTCATCCCCCTGCTTAATCCGCACCAAATTATACGCACCACGTAGATCGATCTTAGTGAACCACTTCGCCCCCTTTATGCGAGCAAAAAGATCAGTCAGTAAAGGTAACGGGTACTGGTATTTAACAGTAATCTTATTCAGAAGTCGATAGTCGATACAAGGTCTCAATGAACCATCCTTTTTACCCACAAAGAAAAACCCTGCCCCTAGAGGAGACAACGAGGGGCGAATATGACCCTTTTCCAAAGATTCTCTGATATACTCCCGCATAGCAGTATGTTCAGGTACAGACAAATTAAACAAGCGACCCTTAGGAAATTTACTACCGGGAATCAACTCAATAGCGCAGTCACACTCTCTGTGAGGGGGGAGAGAATCAGTTTTAGGCTCCTGAAAGACATCATAAAAATCTGACAGAAATGCTGGGATCTCAGAGGGAGTAGATGAAGAAATGGGAACCAAAGGTGCATCCCCATGAATCCCCCGACATCCCCAACTCAGCACAGACATTGATCTCCAGTCCAAGACTGGATTATGAATTTGTAACCATGGTAATCCAAGTACTAATACGTCATGTAGATTATATAACACAAGGAAACGAATAATCTCCTGATGGTCTGGGGAAAGATGCATAGTCACTTGTGTCCAATATTGTGGTTTATTGCTAGCCAAAGGTGTAGAATCAATACCCTTTAAGGGAATAGAAACCTCCAGAGGCTCTAAATCAAACCCACAACGCTTGGCAAAGGACCAATCCATGAGACTCAGAGCGGCACCAGAATCCACATAAGCATCCACAGTAACAGATGATAAAGTACAAATCAATGTCACGGACAAAAGAAATTTAGACTGCAAGGTACCCATAGAAAAAGATTTATCAACCTTTTTATCAACCTTCTTTATGCGTTTAGAGCATGCTGATATAACATGAGCTGGATCTCCACAATAGAAGCACAACCCATTTTTGCGCCTGTAATTCTGTCGTTCGCCTCTAGACAATACACTATCGCATTGCATATGCTCTGGTGCCTTTTCAGAGGTCACCGCCAAATGATGCACAGGTTTTTGCTCAGAAGATACCGCCATATGGTGCACAGGTTTTTGCTCAGAAGATACCGCCATATGGTGCACAGGTTTTTGCTCAAAAGATACCGCCATATGGTGCACAGATTTGCGCTCCCGTAAACGCCGATCAATCTGGATAGCCAATTTCATGGCATCATTCAGACCTGTAGGCACAGGGAACCCCACCATGACATCCTTCACGGCATCAGAGAGACCTTCTCTGAAATTAGCTGCTAGAGCGCACTCATTCCATTTAGTAAGTACCGACCATTTACGAAATTTCTGGCAGTATATCTCAGCTTCATCTTGCCCTTGGGAAAGAGCTATCAAGGCTTTCTCAGCCAAAATCTCTAAATTAGGTTCTTCATAAAGCAACCCCAAAGCCAGAAAAAACGCATCTACATTTAATAACGCAGGATCCCCTGGCGACAATGCAAATGCCCAACTTTGTGGGTCACCCCGCAATAGAGAAATAACAATTTTAACCTGTTGCGCAGGATCACCAGCAGAGTGAGATCTCAGAGACAAAAACAATTTACAATTCTCTCTGAAATTCAAAAAACGGGATCTGTCTCCGGTAAAAAATTCAGGCATAGGGATCTTAGGTTCAGACATTGGAGCACGTATAACAAAATCTTGTAAGTTCTGGACCTTTGAAGCCAGGTTATTCAGACCTGCAACCAAACTCTGTGGATCCATGATTCAAACAGGTGTAACCAAAGCCATTCAAAGATTAAGAGGAGAGGAAAAAAAAAAAAAAAGGCTGAAGACTGCAGTTTAAGCAAGGAGTACAAATAAGCACTAAGGTGCACTTTCCAAACACAGAAGGAAAAAAAAAAAAAAAAAAACCTTTTCATATCCTTTCCTGCTTTAGTGCATAGTTTTAACACATGTGGCCGGCCAAACTGTTATGATTTCCCAATGGCAGGGAAATCAAAAATAACAAACGGACTAGCTCTCGGGTGATGGAAACTAAAGTGACCGTGACCTGAACCTGACACAACACTGGAAGTAGCCGGGGAGTGTTTCCTACGATGCCCTAGACACCACGCGCCAGCCGGAGATCTAACTACCCCTATCAGAGGAATATACAGGCCTGCCTTACCTCCAGAGATGAACCCCAAAAGGAGATAGCAGGCCCCCACAAATATTGACGGTGAGTCAAGAGGAAAAGACACACGTAGGATGAACAGCAGATTTAGCACAGTGAGGTCCGCTTACTAGATAGCAGAAGTACAGGAAAGAGTTACTTCACGGTCAACTTCAAAACACTACTCAAAAACGCCATCCTGAAATTACTTTAAAACTCCAGTGACAACTCATGCCACTGGAGTGGCAATTTCAGTCCACGAGAGCTTCCAGCTGCAGAGAGTCACATTGCAGATAGCTGGACAAAAAATAACATTAACTAGGAACAATATTCAACTTAGCTGAACTGGAACTTGAGGCAGGAGAATGCAACAGAATGCTACTGATACATTGTTGGCCGGCATCGGACCAGCAGCCAAGCAGCCTTAAATAGGAAACTCCCCTAATGGGTGTCAACAGGTGATCAAGGATAGGAGAAGGCAAATAAGTGGCAATACCATAAAACACCACCGGGGGAGCCCACAAACAGAATTCACAACACCTGGCACTGACGCCGGCACTCGGGATCGGAGTGTGTGGCTGCATGTATTTCTATGCAGCTGAACGCTCCAGTCCAAACCGCCGCCGGCAGTGCCGGGTATTGAGGCAAGAGCCTCGCGTATGTTTCTCTCATTGTAGTTGCAAGTGTGACCCCTGCCTAAGCCATTTTCCCTCCCCAGTGTCATGTGACTCATTAGTGTTACAAGGTCTTGGGAGTGAATGGGGAGCAGGTGTGCAAAACTTGGTCTTATCACTCTCACACTGTTTAGACTCAGGGTATGTGCACACGTCTGGATTTCTTGCAGAAATTTCCTGAAGAAAACCGGAAATTTTCTGCAAGAAATCCGCATTTTTTTTTGCGCTTTTTTTCAGTTTTTTTCGCGTTTTTTTAGCATTCTGCAAGCGTAAGTTTTCCAAGCGATCTGTAGCATCGCTTGGAAAACTGACTGACAAGTTGGTCACACTTGTCAAACATACTGTTTGACAAGTGTGACCAACTTTTTATACTATAGATGCTGCTTATGCAGCATCTATAGTAAAAGATAGAATGTTTAAAAATAATAAAAAAAATAAAAAAATGGTTATACTCACCCTCTGCAGACAGCCAATCTCCTCAGCGGCATCCGTTCCTACAGATGCCGGTGTGGTTCAGGACCTTCGATGACGTCGCGGCTTGTGATTGGTCGCGTGAGTCACATGAGCGGTCACGCGACCAATCACAAGACAGCGACGTCATCACAGGTCCTGAACCACACCATCTATAGGAACGGAAGAGAAAGCATGCACCGGAGAGGCGGGAACACTTCGGGGGCCATCAGAGGGTGAGTATATCACTGTTTTTTATTTTAATTCTTTTTTTTTTACCAATTATATGGTGCCCAGTCCGTGGAGGAGAGTCTCCTCTCCTCCACCCTGGGTACCAACCGCACATAATCTGCTTACTTCCCGCATGGTGGGCACAGCCCCGTGTGGGAAGTAAGCAGATCAATGCACTCCTAGGTGTGCGGAATCCACGCAATTCGGCATTTTTAATGAACATGTTGCTTTTTTTTCCGCGATGCGATTTTTTGGCGGAAAAAAATGCAAAATTTGCACAAAAAATGCGGAATACTCTGTAAATAATAGGAGGCATATGTAAGCGTTTTTTTGCGTTTTTATCACATTTTTATAGCGAAAAAACGCGAAAAAAACGCGAAAAATCCTGAACGTGTGCACATGGCCTCAGACTCAATGTGTCTAAGGCTGGAGTCACACTACTGTACAATACAGCCCAGTACTATGCAATATACTATTGTATAGCACTCGGCCCTCTGTTACTCTATGGGGCAGCGCACTTCTGCGATTATTTTCTCTTGCTGAATTAACATGCAAGAACAATTGCAGCATGCTGCGATTGGCACCGAGACTAGCCGAGTCTCGGCTCACTCACACCCATATAAGTCTATGTGTGAGTGTGAAACAATGCACATCACTCGGATATCTTCCGAGTGTGGTGCAAAATACGCTGGCAGTAGAGGAGATAGAGAAATTACTTTCTCCGACTCCTCTGCAGCTGTGCTCCGATCCTCTGTGCGCAAGAGGATCGGAGGGAGTACAGTAGCATGACACTCAGCTCCCACTTGCAGCACAGCAGAAAAACCTGAAACAACACTGATGCCAGAATAATTAATGAGAAAACTGACATGTCAATTCTCGGTTCTTCCCTGCCCTGTGCTTTCACTCAAATCAGTCAAAAATGCACAAAAAACATGGTAAAAAAGTCTGTTTTTTGCAGCTGCGTTTTTCCTGCCAAGAGATGAAGAAATGGTACAGAACTTTTACTCAATGTGTGCACATACACTTAGGCTATGTTCACGCATTGAGTTCCTGTTGCTTATTTTTTCCACAGGCAAAACTTGCTTTCATGTCAGTAAAAAAGCTGTTTACAAAAAGCAGGTTTTGATTAGTTTTTACTGTATTTTTATTGCTGCACTTTTGTTGTCTCTTGTGCATGTTGAAAAAGTTTAGTTGCCTAAAAAAAGGCATCATTTACCTTCCTTATGTTTTTGCACAAGAAATGTAGAAAAACCTGGTACCTGCATTTTTTTCTGCATTTCTGCACTTACCCATTGTGTCAGTATGGGTGAGAAAATGCTGCAAATATGCTGAAAAAAAAAGACACTGAAAGAAGTGACATGTTGCAGATTTCAAAAATGCAGCAGTTTTCCACATCAGTCAGAAAAATAAAACCAATGTGTGTGCAGAAGATTTCTGGAATCTCATATACTCTGCTGGAAGTGTAAAATGCAGCTTAAAATGTGCATTAAAAAATACAGCAAAAACAAAACACTAGAAAAATGCAACGTGTAAGCCTAGCCTAGATCTCTTTCCAGCATTTGAATAACCTTGGCTCCCAGCAGTAGAAGGAGTTTCCAAAAGTTTTTACAGCCTGAAAATTTAAAAAAATGTCAAGTGAGCTTTGATGCTAAGTGTCAAAACCCCTGGCAACAAAATGAGTGCACCTCTAAATGAAAATGGCCAAATTGTGCCCAATTTGTCATTTTCCTTCTCCTGTGTCTCATTAGTGTTATAGGGTCTCAGGTGTGAATGGGGAGCAGGTGTGCAAAATCTGGTGTTATCACTCTCACACTGCCAGGACTCAAACCCAGCAGCTCTTGTGCACCAGGCTGCAGCTCTTCACACTGAGCTATTCAGCTTGCTGGGCAGTTTGTTGCTAAACCAGATACTAGTACCTGTGTTGTTTCTGGTTGTCTCCACCATGAGTTCCTGATTGTTTTCACCCAAGGTTCCCTATTGGCTCAACCATGTGATCTTCTGATTGAGATTGAACACCCTACTTAAACCTGACACTGCACTTCCTTGCTTGCAAGATTATTGAGCTTCTAGCCTTTAGTCTAGCTTCTTTCCACATGCTGCTTATCCTCAAGATACTACTGGTGCACCCTGTACCGACCTATGGCTATTTACTGACTATAATACCTGCTTATAGTCCAACTATACTGCTGCTCTGTGTACCGACCTCTGGCTATTTCCGGACTATGATACCTGCTTATCCTCCCAACTATACTGCTGCTCTGTGTACCGACCTCTGGCTATTTCCGGACTATGATACCTGCTTATCCTCCCAACTATACTGCTGCACTGTGTACCGTCCTCTGGCTATTTCCTGATGACACTACCTGCTTGTGCTGCTCCTAGTGATTGCAATATCACTACTCCAAGTCAGCCAGTCCATAACACACTCTCTCATACTGGTCACTGGAAGTTCAAAGTGGCACTTCATGGTAAATAACTCTCTGAGCATCTGAAAAAATAGAATTGTTGCTCTACATAAATGGCTTAGGCTAAAAGAAGACTGCCAACACACTAAACTTGAGCTGCAGCACAGTGGACAAGACCATACAGCAGTTTAACAAGGAAGATTCCACTCTGAACTGGCCTTGCTATGGTCGATCAAAGCAGTTGAGTGCATGTGCTCAGCGCCATTTCCAGAGGTTCTCGTTTCAAAATAGAAGTATGAATGCTGTCAACGTTGCTACAGAGGATAAAGGGGTGGGGGGTCAGCCTGTCAGTGCTCAGACCATACGCCGCACACTGCATCACATTGGTCTGCATGGCTGTAATCCCAGAAGGAAGCCTCTTCTAAAGATGATGCACAAGAATGTCCACAGACACACTGCTGAACACAAGCAGATTAAGGACATGGCTTACTGGAACGATATACTGTGGTCTGATGAGGCCAAGAAGCTTATTTAGTTCAAATGGTGTTAAGGGTGTGTGACAGCAAACAGGTGAGGAGTACAAAGGCAAGTGTGTCTTGCCCTACAGTCAAGCATGGTGTCATGGTTTGGTGCTGCATGAGTGCTGCCGTAGTGCTTTAGGGAGCTACAGTTTATTGAGGAAGTTATGAACGTCAACTTGTACTGTAACATACTGAAGCAGAGTATGATCCCCCTCCCTTCAGAAACTGGGAAGCATGACTATTCCAATATGATTATGACCCCAAACACACCTCCAAGATGATCACTGCCTTGCTAAAGAAATTGATGGTAAATGTGCTGGACTGGCCAATCATTTCTGCAGACAATCAACCCTATTGAGCATCTGTGGGGCATCCTCAAACATAAGGGAAGGTGAAGGAGCGATCATCTGTGGGGCATCCTCAAACATAAGGGAAGGTGAAGGAGCGAGCATTGTGGGGCATCCTCAAACATAAGGGAAGGTGAAAGAGTGAGCATCTGTGGGGCATCCTCAAACATAAGTGAAGGTGAAGGAGCGCCTGATCTCCAATATCCACCTGCTCTGTGATGTCGTCATGGAGGAGTGGAAGAGGAATCCAGTGGCAACCTATGAAGCTCTAGCAAACTCTGTGCCCAAAAGAGTTGTCAGTGCTTGAAAATAATGGTGGCCGCACAAAATATTGACACTTTGGTAACAATTTGACCATTTTCACTTAGGGATGGACTCACTTTTCTTGCCTGTGGTGTATACATTAATGGCTGTGTGTTGAGTTATTTAGAGAGCATACCAAAATTACACTGTTATATAAGTTCTACACTGACTATATTACATTGTATAAAAGTGTCAGATCTTCAGTGTTGTCCCGTGAAAAAGTTGAACAAAATATTTACAAAAATGTGATAGGTGTACTCAGTGGCGTAACTTGAAACTCATGGGCCCCGATGCGAAAATGCCAACAAGGCCCCTAAATATTTTAAATCTTTAATTCCAATAGTCTTTTTCTATAGGTCAAAGGGACTTTTAGGGCCCCCTAGGCTCCAGAGCCCGGATGCAATTGCAATCCCTGCACCTGTTGTAGTTATGCCCCTGGGTATACTTACTTTTCTAATATACTGTAAATCCAATGCCACTTCCTACAGTATATCTATCCTTACAGCCTTTTTATACACATACCCAATCTGCAGTACATGACACTTCTCAGGCCCTATATATATACCGTCCCATCCTGCAATACATTATTATTACTATGCATTGCTTATATAGTGCTATCATATTCTGGAGCGCTTTAAAGACATTATCATTACTGTCCCCATTGGGGCTCACAATCTAAATTCTCTATCACTATTTATTTGCAGTGTAGGAGGAAACCAGAGTACCTGATGGAAACCAATGCAAACATGGGGAGTGCATACAAACTCCTTGGGGATGTTGTCTTTGGTGAGATATGAACCCAGGACGCCAGCACTGCAAAACAACAGTGCTAACCGCTGACCGCTGACCCACCATTGCTCCTCTTCGGCCGGGTTCACATTAGCGTATGTGTGCCCAGTGTATACCTGCTTACCAATCTGCATGCATCTTGCGCACATATATTTAAGATTTCGTATGCAGGGACATGCGTTAGCATGCGTTTGCATTTCGTGGTGTGCGGCGAATGCAACATGTTGCATTTTTTGAGGCATCAATTTAACGCAGACATACGCATGCGAATGAGTGTGTCAAAACAACTCATTACAGTCTATGGGAATGCATTGTTACACAAGCATGTGTACTTCACACTAATCATGTCCAGGAAATGATGCCACCACCTGCAAAATCCCTGATGTATAAAAGGGGGTCAGGAGACAGGAAGTCCATTACTCTCAAGACTCTGGATGCGAGGATAAGACTCTGGATTTAAGTAGTAAGTATAAAAGCTTTAGAAATGTCTGTCTCTCTCTCAATGCATTCTGTACTCTGTACTTATGTTTTGTTTTCTGTTCCTTCTAGACTGTTTTTTTCCTGTCCTGGACTCCTTGCCTGGCTTGCTCATTCCTTTCCGTGATTACCTGTTGTAGATTGCTCCTGTGGCCCTGTGTAAGTATGAGTGTGTGTACTATGTTGCTCTGCCCAGTCTCACAATCTGCTGAGTTTCACATCCTTCGTCACTTTGTGTCTTATTTTCTCCTTGTAGAATGTGCGGTGCTGTTGTCCCCATTTTCCGCTGTGGTGCTGCTGTCCCTGTGTTGTGCTGCTGTTGCGGTGCTGTGCTGCCTGCTGTGCTGCTGGACTGCTGCCTGTAATGTAAGTATTGGCCTTCAATTTTTTTTTTTTTGCTTAATTGTGTTTGTATCTTTTAAACAACTTCAATTTTTCTTATCTGTTCTTTTCTGCAGTGTTTCACTTGACTGCTGCCTGCTCTTCAAACATGTCCTCCAGTGAAGACCTGACTGCTTCCAGGGTGGACATGACACTGATTATGCAATCACATTTGATATACTGATTGGTATGTATTGACTAGCAAATTTTTGGTCTGAAAGTGCCCCTCTCGGCTTATACCCGAGTCACGGTCGGCGGGTGAGGGGGAGAGGGTGCTGAGGCATACTTAACTGCTTCCGGGGCTCCTGGCGCTGTCCCTGCAGTCCCACGGTCTCCGGGTGCCGCAGCTCTTCCCCTGTTCAGTGGTCACGTGGGACCGCTCATTAGAGAAATGAATATGGACTCCACTCCCATAGGGGCGGAGCCGCCTATTCATTTCTCTAATCAGCGGTGCCGGTGACCGCTGACAGAGGAAGAGCTGCGGCACCGAAGACCAGCTGTCCGGGGGAAGGAGTGGGACGCCGGGAGCAGGTAAGTATTACATATTCACCTGTCCGCGTTCCACACGCCGGGCGCCGCTCTGTCTTCCCGGCGTCTCTCTCTCCGCACTGACTGTGCAGGTCAGAGGGCGCGATGACGCATATAGTGTGCGCGCCGCCCTCTGCCTGTTCAGTCAGTGCAGAGAGACACCGGGACGGGACGCTGAGGAGCTGCAAGCAAGACAGGTGAGTATGTGTTTTATTATTTTTATTGCAGCAGCAGCACAGCTTTCTATGGCACAGCTTTCTATGGTACATCTATGGGGCAATAATGAACGGTGCAGAGCACTATATGGCACAGCTATGGGGCAATTATGAACGGTGCAGAGCACTATATGGCACAGCTATGGGGCAATAACGGTGCAGAGCACTATATGGCACAGCTATGGGGCAATAATGAACGGTGCAGAGCACTATATGGCACAGCTATGGGGCAATAATGAACGGTGCAGAGCACTATATGGCACAGCTATGGGGCAATTATGAACGGTGTAGAGCACTATATGGCACAGCTATGGGGCAATTATGAACGGTGCAGAGCACTATATGGCACAGCTATGGGGCAATAACGGTGCAGAGCACTATATGGCACAGCTATGGGGCAATAATGAACGGTGCAGAGCACTATATGGCACAGCTATGGGGCAATAATGAACGGTGCAGAGCACTATATGGCACAGCTATAGGGCAATAATGAACGGTGCAGAGCACTATATGGCACAGCTATGGGGCAATTATGAACGGTGCAGAGCACTATATGGCACAGCTATGGGGCAATAACGGTGCAGAGCACTATATGGCACAGCTATGGGGCAATAATGAACGGTGCAGAGCACTATATGGCACAGCTATGGGGCAATTATGAACGGTGCAGAGCACTATATGGCACAGCTATGGGGCAATAACGGTGCAGAGCACTATATGGCACAGCTATGGGGCCATAATGAACGGTATGGAGCATCTATTTTTATTTTTGAATTCACCGGTAGCTGCTGCATTTTCCACCCTAGGCTAATACTCGAGTCAATAAGTTTTCCCAGTTTTTTGTGGCAAAATTAGGGGGGTCGGCTTATACTCGGGTCGGCTTATACTCGAGTATATACGGAATATGAAGATAGGACTAGTGGTATAGTCATTTTGACTACTTGCACTTTTTATTTCCCTTCTGTGACTACATTTTTCGAAATTCCGTCTTGAGAATCGGTGACTTTTCCTCAAATAGGATGTGAAAAAAGATTTTGTGACAATAAATAATTTTGGTGAGAAAATTGCGCGTTTTTTTCTAAATTTACCTTTAACTACTAAAGGTAGTCATTTTGACTACCTACTATATTTTGCTGTCCTTTTGTCACTAAATGTTGCTGTAAAGTTTTGTGCATAATTTTTTCACTGTATCTTATTTACCCTGATGTTCATCATCGATGATGATGTTCATGTAGATGTAGTTCAATTCAGATGACAACTTTTCACATTTTCCTTGTGTTACCTGGTTCTATTACTGTGTAAAGCCCCCGTCTCACTAAGCGAGATCGCTAGCGAGATCGCTGCTGAGTCACAAGTTTTGTGACGCAACAGCGACCTCAGTAGCGATCTCGCTATGTGTGACACGTAGCAGCGACCAGGCCCCTGCTGTGAGATCGCTGGTCATGTCGGAATGGCCTGGACCTTTTTTTGATCGTTGAGGTCCCGCTGGGTAGCACACATCGCTGTGTTTGACACCTTACCAACGACCTCGTTGATGACTCAGACACTGAATCGTCATAATAGCTCCCATGTGACATCGTTGTACAGGTCGCTACAGGTCGCTGGTGAGATGTCAAACAGTGAGATCGCAGCTGCGATCGTTGGAAGATCTCACTGTTTGACATCTCACCAGCGACCACATAGCGACGCAGCAACGATCCCTGACAGGTCATATCGTTGTCGCGATCGCTTTAGCGTCACTAAAGGCCCCGTCACACACAGCGACGCTGCAGCGATACAGACAACGATGCTGATCGCTGCAGCGTCGCTGTTTTGTCGCTGTGTGGTCGCTGGGGAGCTGTCACACAGACAGCTCTCTCCAGCGACCAACGATCAGGGGAACGACTTCGGCATCGTTGAAACTGTCTTCAACGAAGCCGAAGTCCCCCTGCAGCACCCGGGTAACCAGGGTAAACATCGGGTTACTAAGCGCAGGGCTGCGCTTAGTAACCCGATGTTTACCCTGGTTACCAAAAAAAACAAACAGTACATACTCACCATCTGATGTCCGTCAGGTCCCTTGCCGTCTGCTTCCTGCTCTGACTGAGTGCCGCCGTACAGTGAGAGCAGAGCGCAGCTGTGACGTCACCGCTGTGCTGTACTTTCACTTTACGGCCGGCAGTCAGTCAGAGCAGGAAGCGGACGGCAAGGGACCTGACGGACATCAGATGGTGAGTATGTACTGTTTTTTTTTTTTTACATTTACGCTGGTAACCAGGGTAAACATCGGGTTACTAAGCGCGGCCCTGCGCTTAGTAACCCGATGTTTACCCTGGTTACCAGTGAAGACATCGCTGGATCGGTGTCACACACACCGATTCAGCGATGTCAGCGGGACCTCAACGACCAAAAAAAGGTCCAGGCCATTCCGACACAACCAGCGATCTCGCAGCAGGGGCCTGATCGCTGGTACGTGTCACACATAGCGAGATCGCTACTGAGGTCGCTGTTGCGTCACAAAACTTGTGACTCAGCAGCGATCTCACTAGCGATCTCGCTATGTGTGACGGGGCCTTAAGTGAGACGGGGCCTTATAATGCTGAACTGAAAAGAGCTTGTTTGTAATACTGTAGGGCTCTTATCTTATGCTAAAGAAGGGTGTTGTTTTTCTCTGGTCCTAGCAGTAGACAGTAGTCTGGATAGTAAGTTTACTTTCAGTTCAGCTGAAGAGACAAAGAGAACACATGCAGACATAAGAGCTCAGAAAACTCATACAAGTGTATATCAGATACAACATTTTATTGTCATATTATTCCATTATTTTGTACTGTATAGTGTGAAGCAGCAATTTTTTTTGGGGAAAAACTATATTTGCATACAGCTTGATGTTATTAGTTATAGTTTACAGCTAGAAAGAATATTTTTTTATCTGCAAATGGGCAATATGCATGAATATAGCAATAATGCAATGTAATGGTTTATGACGCAAAAACGATAAAAATTACGTGTTTTTTTTTTCATTTTTCTTTTGTTTATGATCAACCATGTTCACATACAGTATAATTCTGCGAAAAAATTTATAAATTAGCTAAAACATCAAGACTTTTGTACGTCCAGTCAAAAATGAACGAACATTATATTTGTATAGTGGTAGCGAACAGAACAGCAGGGATATGTTACTGGTGATTCTCATTGTATTCTGTGTTATATGAATAAATAGTGTATATATGTCCAGTACTGCTATTTTCTGTTATAGTTTTACAATGATCCTAGCAATAACACTTGTAAAGGACCCCCTGCATCTACCTCAATGAATTGTTAGGAAAGAGTTTAGCTGTCTGTCAACTGATTGATGATTGTAAAACGTCTATTATTATTGTTTTACTTAGTTTACTTTTGTTATTTCCTGTAGAAAAATATGAAAAATCAGAAAAAAAACATTCCAAAGCATTACTGTTGGATCTCACAATAATAATACATTAAAAAATATATAATTATTAATAAATAACCACAAATGAAACTCTAAAAATAAACGAAAACAAGTCAGTAGTCAGAATGACTACATTCAGTAGTTCTAGTTGGGGTCACGAGTAGTGTTGAGCGATACCGTCCGATACTTGAAAGTATCGGTATCGGAAAGTATCGGCCGATACCGGCAAAGTATCGGATCCAATCCGATACCGATACCCGATACCAATACAAGTCAATGGGACTCATGTATCGGACGGTATTCCTGATGGTTCCCAGGGTCTGAAGGAGAGGAAACTCTCCTTCAGGCCCTGGGAACCATATAAATGTGTAAAAGAAAGAATTAAAATAAAAAATATCGCTGTACTCACCTGTCCGACGCAGCCGGGACTTCAGCGAGGGAACCGGCAGCGTTGTTTGTTTAAAATTCGCGCTATTACTTGGTTACGTGAATTCCCGGCTTGTGATTGGTCAGGTCGGCCATGTTGCCGGGACGCGGACCAATCACAGCAAGCCGTGACGAAATTACGTCACGGCTTGCTGTGATTGGTCCGCGTCCCGGCAATATGGCCGCCCTGACCAATCACAAGCCGTGACGTCACGGGAGGCTGGACACGCGCTCATTTTAAAATGGGCGCGTGTCCAGCCTCCCGTGACGTCACGGCTTGTGATTGGTTGCGCCGCGGTCAACCAATCACAAGCCGGGAGGCTGGACGCGCTCATTTTAAAATGGGCGCGTGTCCAGCCTCCCGTGACGTCACGGCTTGTGATTGGTTGCGCCGCGGTCAACCAATTACAAGTCGGGAGGCTGGACGCGCTCATTTTAAAATGGGCGCGTGTCCAGCCTCCCGTGACGTCACGGCTTGTGATTGGTTGCGCCGCGGTCAACCAATCACAAGCCGGGAGGCTGGACGCGCTCATTTTAAAATGGGCGCGTGTCCAGCCTCCCGTGACGTCACGGCTTGTGATTGGTCAGGGCGGCCATATTGCCGGGACGCGGACCAATCACAGCAAGCCGTGACGTAATTTCGTCACGGCTTGCTGTGATTGGTCCGCGTCCCGGCAACGTGGCCGACCTGACCAATCACAAGCCGGGAATTCACGTAACCAAGTAATAGCGCGAATTTTAAACAAACAACGCTGCCGGTTCCCTCGCTGAAGTCCCGGCTGCGTCGGACAGGTGAGTATAGCGATATTTTTTATTTTAATTCTCTCTTTTACACATTTTAACATTAATGTTGTTGCGATACCCGATACCCGATACCACAAGAGTATCGGAATCCCGGTATCGGAATTCCGATACAGCAAGTATCGGCCGATACCCGATACTTGCAGCATCGGAATGCTCAACACTAGTCACGAGTCCAGTAGTCCTAGTGTTAACTATATACAGTATACTTAGATCTGTTGTGAAATTGGATTCTGGGCTCCCCCGGTGGCCACTTGTGGAATTGTACTTGTGTGCATCATCCCCTCTGTTCACCTGCTCCTATCAGGATGTGGGAGTCGCTATATAACCTTGCTCCTCTGTCAGTTTCATGCCGGTCAACAATGTAATCAGAAGCCTTTCTGTGCATGTTCCTGCTACTAGACAACTCCCAGCTAAGTTGGACTTTTGTCCTTGTGTGTTTTTGCATTTTGTTCCTGTTCACAGCTGCTGTTTCGTTACTGTGTCTGGAAAGCTCTTGTGAGCGGAAATTGCCACTCTGGTGTTATGAGTTAATGCTAGAGTCTTAAAGTAATTTCTGGATGGTGTTTTGATAGAGTTTTCTGCTGACCATGAAAGTGCCCTTTCTGTCTTCTTGCTATCTAGAAAGCGGACCTCGATTTTTGCTAAACCTATTTTCATACTACGTTTGTCATTTCATCTAAAATCACCGCCAATATATGTGGGGGCCTCTGTCTGCCTTTTGGGAAAATTTCTCTAGAGGTGAGCCAGGACTGTCTTTTCCTCTGCTAGGATTAGGTAGTTCTCCGGCTGGCGCTGGGCATCTAGGTATAAAAAAACGTAGGCATGCTACCCGGCCACTTCTAGTTGTGCAGCAGGTTTAGTTCATGGTCAGTATAGTTTCCATCTTCCAAGAGCTAGTTCTCATATATGCTGGGCTATGTTCTCTCGCCATTGAGAATCATAACAGTTTGACCGGCCCAAAAAAAAGGGTTAAATTACTGGCTGAGAAAGGAGAGAAAAAAGAAGTCTGCTACAATTTTTTTTTTTTTTTTTCCCTCTAGTTCTGAGTGTGCTCTTAATTGAATCACTTGCTAGTCTGCCTATACTGCAGCCTTCCTCTCTTTCTCTCCTTCTAATCCTTGAATGGCTCTGTGTTCACCTGTTTCAAATGGATCTTCAGAGTGTAGCTACAGGTTTGAATAATCTCGCCACAAAGGTACAAAATTTGCAAGATTTTGTTGTTCATGCACCTATGTCTGAGCCTAGAATTCCTTTGCCTGAATTCTTCTCGGGGAATAGATCTCACTTTCAAAATTTTAAAAATAATTGCAAATTGTTTTTGTCCCTGAAGTCTCGCTCTGCCGGAGACCCTGCACAGCAGGTCAGGATTGTAATTTCCTTGCTCCGGGGCGACCCTCAAGACTGGGCTTTTGCATTGGCACCAGGGGATCCTGCGTTGCTCAATGTGGATGCGTTTTTTCTGGCCTTGGGGTTGCTTTATGAGGAACCTCATTTAGAGCTTCAGGCGGAAAAGGCCTTGATGTCCTTGTCTCAGGGGCAAGATGAAGCTGAAATATACTGCCAAAAATTCCGCAAATGGTCTGTGCTTACTCAGTGGAATGAGTGCGCCCTGGCGGCGATTTTCAGAGAAGGTCTCTCTGATGCCATTAAGGATGTTATGGTGGGGTTCCCTGTGCCTGCGAGTCTGAATGAGTCCATGACGATGGCTATTCAGATCGATAGGCGTCTGCGGGAGCGCAAACCTGTGCACCATTTGGCGGTGTCTACTGAGAAAACGCCAGAAAATATGCAATGTGATAGAATTCTGTCCAGAAGCGAGCGGCAGAATTTTAGACGAAAAAATGGGTTGTGCTTCTATTGTGGTGATTCAACTCATGTTATATCAGCATGCTCTAAGCGTACTAAGAAGCCTGACAAGTCTGTTTCAATTAGCACTTTACAGTCTAAGTTTATTCTATCTGTGACCCTGATTTGTTCTTTGTCATCTATTACCGCGGACGCCTATGTCGACTCTGGCGCTGCTTTGAGTCTTATGGATTGGTCCTTTGCCAAACGCTGTGGGTATGATTTGGAGCCATTGGAGGCTCCGATACCTCTGAAAGGGATTGACTCCACCCCATTGGCTAGTAATAAACCACAATACTGGACACAAGTGACTATGCGTGTTAATCCGGATCACCAGGAGGTTATTCGCTTTCTGGTGCTGTATAATCTACATGATGTTTTGGTGCTGGGATTGCCATGGCTGCAATCTCATAACCCAGTCCTCGACTGGAGAGCTATGTCTGTGTTAAGCTGGGGATGTAAAGGAACTCATGGGGACGTACCTTTGGTTTCCATTTCATCATCTATTCCCTCTGAGATTCCTGAATTCTTGTCTGACTTTCGTGACGTTTTTGAAGAACCCAAGGTTGGTTCACTACCTCCGCACCGGGAGTGCGATTGTGCCATAGACTTGATTCCGGGTAGTAAATACCCTAAGGGTCGTTTATTTAATCTGTCTGTGCCCGAACACGCGGCTATGCGAGAATATATAAAGGAGTCCTTGGAAAAGGGACATATTCGTCCTTCGTCATCTCCCTTAGGAGCCGGTTTTTTCTTTGTGTCTAAAAAAGACGGCTCTTTGAGGCCGTGTATTGATTATCGACTTTTGAATAAAATCACGGTTAAATATCAATATCCGTTACCACTGCTTACTGATTTGTTTGCTCGTATAAAGGGGGCCAAGTGGTTCTCTAAGATTGATCTCCGTGGGGCGTATAATTTGGTGCGAATCAAGCAGGGGGATGAGTGGAAAACCGCATTTAATACGCCCGAGGGCCATTTTGAGTATTTGGTGATGCCTTTTGGTCTTTCAAATGCCCCTTCAGTCTTCCAGTCCTTTATGCATGACATTTTCCGCGATTATTTGGATAAATTTATGATTGTGTATCTGGATGATATTCTGATTTTTTCGGATGACTGGGACTCTCATGTCCAGCAGGTCAGGAGGGTTTTTCAGGTTTTGCGGTCTAATTCCTTGTGTGTGAAGGGTTCTAAGTGTGTTTTTGGGGTTCAAAAGATTTCCTTCTTGGGATACATTTTTTCCCCCTCTTCCATCGAGATGGATCCTGTCAAGGTTCAGGCTATTGGTGATTGGACGCAACCCTCTTCTCTTAAGAGTCTTCAGAAATTTTTGGGCTTTGCTAACTTTTATCGTCGATTTATTGCTGGTTTTTCTGATGTTGTAAAACCATTGACTGATTTGACTAAGAAGGGTGCTGATGTTGCTGATTGGTCCCCTGATGCTGTGGAGGCCTTTCGGGAGCTCAAGCGCCGCTTTTCTTCCGCCCCAGTGTTGCGTCAGCCTGATGTTGCTCTTCCTTTTCAGGTTGAGGTCGACGCTTCTGAAATCGGAGCTGGGGCGGTGTTGTCGCAGAGAAGTTCCGACTGCTCCGTGATGAGACCTTGTGCTTTTTTTTCCCGTAAATTTTCGCCCGCCGAGCGGAATTATGATATTGGGAATCGGGAGCTTTTGGCCATGAAGTGGGCTTTTGAGGAGTGGCGTCACTGGCTTGAGGGGGCCAGACATCAGGTGGTGGTATTGACTGACCACAAAAATTTAATTTACCTTGAGTCTGCCAGGCGCCTGAATCCTAGACAGGCGCGCTGGTCGTTGTTTTTCTCTCAGTTTAATTTTGTGGTGTCTTACCTACCGGGTTCTAAGAATGTTAAGGCGGATGCCCTTTCTAGGAGTTTTGAGCCTGACTCCCCTGGTAATTCTGAGCCCACAGGTATCCTTAAAGATGGAGTGATATTGTCTGCCGTTTCTCCAGACCTGCGGCGGGCCTTGCAGGAGTTTCAGGCGGATAGACCTGATCGTTGCCCACCTGGTAGACTGTTTGTTCCTGATGATTGGACCAGTAGAGTCATCTCTGAGGTTCATTCTTCTGCGTTGGCAGGTCATCCTGGAATCTTTGGTACCAGGGATTTGGTGGCAAGGTCCTTCTGGTGGCCTTCCCTGTCACGAGATGTGCGAGGCTTTGTGCAGTCTTGTGACGTTTGTGCTCGGGCCAAGCCTTGTTGTTCTCGGGCTAGTGGATTGTTGTTACCCTTGCCTATCCCGAAGAGGCCTTGGACGCACATCTCGATGGATTTTATTTCGGATCTGCCTGTTTCTCATAAGATGTCTGTCATCTGGGTGGTGTGTGACCGTTTCTCTAAGATGGTCCATCTGGTTCCCTTGCCTAAGTTGCCTTCTTCTTCCGAGTTGGTTCCTCTGTTTTTTCAAAATGTTGTTCGTTTGCATGGTATTCCGGAGAATATCGTTTCTGACAGAGGGACCCAATTCGTGTCTAGATTTTGGCGGGCATTCTGTGCTAGGATGGGCATAGATTTGTCTTTTTCGTCTGCTTTCCATCCTCAGACTAATGGCCAGACCGAGCGGACTAATCAGACCTTGGAGACATATTTGAGGTGTTTTGTGTCTGCGGATCAGGATGATTGGGTTGCCTTTTTGCCTTTGGCGGAGTTCGCCCTCAATAATCGGGCCAGCTCTGCCACCTTGGTGTCCCCGTTTTTCTGTAATTCGGGGTTTCATCCTCGATTTTCCTCCGGTCAAGTGGAATCTTCGGATTGTCCTGGAGTGGATGCTGTGGTGGAGAGGTTGCATCAGATTTGGGGGCAGGTGGTGGACAATTTGAAGTTGTCCCAGGAGAAGACTCAGCTTTTTGCCAACCGCCGTCGTCGTGTTGGTCCTCGGCTTTGTGTTGGGGACTTGGTGTGGTTGTCTTCTCGTTTTGTCCCTATGAGGGTTTCTTCTCCTAAGTTTAAGCCTCGGTTCATCGGCCCGTACAAGATATTGGAGATTCTTAACCCTGTGTCCTTCCGTTTGGACCTCCCTGCATCCTTTTCTATTCATAATGTTTTTCATCGGTCATTGTTGCGCAGTTATGAGGTACCGGCTGTGCCTTCCGTTGAGCCTCCTGCTCCGGTGTTGGTTGAGGGTGAGTTGGAGTACGTTGTGGAAAAGATCTTGGACTCTCGTGTTTCCAGACGGAAACTCCAGTATCTGGTCAAATGGAAGGGATACGGTCAGGAGGATAATTCTTGGGTCACTGCCTCTGATGTTCATGCCTCCGATCTTGTCCGTGCCTTTCATAGGGCTCATCCTGATCGCCCTGGTGGTTCTGGTGAGGGTTCGGTGCCCCCTCCTTGACTTAACTAGAAAGCGGACCTCGATTTTTGCTAAACCTATTTTCATACTACGTTTGTCATTTCATCTAAAATCACCGCCAATATATGTGGGGGCCTCTGTCTGCCTTTTGGGAAAATTTCTCTAGAGGTGAGCCAGGACTGTCTTTTCCTCTGCTAGGATTAGGTAGTTCTCCGGCTGGCGCTGGGCATCTAGGTATAAAAAAACGTAGGCATGCTACCCGGCCACTTCTAGTTGTGCGGCAGGTTTAGTTCATGGTCAGTATAGTTTCCATCTTCCAAGAGCTAGTTCTCATATATGCTGGGCTATGTTCTCTCGCCATTGAGAATCATAACAGATCATCACCAAGAGGCTTTTAAACATCATCTGTCTGAAATATCAGAGAAGCAACACCAAGACAGAGAACCCCTGGGAGATTACCTACACTGCATACATGTACAGGTACCCCAGTTTTGGCATATGTCTTAGTCATGTTTCTCTGGTCTTATATAGTGATTTACACTATGTAGTAACTCTAGTTTCACCCACACCTTCAAGTGGCCACTTTTCAAGGTTGGATGAAATTGAGATATCATGGAGTCATCAGACGAGGGGCCATAAGCCCCTAGAAAATAAAAGCCACAAGGATTTAGATCAAACCACCACCGGCATACTTTCAGTAAATCTTAATGTTTTACAATGACAAACAGCAAACATATAGAGGCTTAGAACTGTTTGTGAAGTGAATAAACAAACATTTATCAAGATTGTTTCACTATGAGCATTGTCTGCCACATCGCTAAATGTTTTACAAGAAATGCGGCTATGTGATTATCTGAATGCATTCGGTATACAGTATTTCAGTCTTGTTTATAAATCGCCATTTGTATATTCTCCATTTGTATATTTGAGGCAGACAAAGTTAAGGCTCGCAAGGAGAGAAACTAATATAGTGGACAAAGCTATATTTTTAATGTACTACTGAGGCAAAGTAACAGCATTGCTTTCATTTGCACGCAACTTTACTTACAGTTACATCTCTATGCACAACAGTTTTTCGTATAGGCTCCTGGATACGCTTTATATTATGTACTGAATTCTCTGAGCAATATATGTACTCTCCCTGCTGGAATAATATTTTAAGATCTGCTCAAAGGCCATTTTCTACTATTCTGAAATACCAACCACCAGAGCTAAGGACCTAACTCCAAAAAAGAGACATGGCAAGGATATGCATATAATTACAATATTTCTTTATTTTGTAATGGTAACAACATATACACTCACCGGCCACTTTATCAGGTACACCATGCTAGTAACGGGTTGGACCCCCTTTTGCCTTCAGAACTGCCTCAATTCTTCGTGGCATAGATTCAACAAGGTGCTGGAAGCATTCCTCAGAGATTTTGGTCCATATTGACATGATGGCATCACACAGTTGCCGCAGATTTGTCGGCTGCACATCCCAAAGATGCTCCATACAAGGCAGGATGGATCCATGCTTTCATGTTGTTTACGCCAAATTCTGACCCTACCATCCGAATGTCGCAGCAGAAATCGAGACTCATCAGACCAAGCAACGTTTTTCCAATCTTCTACTGTCCAATTTCGATGAGCTTGTGCAAATTGTAGCCTCAGTTTCCTGTTCTTAGCTGAAAGGAGTGGTACCCGGTGTGGTCTTCTGCTGCTGTAGCCCATCTGCCTCAAAGTTCGACGCACTGTGCGTTCAGAGATGCTCTTAGGCCTACCTTGGTTGTAACGGGTGGCGATTTGAGTCACTGTTGCCTTTCTATCAGCTCGAACCAGTCTGCCCATTCTCCTCTGACCTCTGGCATCAACAAGGCATTTCCGCCCACAGAACTGCCGCTCACTGGATTTTTTTTCTTTTTCGGGCCATTCTCTGTAAACCCTAGAGATGGTTGTGCGTGAAAATCCCAGTAGATCAGCAGTTTCTGAAATACTCAGACCAGCCCTTCTGGCACCAACAACCATGCCACGTTCAAAGGCACTCAAATCACCTTTCTTCCCCATACTGATGCTCGGTTTGAACTGCAGGAGATTGTCTTGACCATGTCTACATGCCTAAATGCACTGAGTTGCCGCCATGTGATTGGCTGATTAGAAATTAAGTGTTAACAAGAAGTTGGACAGGTGTACCTAATAAAGTGGCCAGTGAGTGTATATATATATATAAAAAATGTGCACATTGGAAGGATATAAATAACAACAATCGCCAAGTTAAAATCACCAATAATAAAACCTATATAGGTAGATGGAGGGTATGCCAAAAAGGGAAATTAATATCAGGACTCAATGCAAAAGTAATATGTGATATACAAGTGCTAAAAACAGGGGGAATAAAATGTTTCAAAAGTGAACATCTAAAAAAAGAGTGTCCATGGGTTTAAAATAGAATAACCCATAGTGCAATGTAATCTGACCACATGGCCAATCACCTGTAGAGAGTGCAAATACGCAAGCAAACAGTGTGGTAAGAAACCGTAAAGTAACACTGTGCAAAAATTAGCAATGTGTAAACAGGGGTGAGGAGGGAAAATAATGAAAGAGTACCTGTACCTTAATGGCAACCCCTGCGGGTGCGCTTTGGTTGGATTTGGTGTTGCCATTAAGGTACAGGTACTCTTTCATTATTTTCCCTCCTCACCCCTGTTTACACATTGCTAATTTTTGCACAGTGTTACTTTACGGTATCTTACCCAATTCCCAATGCAGGGTCCTGTTTTTATAAAATGAAATAGTGCCTTCACAGCCCCTGTGCCCAAAAATCACCGGCCTATAACAGTACTGAGCACGTGCACCCTGGTCATCTAGTGGCAGTTAAAGGACACATTGCAGGAGACAGACTTAAGAATTATGCCCAATGTAATGTAATGCCCAATTCCCCAATGTGGGGTCCTGTTTTTACAAAATAAAATAGTGCCTGAACAGCCCCCGTGCCCAAAAATCACCGGCCTATAACAGTAAAGAGCACATTCACTCTGGTCATCTAGTGGTTCTGGATGATGAGGATGAGGATAAAGAGGAGGAGAACAACAAGCAGACCAAATGTGGAAGCGTATACCCATGTGTGGTTGTGAAGAGGTGCATGAGAATACACCTCCCTAAAAGAGAGAATGCATTTGAGGTTATGTTTCACTGTTTTCACTTGGTGGTGTACAGAAGTCTTTCCCAATCCAGGCCTTGTTCATTTTGATAAGAGTCAGCCTGTCAGCATTTTCAGTTGACAGGCGGATGCGCTTGTCTGTTATAATTCCACCAGCGGCACTAAAACCCCTCTCTGACAGAACGCTAGCAGCAGGGCAGGCCAGGACCTCGAAGGCGTAGAGAGCCAGTTCATGCCACTTGTCCAGCTTGGATACCCAATAATTAAAAGGCACAGAAGAATCACGGAGGACGTTTGTACGACCTGCAACGTACTCCCTCACCGTCTTCCCAAACATTGCACTTCTTGTGACAGCAGCCCTTGCCTCTGTGCCGCCACGATGGGAGGGTCTGAGAAAACTGTCCCAGAACTTGGCCATTGTTCCCCTGCCTGAGATGGATTGTACTTCTGTCTCTCTCACTTGGAGTACTTGGTTGTACAACAAACTCTGACGTCTGCTGCCAGCATTCTCACATGGGAATTTTCCCATGGGAAGTAATTCTGCTACAAGGGCCCTGTGGTACTGCAACATTTTAGTACACCTCTCTGCCTCAGGCAGAAGAGATTGAAAGTTCTCCTTGTAGCGTGGGTCTAGAAGTGTCACCAACCAGTAATGAGAGTCACCCAAAATTTTGATAATCCGAGGGTCACGTGAAATGCAGCACAACATAAAGTCAGCCATGCATGCCATGCATGCCAGACTGCTAAAAGGCAAGACTTCCGTGTCCTCACCAACAGGACGACTGACCATGCTGTCCTCCTCCTCCTCATCCTCCTCCTCCCTGTCCTCAGGCCATCCCCGCTGAACAGAAGCTAATACAGATGTGTTTGTAGTACCGTCTATAGCACATGAAAGTAGCTCCTGTTCTTCCACCTTATTCCCTACCAATCCACTTTGAGAAGACATGAGGCTGGGCTGAGTGTAATCCCCCTGTATGTTTCCTTGCTCCATGTCCTCGTGCTCCGCCTGCAATGCATCCTCTTTGACTGTGAGCTGAGAGTTTTTCAGAATGCTGAGAAGCGGGATGGTGATGCTAATTATGGCATCATCGTCGCTCACCATCTCGATGCAGTCCTCAAAGTTTTGGAGGATGTTACATATGTTTGACAACCATGTCCACTCCTGAGGTCTTATGTGTGAAGTCTGACCTGAAATTCGACAGCCTTGTTGATGTTGGTAGTCAACAACAGCCCTCTTCTACTCACAAATCCTTTCCAACATATGCAGTGTAGAGTTCCAGCGCGTGGGGCCATCACACAACAGTCAGTGAGCTGGAAGCTGAAAACGCTGCTGAAGCATGGCTAGGGCGGCTGAAGCTGTAGCTGACTTTCTAAAATGGGCAGACAGACGGCATACTTTCATTAGCAGACCCGGCAGCTCCGGGTAGCTTTTCAGAAAACGTTGAACCACGAGGTTAAGCACATGGGCCAAGCAAGGTACGTGTGTGAGCTCACCTTGTCTCAGAGCCACCACCAGGTTACGGCCATTGTCACACACGATCATGCCTGGCTGTAGGCTCAGCGGTGTCATCCAAACATCTGACTGCTCTTTCAGCGCTGTCCACAACTCTTCTGCATTGTGCGGTTTGTCACCTATGCAGATTAATAAATAATAATAATAATAATTTTATTTATATAGCGCCAACATATTCCGCAGCGCTTTGCAAGTTATAGAGGGGACTTGTACAGACAATAGACATTACAGCATAACAGAAATCACAGTTCAAAACAGATACCAGGAGGAATGAGGGCCCTGCTCGCAAGCTTACAAACTATGAGGAAAAGGGGAGACACGAGAGGTGGATGGTAACAATTGCTTTAGTTATTTGGACCAGCCATAGTGTAAGGCTCGGGTGTTCATGTAAAGCTGCATGAACCAGTTAACAGCCTAAGTATGTAGCAGTACAGACACAGAGGCTATTGACTGCATAAAGTGTATGAGAACATGATGCGAGGAACCTGATTATGTTTTTTTTTTATTTTTTTTTTATTTTAATAGGCCACACAGGGATAGTTAGGTTAATTCGTTGAGGCGGTAGGCCAGTCTGAACAAATGCATTTTTAGGGCACGCTTAAAACTGTGGGGATTGGGGATTAATCATATTAACCTAGGTAGTGCATTCCAAAGAATCGGCGCAGCACGTGTAAAGTCTTGGAGACGGGAGTGGGAGGTTCTGATTATTGAGGATGCTAACCTGAGGTCATTAGCGGAGCGGAGGGCACGGGTAGGGTGGTAGACTGAGACCAGAGAGGAGATGTAGGGTGGTGCTGAGCCATGGAGTGCTTTGTGGATGAGGGTAGTAGTTTTGTACTGGATTCTGGAGTGGATGGGTAGCCAGTGTAATGACTGGCACAAGGTAGAGGCATCGGTGTAACGGTTGGTGAGGAATATGATCCTGGCAGCAGCATTCAGGACAGATTGGAGCGGGGAGAGTTTGGTAAGAGGGAGGCCGATTAGTAGAGAGTTACAATAGTCCAGACGAGAATGAATAAGTAAGACAGTAAGAGTTTTTGCAGAGTCGAAAGTAAGAAAAGGGCGAATTCTAGAAATATTTTTGAGATGCAGATAAGAGCGAGCCAGTGATCGGAAGTGGGGGGTGAATGAAAGCTCGGAATCAAGGATGACCCCAAGGCAGCGGGCATGTTGCTTGGGAGTAATGGTGGAACCGCACACGAAGATGGCAATGTCAGGCAAAGGTAGGTTAGTAGAGGGAGAGAACACGAGGAGTTCAGTTTTTGACAGGTTCAGTTTCAGATAGAGGGAGGACATGATGTTAGAGACAGCGGTAAGACAATCACTGGTGTTTTCTAAGAAGGTCGGAGTGAAAGCAGGAGAAGAGGTGTATAATTGGGTGTCGTCAGCATAGAGATGGTACTGGAAACCAAATCTACTGATTGTTTGTCCAATAGGGGCAGTATACAAAGAGAAGAGGAGGGGGCCTAGGACTGATCCTTGAGGAACCCCAACAGTAAGGGGAAGGGGAGAGGAGGAGGAACCAGCAAAACATACAGTGAAGGATCGGTCAGAGAGATAGGAGGAGAACCAAGAGAGAACGGTGTCCTTGATGCCGATGGAGCGGAGTATACACTCACTGGCCACTTTATTAGGTACACCTGTCCAACTTCTTGTGAACACTTAATTTCTAATCAGCCAATCACATGGCGGCAACTCAGTGCATTTAGGCATGTAGACATGGTCAAGACAATCTCCTGCAGTTCAAACCGAGCATCAGTATGGGGAAGAAAGGTGATTTGAGTGCCTTTGAACGTGGCATGGTTGTTGGTGCCAGAAGGGCTGGTCTGAGTATTTCAGAAACTGCTGATCTACTGGGATTTTCACGCACAACCATCTCTAGGGTTTACAGAGAATGGTCCGAAAAAGAAAAAAAATCCAGTGAGCGGCAGTTCTGTGGGCGGAAATGCCTTGTTGATGCCAGAGGTCAGAGGAGAATGGGCAGACTGGTTCGAGCTGATAGAAAGGCAACAGTGACTCAAATCGCCACCCGTTACAACCAAGGTAGGCCTAAGAGCATCTCTGAACGCACAGTGTGTCGAACTTTGAGGCAGATGGGCTACAGCAGCAGAAGACCACACCGGGTACCACTCCTTTCAGCTAAGAACAGGAAACTGGGGCTACAATTTGTACAAGCTCATCGAAATTGGACAGTAGAAGATTGGAAAAACGTTGCTTGGTCTGATGAGTCTCGATTTCTGCTGCGACATTCGGATGGTAGGGTCAGAATTTGGCGTAAACAACATGAAAGCATGGATCCATCCTGCCTTGTATGGAGCATCTTTGGGATGTGCAGCCGACAAATCTGCGGCAACTGTGTGATGCCATCATGTCAATATGGACCAAAATCTCTGAGGAATGCTTCCAGCACCTTGTTGAATCTATGCCACGAAGAATTGAGGCAGTTCTGAAGGCAAAAGGGGGTCCAACCCGTTACTAGCATGGTGTACCTAATAAAGTGGCCGGTGAGTGTAGTGAGGAGGAGCTGATGATCCACAGTGTCGAATGCTGCGGAAAGATCCAAGAGAATTAGCATGGAGTAGTGATTAGCTTCAAAACAGCCTGTTGCCGCTTTGCTGAGGCAGTGCTCCAGTGCTTCCAGCTTCTGACTGATGTGTTGATTTCAGAGACGGAGGATGAAGAGGAGGAGGTGCAGGAGCTGTATACTGTGGGGGCAACCCTGATTGACGTAGGCCCAGCAATCCTCGGCGTGGGCAGGATGTGTTCCATCCCAAGGTCTGACTGGGTCCCCGCTTCCACTATGTTAACCTAGTGTGCCATCATTGAGATGTACAGTCCCTGCCCACAAGCACTTGTCCATATGTCTGTGGTTAGGTGGATTTTCCCAGTAACTGCATTGTTGAGGGCACGGGTAATGTTGTGGGACACATGCTGGTGTAATGCCAGTACGGCACACTTGGAGAAATAGTGGTGACTGGGGACCGAGTATCTTGGGATGGCACCCACCATCAGGTTGCGGAAAGCTTCCATCTCAACAAGCCTAAAAGGCAGCATTTCTAGCGCAAGCAGAAGATAAATATTAGAATTGAGGACTGTGGCCTGTGGGGTGGTAGCTGGGTATTTCCCCTTGAGTTCCAAAGACTGGGTTATAGACAACTGAACACTGTGCTGGGGAAAGGACGTGGACGCACTTGCTGATGGTGCTGCTTGACTGTGGGCCACAACAGGTGCAGGGCTAGAGGCATCTTAACATGCACGGTGTACTGGGGATTGGCTTCTACACAAAACAGTGGAAGAAGCAGTGGTGTGACCAGCAGGCAGTGTTCCTGGAGCCTGGGGTTCCGCCCACAAAGTCGGGTGATTTGAAAAATAGCCAGACTCAGGAAGATCTCACAGGTGGAATGGCAACTTCACTCATGTTGGTGTTATGGGGAATGGATGGACGCCTTCTGTCTGTGGCCACCACACTGCTTCTTCCTGCCTGTTGGGGGGATATGCCTCCTTCCCCATTTGTGCTGCTGTCCTCGCTATGCATGTCCTCCTGCCAGGTTGAATCAATCACTATGTCATCCACCACCTCATCTTCCATATCCGCACCCTGCTCCTCCTGACTTTCTGGCAATTGTATCTCATCATTGTCCAACTCTTGTGACACTTTCCCACTATTGCCTTTGTGTGACAGTGGCTGGTCAAAGCTTTGGGCAGCTCTACATGCGATCTCATCTTTCCCCACTTCAAGTTGACTGGCAGAGATTTCTGAATCTTGAAATGGAAAACTGAACAGCTCTTCAGGGTGTCCAAGTGTGGGATCAGTTGTCTCAGGGCACTCGACATGGTGGGAGGAAAGGGGATCAGAGTGAGGAATTTCCTGGTCGCACTCACGGCTACTCAGACTTGACCATGTGGAAGACAAGGTGGTGGTGGTGGTGGTGGCTAAGTGACTGGAAGCATTATTTGCTATCCAACCAACAACCATTCCACACTGCTCTGGCTTCAATAGTGGTGTGCTGCGGTCCCCTAGAAACAGGGACAGGAAGGTCGAGTGAGAAGATGTGGGTCTTTGTTGTTGCCCACTTTCACCTTGCCCACGGCCTCGTCCTCTGGATGCACCATCAGCATCACATCCACTTCCCTGTCCCTTGCCTCTTGCCTTAACTATTTTAAATGGACTACTGCACTATTTCAAATGCTCAACACAAATGTCTTTATTAGTAGCAAAATAATATGTGATCAGTATGCCTGCAAATCTACGATTTTTCAAACCCAAACACCAGGCAGGTCTCAGCCTGACCTAACAGACTGTATTCAATTTTTTTTTTTTTAACACTAGAACTACCGGAGGGGTCATTTTGACCCTTTTGCTATTTCATTTTCCTATAATTTCTAAAATTTTAACAAATGAGTTCTGAGTTTTTGTGACTTTTATTTATTCATGGTAGTGTATATTTTAGGACACACAAATGAATTGAAACTTTTTCATAGGCCCGGATTTTACAATTCATACCTATAAGTAATGAAGGGGTCAATTTAACCCCATATATAAAAGTAGTAGTAGGCAAGTCTCCTAATAACAAATACATATGAGTCTACTCTGATGAAGAATGGTGACATCACTCTAAGGGTATGTGCACACGCTGCGGATTTTGCTGCGGATCCGAAGCAGTTTCCCATGTGTTTAAAGTATAATGTAAACCTATGGGAAACGAAATCCGCAGTGCACATGCTGCGGAAAAAAACGCGCGGATATGCAGCGGTTTACATTCCGCAGCATGTCAATTCTTTGTGCGGATTCCGCTGCGGGTTTACACCTGCTCCAATAGAAAACTGCAGGTGTAAACCCGCAGCAGAATCCGCAATAGAAACCGCGATAAATCCACCAGAAAAACCGCAGCAGTTTTGCCCTGCGGATTTAACAAATCCACTGCGGAAAAATCCACAGCCCTCACAGATACGTGTGCACATATCCTTACAGTTTACCAAGGTGAGCCAAATAAGAATGTAATTTTGCTCATTAGTCTTCACCCAGATGTAGCAGTTGGAAACGACAAGAAAAAAAACGGAAACGGTACAATTTTACAATAAAACAAAGGTTGGAGTGGACACAGTAGACCAGATGGCTCGAAAGTACACCACAAAATCTGGAAGCAGCCGATGGCCTGTTCAGGTGTTTTGTAATGTACTTGATTTAGCAGCTATAAACGCAACTATACTCTATAAAACAGCAACTGGGAGTAAAATTAGCAGACGGGAGTTCATTCTTCAGCTTCATGCTATGACCATGTAAAAGGAAAATGCGTGCTGTACTTGATCTTAACACTGTTCCTACTAAGTTAAAATAAATGTTCTTTAATTTGTTGGCAACAAAAAAGTTATTTTTACTCCAGAGTCAGTACTTTTGAATGGGGGTCAAAATGACCCTTAATGGTAGTTATAGGTATTATCAAACCTGCGGTAGTTCTAGTTTAAAGTTAATTTATGCAAAATAGCGCTGTATAGAATATGAGTATCACACAGCCAAAAAATAAGTACACCAGCCTCCAATGCCCAAACTTGGAGCACAGAGATATATGACGGCTGTAACGGAAATACCACACTGGCAAATCTGTGGCCTTCCAATTTTTTTTATGCTAAATAGCGCTGTATAGAATTTGGGAATCACACAGCCAAAAAATAAGTACACCGGCATCCAATGCCCAAACTTGGAGCACAGAGATATATGATGGCTGTAATGGAAATACCACACTGGCAAATATGTGGCCTTCCAATTTTTTTTACGCTTAATAGCGCTGTCTAGAATTTGAGTATCACACAGCCAAAAAATAAGTACACCGGCCTCCAATGACCAAACTTGGAGCACGCAGATATATGAGGTCTTTTTCAGTGAATTTAAAACACCAAAAAAAAGGGGCACAAGGGTAGCACACACAACAATGCTACGTATGCCTGACAAATTACCACTTTTCAACAGGCCTCAGTCTGACAGAACAGACTGTATATTTTTTTTTTGGGGGGGGGAATTTCTGGGAAAAAAAAAAAATTGGTACTGTATATAGACAGTAAATAAGCTGCAGCAGCAGGCAGTTATGAAGCTTTGGGAAGGATGCAGTAGAACCAATGGACGCACATACAGTGCCTCCAGGCCTTGCACTGATGTAGAAATGCTGTGCCCTGCCTACCTAGTGCTGCAATATTGGGACCCACGAATTAACCCTAAAAAAGGACTGTTGGTTTATCAGGAGTTGTGTGTTATGACCCCAATGGCGAGGGTCTCAGAGGAACGTGGAAGTCTGCAGAAAAAATCCAGCTCATAGGGCAGTGGTAGCTGGGTTGACCATATATCTACTCCTAACGCCAACACTAGAAGTAGCCGGGGATCATTCCTACGTTGATTCTAGATGACACGCTCCAGCCGGAGAATCTAGCTACCCCTAGTAGAGGAAAACAAAAGACCTTTCTTGCCTCCAGAGAAGGGGACCCCAAAGCTGGATAGAAGCCCCCCACAAATAATAACGGTGAGGTAAGAGGAAATGACAAACACAGAAATGAACCAGGTTTAGCACAGAGAGGCCCGCTTACTGATAGCAGAATAAAGAAAGGTAACTTATATGGTCAACAAAAACCCTATCAAAATCCACACTGGAAATTCAAGAACCCCCGAACCGTCTAACGGTCCGGGGGGAGAACACCAGCCCCCTAGAGCTTCCAGCAAAGGTCAGGATATATATTTGGAAAAAGCTGGACAAAAATACAAAACCAAAACAAAATAGCAAAAAGCAAAAAGCGGACTTAGCTGATATAACTGGAACCAGGATCAGTAGACAAGAGCACAGCAGACTAGCTCAGATAACTACGTTGCCAGGCATAGAACTGAAGGTCCAGGGAGCTTAAATAGCAACACCCTTAACTAACGACCCAGGTGCGGATAAAAGGAATGACAGAAAAACCAGAGTCAAAAAACTAGTAACCACTAGAGGGAGCAAAAAGTAAATTCACAACAGTACCCCCCCCTTAGTGAGGGGTCACCGAACCCTCACCACGACCACCAGGGCGATCAGGATGAGCGGCATGAAAGGCACGAACTAAATCGGCCGCATGAACATCAGAGGCGACCACCCAGGAATTATCCTCCTGACCATAGCCCTTCCACTTGACCAGGTACTGAAGCCTCCGCCTGGAGAGGCGAGAATCCAAGATCTTCTCCACCACGTACTCCAACTCGCCCTCAACCAACACCGGAGCAGGAGGCTCAGCAGAAGGAACTATAGGCACAATGTACCGCCGCAACAAGGACCTATGAAATACATTGTGAATAGCAAACGACACAGGAAGATCCAGACGAAAAGATACAGGATTAAGGATTTCCAATATCTTGTAAGGCCCAATAAAACGAGGTTTAAATTTGGGAGAGGAGACCTTCATAGGAACAAAGCGGGAAGAAAGCCATACCAAATCCCCAACGCGTAGTCGGGGACCCACACCGCGGCGGCGGTTGGCAAAGCGCTGAGCCCTCTCCTGTGACAACTTCAAGTTGTCCACCACATGATTCCAGATCCGCTGCAACCTATCCACCACAGAATCCACCCCAGGACAGTCAGAAGGTTCCACATGACCCGAAGAAAAGCGAGGATGGAAACCAGAGTTGCAGAAAAAAGGCGAAACCAAGGTGGCGGAACTAGCCCGATTATTAAGGGCAAACTCAGCCAACGGCAAGAATGTCACCCAATCGTCCTGATCAGCAGAGACAAAACACCTCAAATAAGCCTCCAAAGTCTGATTGGTTCGCTCCGTCTGTCCATTAGTCTGAGGATGGAAAGCAGACGAAAACGACAAATCAATGCCCATCCTACTACAAAAGGATCGCCAGAATCTGGAAACGAACTGGGATCCTCTGTCTGACACAATATTCTCAGGGATGCCGTGCAAACGAACCACGTTCTGGAAAAACACAGGAACCAGATCGGAAGAGGAAGGCAGCTTAGGCAAAGGAACCAAATGGACCATCTTTGAGAAGCGATCACATATCACCCAGATAACGGACATGCCCTGGGATAGCGGAAGATCAGAAATGAAATCCATGGAGATATGTGTCCAAGGTCTCTTCGGGACAGGCAAGGGCAAGAGCAAACCGCTGGCACGAGAACAGCAAGGCTTAGCTCGAGCACAAGTCCCACAGGACTGCACAAATGACCGCACATCCCTTGACAAGGAAGGCCACCAAAAGGACCTGGCCACCAGATCTCTGGTGCCAAAAATTCCCGGGTGACCTGCCAACACCGAGGAATGAACCTCGGAAATGACTCTGCTGGTCCACTTATCCGGGACAAACAGTCTGTCAGGTGGACAAGACTCAGGCCTATCAGCCTGAAATCTCTGCAACACACGTCGCAGATCCGGAGAAATAGCTGACAAGATAACTCCATCTTTAAGAATACCAACAGGATCAGCGACTCCAGGAGCATCAGGCACAAAGCTCCTAGAAAGAGCATCGGCCTTCACATTCTTTGAACCTGGTAAATACGAGACAACAAATTACCAACGGTGACAGGACTAACAACCTTAGCTATACGTTTAGAGCATGCTGAGATAATATGTGTAGAATCACCACAGTAGTAGCACAAGCCATTCCGGCGTCTATGAATTTTCCGCTCATTTCTAGTCAGGATTCTATCACATTGCATTAAATCAGGTGTCTGTTCAGACAACACCATGAGGGAATTTGCGATTTTTCTATCACATTGCACCGAATTAGGTGTCTGTTCAGACAACACCACTGTTGTGAATTTACTTTTTGCTCCCTCTAGTGGTTACTAGTTTTTTGACTCTGGTTTTTCTGTCATTCCTTTTATCCGCACCTGGGTCGTTAGTTAAGGGTGTTGCTATTTAAGCTCCCTGGACCTTCAGTTCTAGGCCTGGCAAACTGTTATGACCCCAATGGCGAGGGTCTCAGAGGAACGTGGAAGTCTGCAGAAAAAATCCAGCTCATAGGGCAGTGGTAGCTGGGTTGACCATATATCTACTCCTAACGCCAACACTAGAAGTAGCCGGGGATCATTCCTACGTTGATTCTAGATGACACGCTCCAGCCGGAGAATCTAGCTACCCCTAGTAGAGGAAAACAAAAGACCTTTCTTGCCTCCAGAGAAGGGGACCCCAAAGCTGGATAGAAGCCCCCCACAAATAATAACGGTGAGGTAAGAGGAAATGACAAACACAGAAATGAACCAGGTTTAGCACAGAGAGGCCCGCTTACTGATAGCAGAATAAAGAAAGGTAACTTATATGGTCAACAAAAACCCTATCAAAATCCACACTGGAAATTCAAGAACCCCCGAACCGTCTAACGGTCCGGGGGGAGAACACCAGCCCCCTAGAGCTTCCAGCAAAGGTCAGGATATATATTTGGAAAAAGCTGGACAAAAATACAAAACCAAAACAAAATAGCAAAAAGCAAAAAGCGGACTTAGCTGATATAACTGGAACCAGGATCAGTAGACAAGAGCACAGCAGACTAGCTCAGATAACTACGTTGCCAGGCATAGAACTGAAGGTCCAGGGAGCTTAAATAGCAACACCCTTAACTAACGACCCAGGTGCGGATAAAAGGAATGACAGAAAAACCAGAGTCAAAAAACTAGTAACCACTAGAGGGAGCAAAAAGTAAATTCACAACAGTTGTGGATCTAAGAGTTGCAGACCTACACTAACTCTGAAACCACGATTCTGACCCTATCTCGGCAGCAGCTCTCCCTACTCTCGCTGAAACAGGACAGAATGCAGCAAGCAGGGTGGCGCCAGGTCTCTTATACTCGGGATGATGCTGTACGGCCCAGCCAATCACTGCACGACCACAACAAAGATGGCTGCGGCGTTTCATGGCCTGGCAGACAATCCCTGCTCCATGATTGGGCCTCTAAAGTCTGCCAAAAATGCGGGGTGGAGACTGCAGTTACCGCCGAATAATCCCGGAAATGCTCGCTGCTCGGTGAGTACCCCGATACTCGGGCGAGTAACGAGTAGTGGCGAGCATGTTCGCTCATCACTAGTGAACACACTTTTCCAGGATATCCACAGACGCCTTGACCACCTGGAAGCCGACCTTCAGAGACCAGGGAGACATTTTTTTAAGCAATAGAGCGGGGCACCGGGCATGTCAGAAAACCTTATGCCTGAACTCCAGCTGAACATCATGCAGGCCTGCCAGGCTGCTTACAGCCAGGCATTACAGCAGCAGCAGTCCCAAAGCTATCAACCGCAGGCCAGATTATACCAGCATCAACAAGCACAGCATAACTAGCCTGTTTCCCCAGTTCACAGCTATACCAGAGTGCAGCAGCCCTGCAACAAGCAGCATCCATCACGCTCCAGAGTGCAGCATCCACCACGCTCCAGAATGCAGCACCCCTGCAGCAAGCAGCATCCACCATGCTGCACAGTCCAGCACCATGCACTGCTACAGAGGTAAATTGCCCACTCATACAACAAAGAAACTCAGAAAGACTCCCACTATTGACTTGGCGCAGCACCGTAAGACCAGGAGCAAGCCATGTCATCCAAAAATGGTCCTACCACCTCCATCCTCACCTCCCAATGTGGCTCTGTCTAATATGTCACTTCCTTCCCTTGGTTGTCTCCCTTCCAATTTGTCTATTCCTTTCCACAGTTCAACTGCTATTGTGTCATCTACTCCCAATGCGTCAAGTCCCACACAGGAGCTAATCCTTCAATTAATTGCCCCTTCCCCTGTAACCCCTTCATCATCAAATGTTACTCAATCATCACAACTCAACACCCCCAAGGTCCACAATATATCATCTGCATGCAGAAAAGCCGCAGAGACACCATCATGTGTTTCTCAACGCAAGCAATGAATAACCAGGTCTTTCACCGGGAAGGAACAACCACGGGAAGGGCAGCATCCAATAAAGGAAAACCACCTATGCCAAAACATGGTATCCATCCACAGACAGCTGTTTCGGGGTATTTGCCCCTCATCAGTGTGGAGTAGGAAACTGGCTGTTAGTGGTTGTTCCTTCCCGGTGAAAGACCTGGCTATTCATTGCTTGCGTTGAGAAACACGTGATGGTGTCTCCGCGGCTTTTTTGCATGTATTTGCATATTTCCCATTAGGGATGGGGGCAGTGTTCTGGATCACTGCGTTGAGAAACACGTGATGGTGTCTCCGTGGTGTTGGATGTTTTGATCTCCCCGAGGTCATTCACCCTTATGTTTATACACAATACATCATCATCATACAGACCCCCAAACATAAAACCCATTGTTTGTTGTTAAATAATATTTTTATTTTGTTTGCACAGTCCCTGTTTTCTTCGTCTCTTTATGCGAAAACACACACATTTGTGTATTGTATTGCTGAGTCAAGTTGTAATGGGTGTTTAACTGGAGGTGTTTCTGTAGTAAAGTCAGCAAACATATAACATTTACTTAAAGTGTATTAATCCTTGCATTGTAAGACATCCAATATCCCAAAACAAAGTAAGCAGAAAACGTAATCCTCATGTGGGCAACTTCCACTGTAGTCCTCAGAGTGTGATTACAGTAATCCTGCAAAGTGGTATCAACAGGTTCGTCAAGTTCTAATTGTAGTCTCTATTTTGAGAGGATGTAATTGTGCATAACAACACACGCTTTGACCACATCATCAATTGTCTCAGTTTTAAGATTGATTGGTGTTCCCAAAGCGCACCATTTTGACGCCAGCAAACCAAAGGCACACTCCACAGTTCTTCATGCCCTTGTCAGTCGGTAGTTGAAAACCTTTTTGGTGTGATTCAAGTCCCGACTCGAGTACGGTTTTATGAGGTTGGCAAACATTTGAAATGCCTCATCCCCAACCACAACAAATCGCATTGGCAGCCATTCAGTGTTTGGAAGAGGTTGTGGCGGTGGAAAATTAAATTATTACCATACAAACGTCGGCCCATGTCAGAGGTTTTGAAAGTGTGAGAGTCATTTCCTCGTCCAAATGAGCCAACGTCAATGGCGACAAATCGACACTCAGCATCTGCAATTGCCATGAGTACAATAATGTATAATAATAATAATGAGTACAAAAATGTTTTTTGTAATTTAAATACTTGGATCCACTTCCAGCAGGTTTCATAATTTGAATGTGTCTGCCATCCACAGACCCACACAGTTAGGAAAATTATAAATTTCATTGAATTTTGCTGCATTTTTCAGCCAGAGTTCAGTTGTGGGTTGAGGGAGGAATTCTGCACACAAACCTCCCATAAAGCACAGCAGGTGTCTGTAACAATCCCAGAAAGGGTGCACACTCCAATCTGGAATTGGAAATGTAGAGATCTTAAGGTCTCTCCGGTAGCCAGGAATCTGACAAACAGAAAATGGGTAAAAAAAATCAGTACAAGGCTTTTCTAACAATAATACAAACGACATTTTTATTTTTCAAAATTACGTACCTCAGGGTCACGAACAGATGTTCTGCCTGGTGATGGATCCTCACACACGTTGCAGCAACTCATCGAAGCTCTGTTCAGACATCCTTGTGCATTCAAAAAACTTCTCCGGGTTTTCACATAGCTCCGTGTACAATGAGTGGTAGGCTCCACGGCTCTCTTGGACTTCAACAATGGGGTGTTGCCAGTAGCAACGACTACGTCTTCTCCATCTTTCTCTTCTTATTTCTTCTTCGCAAGCCATAGCAAAGGCAAAAGCCAATTTCAATTCCAAATCCAGATTACGATAGAAGCTCTTCATGCAAAGATCCATCTTGTAGCTGGATACAGCAGCAAAAGGTGAGGATTTCATCTGTGTGGGGTCTATATATACAGAATCCCCATGAGACATGCCCTTTGGGTGTGGCTTTTGTCAAGGAAATTCTCCTGGAACAGCATTTTCTGAAAACACCCAAATGCATGCAAAAACAAATACAAACGCATGCACATGCAGCATTTTTTTGGTGTCATGCGTAAGCTGATGCGGATAAAAAAATGCAGCATAGCCATGCGTTTGAATGCATTTTGGCATGTGTTTGCACATGCAGATGATACGCTGCGCACAGAGACGCTAATATGAACTTAGCCTTAGCCCATGAATACTCAGCCCCATTCTGAAGTACATTTCTCCTTTCAGTTGTCTTTGTATACAGCCACCAGTACATCAAATCTTTTAGCTACGAGCATTCATGCACTTTGCTGCTTCCTGATATAAGCTGTGCAATATAAAGTAGGTTCCTGTATTGTGCATTGTACTGGCCTCCAGAAGCCTGTAGATTGGTGACAGCTAGGGGGTCTGCAGGAGTAAGTCGCTCTCTTTGTCACAGTTGTTAATACGTCATCTGCAAGCGTTTTGTGCTTATGCGACCCAATTCCACACCGTCACATCTGGCATTTGCCAGAATTGACACATGGTCAGTCCAGCCTTGTTTCAGGAGGCAGATATTCCAAATAATTATAGAAATTGGATTTAAGCATCATAAAGATGTAATTTTTTTTGTTTTTCAAACACTTGTGATAATCAGTTTGCCAGATGAGCTGAATCAAAGGAAAACCACATAAGAAGGACATTCCACAGTATTCAGCAGGCCACAGGTTTCCAGAAATATGGGAAATAAAAAGGATCTCTGCTGCTGAATAGCATCAAATAGTACAATGCCTTGGACAAGGTATGAAAAAATTAGATATTTCACAATAACATAAGCATGATAATCAGAGATTTGTGGATGTTATTGGCCACAGAAGGGTTAGTGCAGATAAAGGAATAATGAGAAAGGCTTCTGCCAGACAAATTAATCAGATTCAGAGAGCAGCTGCTAAGATATCATTGCAAAGCAGCAAATAGGTATTTGAAGCTGCCGGTGCCTCTGAATTACCGTGAACCTCAAGACGTAAGATCATTATGAGGCTTGCAGTTGTGTACAAACCTCCTATTCGGTCAACCCTAAACAGTGCCCACAAGCAGAAATAGTTGGAGTGGCTCAGACATACTGTACATGAAGATCACAGTTAAAACAGTCTTGTTTACTGATGAGTGCCATACAACTCTGGATGGTCCAGATGGATGGAGTCCCAATAAGGCTGCAATGTTAGCTAGGAGGAAACAGAGTCATGCTTTGGGCAGGAATCATAGGGAGAGAGCTGGTAGACCTATTTAGGGTCAATGAAGGTGCAAAAATAACCATGGCAAAGTACTCTATATAGAGTTTCTCATTGACCATTTTCGTCCATGATGCAAAAAGAAAAACAGTGGCAACCATAGCAAAATCATCTTCATGCATAACATGCACCATCTCATGCTGCATAGAATACCTCTAAGTCGTTGGCTGCTATGGGGATGAAAGAAGAGAAACTCATGGTGTGGCTGCCATCCTTTCCTGTCTTCAACCTTATTGAGAACCTTTGAAGTATCCTCAAGCAAAAGATATATGAGGGTAGAAGACAGTTAACATTTAAACAACAGTTCTGGGAGGCTTTTCTGACATCATGCAAAGAAATTCAAACATAAACTATTCAAAAACTTACAAATTGAATGGATGCAATAATTTTAAAGGTGATCTCATAGAAAGGGTCCTATATTAACATGTAACTTGGCCTGTTAAGATGTTTTTGATCAAAACAACATTTCATTTCAGTAAAAGTGACTTCTTAACATGGCAAAAATTGAATAAACAATAATTTTCAGCTCTTTATAACCTATAAAATGTTTGGAAACACTTGTACATAATAATTTGGAAGAGTGAATTGTGAGTTTTTTGAGTTTTGAAAGAAATGCTGTCACCATTGGGAGATTTGTCCAATAAAATCGTGATTTATCCTCTCGGTTGATGATTTGAACATTGTACTGACTCATTTGCATCAACCATTAAGGAAAATCAGAGAAAAATAACATTTCCATAATAATTTGGAATGTGTTATAGGACAAGTTGGTTTCAACCCAGACAAAGATGCCAGTCTGACCTACATTTATTTCTGTAAACTACTCTAAAACTTTCTCACTTTGAATTACACGCAGACTAGTATATATTTACTAGTTTTTTTTGTTTGTTTCACTAAATTTGACTGCCTGCTTGGATAATCGGCACATGGATCACTTCATTCAATGAATCACTGACAGGTAGCTGCTGAGACAGCTTGCTGTGTTCTGCCGATTCCAGGCTTCATTGAAAATAATATGCCTTTGGATTCCTAACATTTTCCGTCATGTCTTTTCTTAATTACTTTAACTCCATGTGGTTCTTTAACACACGCATGTCTTCAAAATACATGCAAGCTGCTGATGTACTTCTCCTTTCTTCCTAATCTTTTATTTTTTTTCTAATTTTCACTTTTCATGTTGTATTTTATTTTTGAAAAAAACAAAAAATCAGTCTTTAAGCATGCTAAGGTATATGTTAAAATTTGCTATTTAGATTGTTCGATAGACTTTATTTGTGCAGTATGTATTGGATATTTGAGGCTGTGTGCCATCTGTGTGTACACATATTCGTGTGTGCATGTGCTCTATGTATCCATGTACTGTCAGTTTGCTGCCGCTGTGACATGTACGGAATGAAATGCAGTATAGAAAAGAAAGAGTGTTAGGAGTTAAATATGTTCAAAGATAGATATAGATATTGATAAGGAACCTAGATAGATAGTTATAAATAAGTCAGTGTGATATATAATCAGTGCTTTGCTTGTGTAATTTTCTGCACTTGTACTTATTGAATGAATAAATAAAGCAAATGGAGTGGGGTTCCCCTTATTTTTATTGACCAGCTGAGAGAAAGCAGACAGCTGGGGGACGGTTATTTATTGATGCCTTTTTTTTAAATTTGCTGCACTGACTACAACTATCATCAGCGCCGACTGCTCTCGCTGATCGCAGGGAGACCAGGCGTGAATGATAAAAGTTCTAGTCAGCAACCAGCGGCTAGGAAAAGCACTAACTGTACTGCTTTCCCTAGCCGTCACATCATTTAATTTGGGTACGTGTCACACAAATGTCACATGGATATCATCCATGTGTCATCAGTGTGCATGTATGTGGCACGCATTTTCTCCATGGTGCTCGGAAATAAAGGACATGCACGTGGGCTTTTCACATGGAAGAACCTGAAATGTGCGCACCACCATTGTGTACAATGGGTGTGCTTGTGTCCATATTTGGGCTCCTTAACTCCTTCATGACCCCAGCTTTTTTCTGTTTTGCGCTTTCGTTTCTCACTCCCCTTCTTCCCAGAGCCATAACTTTTTTATTTTTCTGTCAATATGGTTATGGGCTTATTTTTTGCGGGACGAGTTGTACTTTTGAAAAACATCATTGGTTTTACCATGTTGTGTACTCAAAAACGGGAAAAAAATTCCAAGTGCAGTGAAATTGCAAAAAAAGTGCAATCTCACACTTGTTTTTGTTTCGCTTTTTTGCTAGGTTCACTAAATGCTAAAACTGATCTGCCATTATGATTTTCCAGATCGTTATGAGTTCATAGACACCAAATATGTCTGGGTTCTTTTTTATCCAAGTGCTGAAAAACAATTCCAAACTTTGATAAACAAAAAAAAAAGGCTCAATTTTCCGATACCCGTAGCGTCTCCATTTTTCCTAAACTGGGGTTGGGTGAGGGCTTATTGTTTGCGTGCCCAGCTGACATTTTGTTTTTAATGATACCATTTTGGTGCAGATACGCTCTTTTGTTCGCGTGTTATTGCATTTTAATGCAATGTCACAGCGACCAAAAAAAACGTAATTCTGGAGTTTTGACTTTTTTATATCGCTACGTTGGTTAGTGATCAGGTTAATCCTTTTTATTTATTGATAGATCAGGCGATTCTGAACTCAGCAATACCAAATATGTGTAGGTTTGATTTTTTTTATTGTATTGGTTTTATTTTGAATGGGGAAAAGGGGGGTGATTTAAACTTTTATATATTTTTTTCATATTTTTAAAAACATTTTTTTTATTTTAGGCATGCTTCAATAGCCTCCATGGGAGGCTAGAAGCTGCCACAACTTGATCGGCCCTGCTACATAGAGGCGAAGCTCAGATCGCCCCTTTATAGCAGAATTACTGCATTGCTATGAGCGCCGACCACAGGGTGGCGTTCATAGCAATCCAGCATCGACAACCCTAGAGGTCTCAAGGAGACTTCTGGTTGTTATGCCGACGACCCCCGATTACATGACGGGGGTCATCGGTGAGCGTATTTCCAGCAGGATGGCCAGCTGGTTAAATACATTTAACTAGTTAATACGCATGGGTGGATCGCGATTTCGCCTGTGCCTATTGCGGGCACATGTCAACTGTTCGAGGGCTGAAAGGGGTTAAAAAATGGACCTCATATGGACATAAAAAAACAGACATGTGAAAGAAGTCTTATACAGACAGGAGGAGTTCTTAGTCAATATGGTATGAAGGCAATCACCTATCCCCTATCACTGCAAAAATTACAAATCAGAAACTCCTTGCAAATCCAAATAAATGCAGCGTCAGTATGGGAACACAATTTTAAATATATTTTAGTGGTTCTTTCATAATTTTGCAATTGAGTGTTAAAATGACACTTTGTTCTCAAGAACAGATGTATTTTTATTTTTTTAGTTTACTGTACATTGCTTAGGTTACCAGCCACCTCTCCAGTCTGTAGACGGTCTCTTGGGCAAGGTGAGCGGTGCTTACAATCATTTTTTAATAGCTCCTGTAAGTATCGCTGGATCCAACCAGCCTCAGTTAGGCTTCCATCACTAGCAGTATTTTATATCAGTATTTGTAAGCCAAATCCAGGCATGGAACAAATAGAGGAAAAGTATAATAGAAACACGCCACCTCTTCTGCATTTATCACCCACTCCTGGTTTTGGCTTACAAATACTGATGTAAAATACTGACCAAATACTGCTAGTGTGACGGCAGCCTTAGGCTACTTTCACACTTGCGTTTCCTGCTGTCCGTCGTTGTGCAGCAAAATGACGTATCAACGGACGTCATGAAATGGCTACTTTCACCCTAGCGTCGTGCACTGCACGTCACAATGCGTCGTTATGGATAAAAAACGCATCCTGCAAAGTTGCCCGCAGGACGTGTTTTTTCTCCATAGACTTTTATTAGCGACGCATTGCGACGCATTGCCACACGTCGCAACCGTCGTGCGATGGTTGTGTCGTGTTTTGGCGCACCGCATGCGCGGTCGAAACTCCGCCCCCTCCTCCCCGGACCTTACAATGGGGCAGCGGAAGTGTCGTAAGACTGCTTCCGCTGCCCACATCGGGCATTTTTTGCACAGTATGCATCGGTACGTCAGGCCGACACAGCGTGACGGCCCCGTACCGACGCTAGTGTGAAAGTAGCCATAGGGGAAAATGTGTGTGATGCATCCAGTGTAATGACGGATGCGTCGCCCAGAGATTCCGTGAATCAAATGTCCGGGGACGAGAGAGAGAGAGAGACTGACTTTTTCCCGGACTTGAAAATCCTTCCGGGCATGCTCAAAAGGGAAAAACCTGATACGTCACTGGATTCCTGTGTGTGACGGTCAGCGACAGATCCTGCGTCCATAGGCTTCCATTGTGGCCGACAGCGGGCAGGGCAGGATGCGTCGCTGACCAATTTTCCGACGTGCACAAAAAACGTTCCTCTGAACGTTTTCTCTGCACGACGGACCACTATTTTACGACGGATCCAGTGCACGACGGATGAAACGGATGGCCATCAGTCACAATCCATCGCTAATACAAGTCTATGGGAAAATACAGGATCCTGCAAATTTTTTTGCAGGATCCTGCATTCACAAAAAATGACAGATTGTGACAGATTAAAAAAACCACAAGTGTGAAAGTAGCCTAACACTGCGTTCCTCCGAACTTACAGAGACAAAGGTGCTTAGACTTGCAGTATCATAAAGAGCACAGCTAAAAACAGCTATACATTGTACTAAATTGTATCCATTATGCTTCATATTCACAAATATTCCTCTAGCTATTAGACCTGAGCAGATTGATAAAAGGAGGATCAAGTATGACTCGAACTTCCTGAAAGTCGAGGTTTCACAAAAAAACACATTGAAAGTGTATTTCTTGTTCGCAAAAAGAAAAAACTTGCCTAGCACCATTTACCACCCTGGTGACGTACCAGAGAGCAGGCTAGTATAATATTATAATTTCCTAAAATGCCTTGTAGCTATGACCTGTAACAGATTATCATAACTTCTACATTAGTGGTCAGTACCTTCGGTCATCACAGAGCAGTTTTTCACCTTTAGATTCACAGGGTAAGTCTTTCTCTCGTGGAGTGTAAGCTTTCATTGCCAACAGCACTCCACGAGAGAGAGACTTACCCAGTGACTCTAAAGGTGAAAAACTGCTCTGTGATTGCCGAAGCTACTGACAACTAATGTAGAAGTTATGATAATCTGTTACAAGTCATAGCTACAAGGCATTATAGGAAATTATAATATTATATTAGCCTCTCTCTCCTGTAGAGTGTAAGCTCTTATGGTCAGCAAGATCCTCTCTTTCATGTAAAGTGTAAGCTCTTATGATCAGTAGGATCACCCCTCTCCTGTAGAGTGTAAGCTCTTACGGTCAGCAAGATCCTCTCTGTCCTGAAGAGTGTAAGCGCTTATGGTCAGCAAGATGCTGTCTCTTCTGTAGAGTGCAAGCTCTTATGGTCAGTGGGATCACCTCGCTCATGTAGAGTGTAAGCTCTTATGGTCAGCAAGATCCTCTCTTTCATGTAGAGTGCAAGCTCTTATGATCAGTGGGGTCACCTTGCTCATGTAGAGTATAAGCTCTTATGGTCAGCAAGGTCCTCTCTCTCCTGTAGAGAGTATGCTGTTATGGTCAGTGGGGTCACCTCGCTAATGTAGAGTGTAAGTGCTTATGGTTAGCAAGATCCTATCTCTCTCACTCTCTGTCTCCTGAAGAGTGTAAACTCTTATCATTAGTGGCGCCACATGTCTCTCTCATCTGTAGTGTGTAAATTCTTATGGTCATTTGGATCCTCTCTTTCCTACAAAGTGTAAGCTCTTATGATCTTATTTTCCGCACATTGAATTTTAATTGAAAACTCTGGCAAAAAACCAAGGAGATAGAATATCAAAAGATCCACTTATCTCTACAGGTCGTAGATCTGATTAAATACTTTCATTAGAACAGTCATAAGCCATTTGAGGTAACAATTTAAAAAATTCTTAGAGCCCTCAGGTTTTTCTCAAGGGGAATGTCTTAATGTTGTCTATAAGCTCCTTGTGTAATATACGGGCATTTAACTGTTTCAGATAACTTCTAGAGATCTTAGAGAGAGACTGTTTTTGTTGCTGCTGGTTTTGTATAGAGCTGTTCCTAGTGATCTTTAAAGGTCTCCACTATTGCTATTGGATCCAAGCCTTTTATATCTTTATTGCAAGTATAAACGTTAGGCCTTCATTTTTACAACATTTTTAAAAACATCTGCAATTTATTTCTAAGTTTCTGCCTCCTTTAACAACAGATGAAAATATTTGGGCACATTTAGCTTCAAAGTATATTATTCCTGCTATGGTCTCACTGGATTCACTAAGCCATAATTCTAGGAGAGCAGCACAGGTCGAAGCCAATGATGCAGCTGAGCGGGTCTTGACAGGCGAAACATTGATTGACAAGGACAGACGACACGTAAGGACATCAGGATTTGTATACAAATGAGCAGAGCAGGAAGCACTAAATAAAGGTGAACACAATGTGCAGAAAAACACAGGAATGGTTACTGTAAAGAAAATTGGTGTCTCCCAGCAGAAAAGTAGTTTTTCCCAATAATACTGAGATGTACAGTATGACTAATCTGGCATATTCCAGCCAGGATGCAGTTAGTCACAGGAATGACAGAGTAAGTGCAAACATAGACTATGCATTAGAACTCTATGATTAATGAATACATGATTTCCAATATTGCTATTCAGTGTAATGAACATAGTAAACATTATATTATTGAAAACTGTAAAAGACATCCAAACATGTCACGGAGTACATTTATTAGTATATATGACTCACTTTAATGACTCACCGTTCTATGTGCCCAAAGATATCTCAAATGCACTGGGAAAGACATCAAGGTTTAATTATAATGCTTTTAATCAAAAAGTATAAATGCCATTCAATAATGTCAAAGTATACCTTTGCCAGGATGGTCCCTATCTCTAATGACTCGCCCCTCTACTGTGAAATGTAAAAGTTTGGGCACCCATAGACAACTGTTACTGTTATTGTGAACGGTTAAGCAAGCTGAAGATGAAATTATCTCTAAAAGGCTAAAAGGTTAAAGATGACATATTCTATCTATCTATCTATCTATCTATCTATCTATCTATCTATCTATCTATCTATCTATCTATCTATCTATCTATCTATCACAAAAAAAAGAACAGCACAACAGTTTACTTATCTTCGGGTGCAAGGCCCCCAGGCAATCCATCCAGCGATTAGCCAAATTAATAGAAATTCAAAAAAAGAGGCAGCACTCCATTCCTTCAGTGAAAAATGTGGAAGGTTTAATCAACCCACTTGTCTGGGCGACGTTTCGGCTCCATATGAGCCTTTCTCAAGCTATCTATCTATCTATCTATCTATCATATAGTCATTGTTTACATTTTAAAAATTACAAAAAGGAAAATGGTCCAAGGCAAAAGATTGGGCACCCTTCATGGTTAGTCCCTAGTAACACCCCCTTTTGAAAGTATCACAGCTTGTAAACGCTTTATATAGCTGGACAAAAGTCTTTCAATTCTTATTTGAGGAATTTTCATCCATTGTTCCTTGGAAAATTCGTCCAGTACTGTGAGATTCTTGTGTCGGCTTGCATGCACTGCTATTTTGAGATCTAGCCACAGATTTTTAATGATGTTTATGTGAGGGAGCACCAGGTCCGCAGTCGTGGTTGAGCCTAATGGCTCTTGCGCACCCTGGTCTCCCATCACATACAAACAATGACCTTCTGTCAGTGTACTTGCCTCTCTGCATTTTCAGGGTCTCCTCTGAGTTGCTGAAGACCCCCGCCATACAATTGCTCATAGACAGAGGCACAGTCCAATTTCAACTATAAACAAACAACTTTACTTTTTTCCTTTCACAGCACGTCCATATCAGATACAGCATCAGTGTAAAGTTTCATACAATACACAATCTTCGCTGTCCCTGTATTCTTCCCTACGCTTTCCAGTAGGTGCCAGGATCGTACCTTTTCAGAGTCCTCCCTATTCAGCTTTACAACGTTTAGGAGTTCCCTCATCCACTTCGCCCCAGACAAGAGGACATCTGCCCATGAAGTAAACTGCCACATGATGAGCAACCTGCGTTCTTGTACTGCTGTGACTTTGGCCACAGCGTCTGTTCCCACTGCTGCTGACACTGCTGCCCTTCTGGCCCCTGGACGGCTGGGCTTCTTGCTTACAATATTGCGGAGGCAACCGCACTGTACGGGCTCTAAGGCCCTTCTGCTCTAAACAGGAAAAAACGTCTTTCTTATTCATGGTTGACTCCTCCTACATAACTATATCTCCTAATGTACCCCCATCCAGTGTCCTAACTGAGGTACTACACTTTCCCTAGCAACAATGTACAAATAGCAGCACTAGACACAGAATATTAAATACAGGGTGGAGCGCGGTAATTTGCTGATTTGGGAATGAAATAGAAAAATTATGATCATTAGAAAAATTTATTTTATATTTTAATTATACTGAACAGTAATGGAATTTTTAAATTACATGGTTTTAAATAGTGTATCTGGCAAATGTCGACCTTCGCTATCCACACACTGCTGCATATGTTTTCTGAAGTTTTCATGAACTCTAACAAGCATGTCCACTGGTATTCTGCCAATTTCAGCTTCAATATTGTTCCTTAGGTCTTCCAAGGTGTTGGGACGGTTGATATACACCTTAGACTTCAGGTAACCCCAAAGGAAAAAATCGCATGGGGCTAAATCTGGTGAGCGTGCTGGCCAGTTCACATCTCCCCTCAAAGAGATAAGCCGTCCAGGAAACATTTGCCTCAAACTATTCATGGTAACCCTCGCTGTGTGTGCAGTGGCACCATCCTGTTGGAACCATGTATCCTCTAGTTCCATTGCCTCAAGAGCCGGCTGAAAATAATCCTGTATCATAGACAAGTACCGTTCGGAGTTCACAGTTATGGCACGACCGTTATCCTGAAAAAAGTAAAGACCAATGATGCCTACTCGTGTTATGGCGCACCACACAGTGACGCGGTCCGAATGCAGAGGTCTCTCGTGAACTTCTCTGGGGTTTGTTTCACTCCAGTAACGCATATTTTGTTTGTTTACACACCCACTGAGGTGAAAATGTGCCTCATCAGAAAAAAACACAATTGCGTCACGGGGTATCGTTGCTAACATGTCTTCACAAGAGGTCCGCCGTGTCAAATAGTCCCTTGCTGACAATTGTTGGACCACGCACATTTTATATGGGTGAAAATTCAGTTCATCATGAAGAATCCGGTGGAGAGAACGTCTTGAAATGCCAAGAGCAAATGATTGCTTCCGAGCAGAGCGTTTCGGAGATTGCAGTACTGCTGCTCTAACTCTCTCGATGTTTTGTGGTGTTGTAATCCTTCTCTCAGGTCCCCTTCGTACACATGACACATTCCCTGCTGTTCTTAATGCATTCACCCAATTTACAATTGATTGCCGTCCAGGAACACGTCCGCGTGGAGGAACAGCGAATTGTAAACGAAAAGCACGCTGCACTGCAATGATCGAGTGGGCATTTGAAAAATACGCTTCAACACAAAATGACCTCTCCTCACGTGTCCACTGCATGATGGCAACTGAAAGGCGGAGGAATACAAATCTCCCATCAGCCACTGTAAGCCACACCCACTCTCCCCTCTCTTCGACCGACAGTGCCGCCACAGCATGCAGTGCAAAAAAGCAAATTACCGCGCTCCACCCTGTACAACCATATACACACGGGTTAACGACATTACAAGGCGACATACATACAAGGCAATACATGCAGAAAGGGAGTGGAGCATCACACGGTCCCAGTGCGCCCCTTACATTTAGATCAGGGGACTGAATAGATTTTGTTTTTGGCATTTATTGGTATTTCCTTCTTTGGATAGGTTTGCTGTCATGGTTCCCAATGGCAAGGGAACATCAGAGAACTTAAATAACAGACTAGCTCTTGGGTGATGGAATCTTGAGCTGACCGTGAGCTAAACCTATCACACAACTAACAGTGGCCGGGTGACGTACCTACGTTTTATCCCTAGACGCCCAGCGCCAGCCGGAGAACTAACTAACCCTAATAGAGGAAAAAACAGACCTGGCTTACCTCTAGGGAAATTCCCCCAAAAAGGAGACAGAAGCCCCCCACATATATTGACGGTGAGTTCAGAGGAAAAGACATACGCAGTATGAAGGTAGGTTCAGCAAAGCGAGGTCCGCTTACTAGATAGTAAGAAGATACAATAGGGAACTTCACGGTCAGCTGAAAACCCTATTAAAATACCATCCAGAAATTACTTTAAGACTCATGTGTCAACTCATGACACCGGAGTGGTAATTTCGGCCCACAAGAGCTTCCAGCTACAGAAACATAACATAACTGTGAACTGGAACAAAAATGCAAACAAACTTAGGACTAAGAGTCCAACTTAGCTGATAGTAGTCTAGAAGCAGGAACATGCAACAGAAAGGCTCTGGTTACATTGATGGCCGGCACTAGAATAACTGAGCAGCAAGGCTAAATAGGATACTCCCATATCCTGATGGAAACAGGTGAACAGAGAACGTGAAGCACACCAGTCCAGTACCACCAGTGACCACCGGGGGAGCCCAAAAACCAAATTCACAACAGTACCCCCCCCTCAAGGAGGGGGCACCGAACCCTCACAAGAACCACCAGGGCGATCAGGATGAGCCCTATGAAAGGCACGGACCAAATCAGAGGCATGAACATCAGAGGCTGTCACCCAAGAATTATCCTCCTGACCGTAGCCCTTCCACTTGACCAGATACTGAAGTTTCCGTCTGGAAACACAGGAGTCCAAGATCTTCTCCACAACGTACTCCAATTCACCCTCAACCAACACCGGAGCGGGAGGCTCAACGGAAGGCACAACCGGTACCTCATACCTGCGCAATAATGACCGATGGAAGACATTATGGATAGAAAAAGATGCCGGGAGGTCCAATCGAAAGGACACAGGGTTAAGAATCTCCAAAATCTTATACGGGCCGATGAACCGAGGCTTAAACTTAGGAGAAGAAACCCTCATAGGGACAAAACGAGAAGACAACCACACCAAGTCCCCAACACGAAGACGAGGACCAACACGACGACGGCGGTTAGCAAAATGCCGAGTCTTCTCCTGGGACAACTCCAAATTGTCCACCACCTGTCCCCAAATCCGATGCAACCTATCCACCACAGTATCCACTCCAGGACAATCCGAAGACTCCACCTGACCAGAAGAAAAGCGAGGATGAAACCCCGAATTGCAAAAGAAAGGAGAAACCAAAGTGGCAGAACTAGCCCGATTATTGAGGGCAAACTCCGCCAACGGCAAAAAGGCAACCCAGTCATCCTGATCCGCAGACACAAAACACCTCAAATAAGTCTCCAAGGTCTGATTAGTTCGCTCAGTCTGGCCATTAGTCTGAGGATGGAACGCAGACGAAAAAGACAAATCAATGCCCATCCCAGCACAGAACGCCCGCCAAAATCTAGACACGAACTGGGTCCCCCTGTCAGAAACGATATTCTCCGGAATACCATGCAAGCGAACCACATTTTGAAAAAACAGAGGAACCAACTCGGAAGAGGACGGCAACTTAGGCAAGGGCACCAAATGAACCATCTTTGAAAAACGGTCACACACCACCCAGATGACAGACATTTTCTGAGAAACAGGGAGATCAGAAATAAAATCCATAGAGATGTGAGTCCAAGGCCTCTTTGGAATAGGCAAAGATAACAACAATCCGCTAGCCCGAGAACAACAAGGTTTGGCCCGAGCACAAACATCACAAGACTGCACAATAACTCGTACATCTCGAGACAGAGAAGGCCACCAGAAGGACCTAGCCACCAAATCCCTGGTACCAAAGATCCCGGGATGACCTGCCAACGCAGAAGAATGAACCTCCGAGATGACTCTACTGGTCCAATCATCAGGAACAAACAGTCTACCAGGCGGGCAACGATCAGGTCTATCCGCCTGAAACTCCTGCAAAGCCCGTCGCAGGTCTGGGGAAACAGCAGATAATATCACCCCATCCTTAAGGATACCTGTAGGTTCAGAATCACCAGGGAAATCAGGCTCAAAACTCCTAGAAAGGGCATCCGCCTTCACATTTTTAGAACCTGGTAAGTATGAGACCACAAAATTAAACCGAGAGAAAAACAACGACCAGCGCGCCTGTCTAGGATTCAGGCGCCTGGCAGACTCAAGATAAATCAAATTCTTGTGATCGGTCAATACCACCACCTGATGTCTAGCCCCCTCAAGCCAATGACGCCACTCCTCAAAAGCCCACTTCATAGCCAAAAGCTCCCGATTACCAATATCATAATTTCGCTCGGCGGGCGAAAATTTTCGAGAAAAGAACGCACAAGGTCTCATCACGGAGCAATCGGAACTTTTCTGCGACAAGACCGCCCCAGCTCCGATCTCGGAAGCATCGACCTCAACCTGAAAAGGAAGAGTAACATCAGGCTGACGCAACACAGGGGCGGAAGAAAAGCGGCGCTTAAGCTCCCGAAAGGCCTCCACAGCAGCAGGGGACCAATCAGCAACATCAGCACCCTTTTTGGTCAAATCAGTCAAAGGTTTAGCAACATCAGAAAAACCAGTTATAAATCGACGATAAAAATTAGCAAAGCCCAAAAATTTCTGAAGGCTCTTAAGCGAAGAAGGTTGCGTCCAATCACAAATAGCCCGAACCTTGACAGGATCCATCTCAATGGAAAAGGGGGAAAAAATGTACCCCAAAAAAGAAATCTTTTGAACCCCAAAAATACACTTAGAACCCTTCACACACAAGGAATTAGCCCGCAAAACCTGAAAAACCCTCCTGACCTGTTGGACATGAGAATCCCAGTCATCCGAAAAAATCAAAATATCATCCAGATACACGATCATGAATTTATCCAAATATTCCCGGAAAATGTCATGCATAAAGGACTGAAAGACTGAAGGGGCATTTGAAAGACCAAAAGGCATTACTAAATACTCAAAATGGCCCTCGGGCGTATTAAATGCGGTTTTCCACTCATCACCCTGCTTAATTCGCACCAAATTATACGCCCCACGGAGATCAATCTTAGAGAACCACTTAGCCCCTTTTATTCGAGCAAACAAATCAGTCAGCAGTGGCAGAGGATACTGATATCTGACTGTAATTTTATTCAAGAGTCGATAATCAATATACGGCCTCAAAGAGCCATCTTTTTTAGATACAAAGAAAAAAACGGCTCCTAAGGGAGATGAAGAAGGACGAATATGTCCCTTTTCCAGGGACTCCTTAATATATTCTCGCATAGCAGCATGTTCAGGTACAGATAGATTAAATAAACGACCCTTTGGAAATTTACTGCCCGGAATCAGATCTATGGTACAATCGCAATCTCTGTGAGGAGGTAGTGAACCAAGCTTAGGCTCCTCAAAAACATCACGATAATCAGATAAAAATTCCGGAATCTCAGAGGGAATAGATGACGAAATGGAAACCAAAGGTACGTCCCCATGAGCCCCCTGACATCCCCAGCTTAACACAGACATTGCTTTCCAGTCAAGAACTGGGTTATGAGATTGTAACCATGGCAATCCGAGCACCAAAACATCATGTAGATTGTACAACTGTTGTGAATTTGGATTCTGGGCTCCCCCGGTGGCTACTGGTGGAATTGAACTTGTCTTCATCTTCTCTGTTCACCTGTTCCCATCAAGATGTGGGAGTCGCTATATAACCTTGCTGCTCTGTTAGTTGCTTGCCGGTCACCAATGTTATCAGAAGCCTCTCTGTGCTTGTTCCTGCTCCTAGACAACTACTAGATAAGTTGGACTCTTGTCCATGTTTGTTTTTGCATTTTTGTTCCAGTTCACAGCTGTAGTTTCGTTACTGTGTCTGGAAAGCTCTTGTGAACAGGAATTGCCACTCTGGTGTTATGAGTTAATGCCAGAGTTTTAAAGTAATTTCTGGATGGTCTTTTGATAGGGTTTTCAGCTGACCATGAAAGTGTCCTTTCTGTCTTCTGCTATGTAGTAAGTGGACCTCAAATTTGCTAAACCTATTTTCATACTACGTTTGTTATTTCATCTTAATTCACCGCCAATACATGTGGGGGGCCTCTGTCTCCTTTCGGGGTATTTCTCTAGAGGTGAGCTAGGACTAATATTTTCCTCTGCTAGCATTATTTAGTCCTCCGGCTGGTGCTGGGCATCTAGAATCAACGTAGGCATGCTACCCGGCCACTGCTAGTTGTGTGTTAGGTTTAGTTCATGGTCAGCTCAGTTCCCATCTTCCAAGAGCTAGTTCCTATATATGCTGATGCTATGTTCTCTTGCCATTGAGAACATGACATACAACACAAGGAAGCGAATCGTCTCCTGATGGTCTGGATTCATACGCATAGTCACTTGTGTCCTGTATTGTGGTTTATTACTAGCCAATGGTGTAGAGTCAATACCCTTCAGAGGTATAGGAACTTCCAGAGGCTCTAGATCAAACCCACAGCACTTGGCAAAGGACCAATCCATGAGACTCAAAGCGGCGCCAGAGTCGACATAGGCATCCGCGGTAATTGACGATAATGAACAAATCAAGGTCACAGACAAAATAAACTTAGACTGTAAAGTGCCAATTGAAATAGACTTATCAACCTTTTTTGTACGTTTAGAGCATGCTGATATAACATGAGTTGAATCACCACAATAGAAGCACAACCCATTTTTTCGCCTAAAATTCTGCCGTTCGCTTCTGGACAGAATTCTATCACATTGCATATTTTCTGGAGCCTTCTCAGAAGACACCGCCAAATGGTGCACAGGTTTGCGCTCCCGCAAACGCCGATCAATCTGAATAGCCATTGTCATGGACTCATTCAGACCAGTAGGTGCAGGGAACCCCACCATAACATCTTTAATGGCATCAGAGAGACCCTCTCTGAAATTCGCCGCCAGGGCGCACTCATTCTACTGAGTAAGCACAGACCATTTACGAAATTTTTGCCAGTATATTTCAGCTTCATCTTGCCCTTGAGATAGGGCCATCAAGGTTTTTTCAGCCTGAATCTCTAAATTAGGTTCCTCATAAAGCAACCCCAAAGCCAGAAAAAACGCATCCACATTGAGCAACGCAGGATCCCCGGGTACCAACGCAAATGCCCAATCCTGAGGGTCACCCCGCAGCAAGGAAATTACTATCCTAACCTGCTGTGCGGGATCTCCAGCGGAGCGAGATCTCAGGGAAAGAAATAATTTACAATTATATTTGAAATTCAGGAAACGAGATCTATCCCCGGAGAAAAATTCTGGTATAGGAATTCTAGGTTCAGACATAGGAGCATGAATAACAAAATCCTGTAAATTTTGAACCTTCGTAGCAAGATTATTCAAACCTGTAGCCAAACTCTGAGGATCCATTTTAATCAGGTGAGATCAGAGCCATTCAAGGATTAGAAGGAGAGAGAGAGGCAAAGGCTGCAATTAGAGCAGAAATGCAACTGAGTAAACTATAGAGCAAGCTCAGAAGAAAAAAAAAAAAAATCTGCAGACTTCTTTTTCTCTCCTTTCTTCTGCCAACGGTTTTAACCCTTGGCCGGCCATACTGTCATGGTTCCCAATGGCAAGGGAACATCAGAGAACTTAAATAACAGACTAGCTTTTGGGTGATGGAATCTCGAGCTGACCGTGAGCTAAACCTATCACACAACTAACAGTGGCCGGGTGACGTACCTACGTTTTATCCCTAGACGCCCAGCGCCAGCCGGAGAACTAACTAACCCTAATAGAGGAAAAAACAGACCTGGCTTACCTCTAGGGAAATTCCCCCAAAAAGGAGACAGAAGCCCCCCACATATATTGACGGTGAGTTCAGAGGAAAAGACATACGCAGTATGAAGGTAGGTTCAGCAAAGCGAGGTCCGCTTACTAGATAGTAAGAAGATACAATAGGGAACTTCACGGTCAGCTGAAAACCCTATTAAAATACAATCCAGAAATTACTTTAAGACTCATGTGTCAACTCATGACACCAGAGTGGTAATTTTGGCCCACAAGAGCTTCCAGCTACAGAAACATAACATAACTGTGAACTGGAACAAAAATGCAAACAAACTTAGGACTAAGAGTCCAACTTAGCTGATAGTAGTCTAGAAGCAGGAACATGCAACAGAAAGGCTCTGGTTACATTGATGGCCGGCACTAGAATAACTGAGCAGCAAGGCTAAATAGGATACTCCCATATCCTGATGGAAACAGGTGAACAGAGAAAGTGAAGCACACAAGTCCAGTACCACCAGTGACCACCGGGGGAGCCCAAAAACCAAATTCACAACAGTTTGCATATCTTTTTTGCACATGATTGGTTGCCTTTAGCTATTAAAGAAGCACCCCCATATATATTTTTGTATTATGTGTGTACATATGCTGTAATGTAGTGTCAGTGTATTACTACACTCACCTACCGCTGCCCTCTCCAGAGCTGTTCTTCTCCTCTTTTCAGTGACATCGCTGCTCTGCAGACTTTTCTGGTCACGCTGCACTCCACATGACCCGGAAGTGGCTTTTACAATGTAAGTCTAAGAAATGGCAGAAGAGGCTTTATAGACTTTCATTGTAAAAAAGTTTTCTGACTCATACATACACTGAACCGGATAGTCAAAATTGTATTAATGTCACTCAGAAGAAGAGCAGAACGGAGATGGAGAGAGCAGCGGTAGGTGAGTATATTAATACACTCACACTACATTACATGCATATACACACATTTAATAAAAGAAATATATAAGGGAATGTTTTTTAACGGAATGACACAATGACACTGTAGTAACTGAGCAGATGGATCATGAACCCATGAGCTAACTGCAAAGTTGTGTAGGAAATTTCGAACTAGATCGATGATCACCAGATATTGAGGTTAATACATTTACAAACCAATATGCAAATTGCCTCTTCAGAGAGGAAGGGGACTTGAACTCTATAGCGCCCCCTGTTGGAAGAAGCAATCCTACAAATGGATCTTGAAATGTAACTTAGCATAAAAACCAAATCAGAATCTCAATTTGCCGATGCAGTGTTTCGGGGGATTTCCCTTCGTCAGTGAAAAGTATGAGAACTAATTTGGCTAGATGAGAGGCTCTGGACTGAGGGATGTCACTCTCCACAAGGAGAAGCTTTACCCCTTAGGCTATGTGCACACGTAGGTGGGATGTCTGCGGATTTTTCCGCACCTGTTTTTGTAAATCCGCAGGTAAACCGTACTGCGGATGTACTGCGGTCTTTGTGCGGATTACACCTGCGGTTTTACACCTGCGGATTCTTGTTATGGAGCAGGTGTAAACCGCAGCGGAATCCGCACAAAGAATTGACATGCTGTGGATTGTAAACCACTGCGTTTTCGCGCGTTTTTTCCACAGCATGTGCGCTGCAGATTTTTTTTTCCATAGGTTTACAGCTCTCATACTTTGCACTTACGAGGGTCAACAGCCCGAAACACCATGTCTGCAAATTGAGATACTGATTTGGCTTTTATCCTACATCACATTGCAAAACTCTTTAAAGGGTTGATTGTGACTTGTAGGATCGCTACTTCCAACAGGTGGCGCTATAGAGTTCAAGTTCTCTTCCTCCCTGAAGAGGCAATTTGCATATTGGTTTGTGAATGTATTAACCTCGATCTAGTTTGAGATTTCCTACACAACTTTGCAGTTAGTTCCCAGAGCAGCATTGCATGGCTAAAAAGCCTCCTTACTTTGGCATGTACAAAACAGGTAACCACTATTGCAGAAAGTCATGAGCAGCTAGGAAAAGGAGTACTTCAGAAATTGCAAAAAGGGTGACTCGAGAAACAAGTTCCTAACAGTGAAGGACAGGGGAGTTTATTGTCATCAGGATTAGACAGAATGGTTTTGCAGATGGAATATCCTTTAATGGAAACCAAAATCCTCTCAAGAGCAAAGAAATGATGTTGCCTGACTTTCGTCACGTCTAACAATTCAGACATAAAACTGTAAAGACAATTAAGAAGTAATTCTTATAATTGGCATCAGATTTTCCAATGTAAAACAGAGACTGAATTGCACAATGTTTTATTGGCCTGTTTTTGCTTTGTCTTTTCCAGTTTTTGCGTACGTACACCGCATTCTGATAATGCCTAGGAAAATAATTTAATTTTTCTCAGAAAGTTTACATGATGTGGTGGAAAGTAGCATTTAGTTGCTGAGGGTTACTTCATACACAAATAATAGAATAATGTGGCTTTGGAACATACAAGAGCCATTAGACGTCCTGTATGGGTGAGGAGGAAATGTGCTTTAATTCAATAATAAACATTAATGACAGAAAGCCTCCACTTTATAAATCCAGCATGGCTCCGGAATGTGCAGACCCCGGTTGGGGACACTCAGCCCTCCATAATGGAATGTACTTAATAGCTGTCAGAAGCATTTACTTATACTGTGGATTGTTTGCTTACAGGTCACGATTCAGCAGACTTGGCTTCACATGGATTTCCAATCCAAAATCTAATACTAAAAGGGTTGAACTGACTGGTATGGACTTTTATGAAATAAAGGATAAATAGCCCAGGTACAAACCAAACGAAATGTCATCTCTCTGTTATTTCCTCTTGGAAATGAGTAAGTAAATTGACAACTTAGATGTTACCATTCCCATTGTCAGGACACAGTCTGACACAATCACTACTAGGACAGTGTAGGGCTAAGCACAGACGACAATGTATCCTCTCATCTGAGAAAATCGGGATGATTATGCAAATCACGCTCTGATCAAACTGTTATCAGAGCGTAAGCATAGTGTGATCCAATTCTCTCAGATCAAGAGAGGATGGAGAAAAAAAATTCTCCATCTTCTCCATTTTGTCAGTTTATCCGAGTGCAGTCTGATGGTTTCCACGGACTCAATGACCTGCGTGGCCAAGTGTTATCTGAATATTGGATGAAACTTGGCATGCACTGATTTTTTTTCCTACTACCAGCTCAGTCCAAGGAAAAAATCTGATGTGCACGGTCCCACTACATGGTAAGATTAGTTTCAGTGCAATTTGATGTTTTGTCAGGAAGCACTTGGACTGAAAATACAGCCATGTGTACGAGTCCTAATACTTTATAGGAACATGATGTATTGACAAGTAGAAAATTCATTACACATTTCATGGGAGAATAACAGCAAAATGACACACAGCAGCGTTCTAATAGAAGATGCACCAGGACGTCTGCAGTTGGATGATGGCTGGTAACAACTTCCATCATCTCATTTCCATTGTTAAGGGGACACTGGGAGTTGCAATTTCATGCGATGCAATTGAATGTACTAGGGATTGACCTGATATTGCAATTGATTGATGTACTTAGCTTGGTTCTGTATTTGTGAACTGATGAGAGTTTTGGTGCTGAATTCATGTAGTAATGGTGGTTCTAGTAATGTATGTGTCAACTGATGGTACTTCAGGTGATGTATTTGTGTACTAATAGTTCCTTTTTTAATCATGAACTGATGGTATTTCTGATGATGTAGCCATGTACTGACGGTGCTTCTGGTGATATAATCATGTACTGATGGTGACTCCGATTAATGTACTGGTTCATGTACTGATGGTGTTTCAGATGGTGTATTTGTAAACTGAAGATTCTGTTTTTTTTAATCATGCACTGATGGTGGTTCTGGTGATATAGTCATGTAGGTCTGATGGTAGCTCTGATGGTGATGGTGTAGTCATGTACTGATGATAAGCCTGGTGATGTATTCATGTAGATATAGCAATCGTTAATTTATTATACTTAATACTTGATCATTAGAGAATCAATGTGTTTTCAGCCTATAAAGTGTTTGACTGAATCCTCCATATATTTAGACAGCTTTCGATCTTGTCTGACTCTCCCATATACATAATTATATTTCCCAGAGGAGCATTGCACGGCGAATAAGCCTCCTTACCTTGACAAGCCAGAGCTGGTATATCACTCTCCACAAGGAGAAACGTTACCCCTTACACCCCTGTCCAGAGCCTGTCACCTAGCCAAATCAGTTCTCATGCTTCGCACTGACGAGGGCCAACAGCCCGAAAAACCGTGTCTGCGAATTGAGTTACTGATTTGGCTTTTATCCTAACTCATATTGCACGACTCGTTAGAGGGTTGATTGTGACTTGTAGGATCGCTACTTCCAACAGGTGGCGCTATAGAGTTTAAGTCCTCTATTTCTCTGAAGAGGCATATTATATCTCCCATATACAGGCACACTCATTCTGCTGAGCACTGCTATATTCACCTATATTCATTATGAGAATTCAGTAATGGCCACTATACAGGGATCTGATCCAAGCTGTTCCCAGTTATAGTTTACATCTGGCATGTGCAGAAGCTTAAAACCATCAGAAAATTACAGGGGTCTGACCCCCACTAATCTGATATTGGAGATTTACCCAAAGTGCAGGTTATCAATGCATGTGCACCGACAATTAATATGTTCCATTTTTCACCATTTTTAAAATTGTGTATTGCCGTTATCAATTGTAAAGAAATCCTTTTCCTATCAGAGCATATAAACCCATCCTTATAATATCTATGTGGGTGAACAGGTGACCACAAAATTGGGGTTCATAGCCCAAAATGATGAAGTATGGTTACAACTTCTAGTTGTAATAAAATGAGCATCTTTACAGAATGTTTTGCTGCTCTGATAAATGAAGCACTAAGAAAACTAATAGAAATATTCATAATTGTGGATTCCTTACAATGTTCAAGTAAATACAAATGTGTGCACAATTATTAGGCAATTTATATTTTTGATGATTAATTTTATTAAAAGGCATCTGTCACTAGGCTTTTGCTATCTAATCCGAGAGCAGCATAGTGTAGGAAAACAGATCCTGATTCCAACCAAGTACCACTTGCAATAGTTTACTTGGTGCAGAGGTTCTGATACAATCAGAGTTCTTTAGCAATGTGGCAGAGCAGAGAAAGTAAATCCCGCCCCCAACAGGCTCTTTATGTACATAGTCTATAGACAGTGAGCTGCTTCTCACATGAGGGGGCGTGGTCGGACTTTCTCATGCATTGCTGTTGCTGTAGTCCAAGCAATGATAAGGACCTTTATTATAAGTAAACAACAGAACACAGCCTGATACATCACTGAATTCAGTGTGTTAACCCCTACTTCATGCAGTCTTCAGATTACATAGCAAAAGCCTGCTGACAGTTTCCCTTTATTCTCTTTAATGAACAACTACAGTGTTGTTGGTCAACCCAGGAAGCGGGACATATATTTCAGTATGGGGGACATATATACCAGGAAGCGAGTCTTATACACCAAGAAGAGGCCCAGGATTGACGACATACATACCTGAAAGGGGACTTGGATGGAGGACATTAGTACAGAAATGGGAACATTACTACAAAATGGGGGAGGGGCGAACATGTATATCTTTTGTAGGATTTAGAAAGCTACAAGGGCCCAAACATGTGACCAACATGCAGGGAGGCCTTGAGTCCAAGTTCTGCATCTGGATCCATCGGACTAGTTACGCCACAGTTCACTTGCCTAAGAATTCTGCACACAGTGTAATAGCTAAAGAGGTTTTCCCATAAAAGTCACTTATTTTCTTTATACAAGATGAGTGATATGTGATCACTGAGAGACAGCCTCTGGGATTTCTATTGATCAAAAGTCTCAATCCTTGTCCTTGTCGCTGCAGTCAGGATTCAATGTAGGCATGGCTCCATAGGTATCAATGGGACTGACAGAGATGTCCAACCATATAATTTATAAATACATATTCTATGAGATTTTTGAGTGGTAACTGAAAACATTCAGAATTTTGTCTTATTCTATGCAATGGGGATTAAAGGATTTGATACATTTCTTAGACTTATCATTGTGTTTATGGTGGTTGCCTGCTACAAGCACATAGTAAAGGCCGGAGCAAAGCCGTCCCCCACCCCCGACATGGGCAGAGGCCGGCATGACCATGGGTTGGAGGGCATGGGGACAGGGTTTCAGTGTGGTGGGTTTAGGTTTGGGGGGCACTTATAGGGCCATTTAGGGGTGGGGTCCTTTAGAATTCCTGCTTAGTCAGCAAGTCTGCAGGAGCATTCCCCGGTCTCACTATTGGCTTACCATGTCATCGGTGACACAGATCCTGGAGAGCCTCAGGGTCACAGCTAGCTGCAGACAAAGGTTTCCGGGATCATCATCAAGGGGAGCGGGGATGGTGGCAGCAGAATTCCCATGTGAGCGTCATCCCCGTCGGTGCAGCCTCCGGATCGCCTGTCTCACGACGCGGCTCCCCTGACCCGGTTCCTGAGGGTCCATCGGGCAGAATCGGCACATCTGACGGACTTCTGGAAGCAGGATTTCCGGCTGGGGGATCACAGCTCCCTCACAGCCTAGTGAGAATTATTCCATGTCTTGTCCATTTCTTCCAATGTTGATGTCTCCAGTGATGGGCAGTAGTCAGGTAGTAGGATCCCCCACATGTATTCAGGCTGTCTAACAGCCACAAATCATGCAGCTGCGATGACTCAAACATCATCTCCGAGCACGCCCAAAATACTCAGAGACCACCCGAGCATGCTCGGAAAACCCGAGTAATGAGTACATTCGCTCATCACTAATCTTTCTTTTCGGATTGGGACGGTGATGGAAGCAGCTGTGTGTGGGCTGAGTCTGGACGTAGTGCAGTGGATTTGAAGGTGGGATTTCAGGCGCTATCGTAATTACATCAGGCCTCAGGGAGAGGGGGCAAAATTGCATAACTAAGGTTGACTTGTGGTTAAATTGTTTATGATAATGGGATGTTGTTGTAAAACATTTGTGTTTTTGTTGCAGGTTCCAATCCTTTGTTGATTTGGATCCTGGGCCATTCATACATCCATTGGGGAGTGCTGCGAGACATGAGGATAGACAGCTTGGTTTTTCCAGGATCACGGTGGTGATCAGGTGGTTTGGTTTCAGGGTGATGGGTTAGAGCCGGGTATTGCAGGAAGTGCATAGCAGCACTTGGCTTGATAGACCCCCCAGATATTTTGCTTTTGAATGTCAGGGGTAATGATTTGGGAGTTCACCCTTTTAGGGAATTAGTGAAGGATATTACGACTTGCTACGCTTTTGGATGTCATGTTCAGGGATGACCACAACTTAGTCAGAAATGTTTCAGCGGAAATGCTGGCGTAATGTGAGGTCAGTTGAAAAAATGAATAAGGCTAGAATAAAAGTTAACAGGGCAGTATCTAGTTTTGTTTGTCGAAACAGGGGAGCTATGGTTCGTCACTTTGATTTGGGAAAAGGGGACAATGAATTTTGGTTGTCAGATGATGTGCATTTAAATGCTGTAAGCGGTGATCTTTGGGTGCTTGGTTTACAGGAAGCTATTGAAAGGGTCATGTAATTTCCTTGTAGGGGGTCTCAGGCATTTGAGGTGGTCAAAGGCCCTTATTGTGGTAGGTGGGGGGTCCTTGAAGTTGGTGCTAAATTGGTCTGGGGGAACCATGGGGATATGGATTCCTCAATTGGTAATACAATATGGTTTTGGTTTGGTGAATTTGGGGGTTTCATGTCAATGGATTGTAGGATCCCCAGGGTTTAAGTGGATAATGGAACCCCTTGAGGTTATGGTGATCCTGAGCCAGTGGGGTAATGGCTGTGAGTAATTTATGGTCTGCTTATTATGTCCATGGTTTATGTTTTGGTAATCACCAGATTTTGGGAGCTACAAGGACCCTCCCAGTATTTTTTATATTATCCATGTTTTAATATTTGTATGTTGTATAAATAAAGGATGCTGTGGCGAAAATTATTAAAATTACAGTGTCATTGTTTTAATTTTGGGGCTTGTAGTTGCGGGAGGTTAATGGATAAGTCATTTGGTGGAGGGAAAGGTTATGGGAGGGATCCAACCAGAAACATCAACAATACCAGTGTCATGAAAAATGATGGTATTTAGACAACGCGTCAAACTTTTAAAGCACTTGTGCCATTTTTTCTGACAAACATGTAAAAATGTCTAAAATGATTTGACGTCAGAATTCTGGTGAAAGAACCTATATTACTCTTGATTCACCTGTGAAACATGAAAACTAATATTTATGAGCATCATTGCTCCATATTTCAAAGCTTATAGCAAACAGACACCACCACCCTAAACTGAATGCATGACCCTTGTTTGCCTATGCCTCCATTAGGCTCTTCTTAAGGTACCTTCACACTAAACGATATCGCTAGCGATCCGTGACGTTGCAGCATCCTGGCTAGCGATATCGTTTTATTTGACACGCAGCAGCGATCAGGATCCTGCTGTGATATCGCTGGTCGTTGAACAAAGTTCAGAACTTTATTTGGTCGTCAGACCGGCGTGTATCGTCGTGTTTGACACCAAAAGCAATGATACCAGCGATGTTTTACACTGGTAACCAGGGTAAACATCGGGTTACTAAGCGCAGGGCCGCAGCGATCGGCATCGTTGACGCTATCGCTGCAGCGTCGCTTAATGTGAAGGTACCTTTACTCAGTCTTGATGTTTGAAATAAAATAGCAGATCAGTAAAATGCACAAATTCTGCAAGGAAACAGCCTCTGGATGTCAGACTGAAGTGATACTGAATATACTATGAATTATCATTTTAGATTACTTCTTGGGGTAAACTTAATTTATCATCCTGTCTAACAATAATTATTTTTTTTTTTCAAATATACTGCTATATAATTTTCTACTTTGATCAAATCCAATGAAATTTGGCAGCTGTTAGGAAGTGGAATCCTCTATAATACAGTGTCATTTATTTAATAAAATAATGGCATGATTAATAAGAAGACTGACGACAGATAACTCAAACACAAAGTACAGTTTGGTGAACTAGTGAATATTTTTGCTATGTGAAGCTAAATAGCTGTAAGGCTTCTCTGCAGGTGGGGAATTCTATAGAAAGCATGCAGCTACTCCCAAAACCTGTTCTGACACTGGCAGCACACAGCGATGCGTGTGTCTTATTGGGCACTGTGATTACACCCTGTCACACTGATTAACCCAAGGTGATCTTTGCTGACATGACAATTATGCTTGCGGACGTATGATTTTTCTTCTGTTCTGCACTTATGTGATTGTTTAGTGTGAGAATTTTCAATAATGGGCAGCACAATGGCTCAGTGGTTAATACAGTAGCCGTGCAGCACTGGGGTCCAGGGTTCCAATAACACCAAGGACAACATCTGTGAGGAGTTTGTATGTTCTCCCCATGTTTATGTGGATTTCCTCTGGGTTCTCCGGCTTCCTCCCACTTGCTAAAGACATACTGGTAGGGAAATTAGATTGTGAGCCCCAAATGACACAGCAATGATAATGTATGTAAAGTGCTCTGGAATATGATGGGGCTAAATAAATAACGTGGGTGTAGAAATGAAATAAATCAGTAAATAAATAAAATATGTAATGCAGTGGGTAAAAAAGTATCTAGTCAGCCACCGATTGTGCAAGCTCTCCCACTTACAAAGATGAGAGAGGCCTGTAATTGACATCACAGGTAGAACACAACTGTAAGAGTCAAAATGAGAAAATGAATCCAGAAAATCACCTTGTCTGATATGGCAATATTTATTTTGCAAATTATGGTGGACAGTAAGTATTTGGTTACCTAAAAACATGCAAGAATTCTGGCTCTCACAGACCTGTAACTTTTTTTTTAAGAGGCTCCTCTGTCCTCCACTCAGCACCTGTTTGAACTTGTTATCAGTATAAAATACAGCTGTCCACAACCTCAAACAGTCACACTCCAAACTCAACTATGGTGAAGACCAAATAGCTGTCGAAGGACACCAGAAACAAAATTGTAGCCCTGCACCAGGCCGAGAAGACTGAATCTTCAACAGGCAAACAGCTTATTGTGATGAAATCAACTGTGGGGGCAATAATAAGAAAATGGAAGACATACAAGACCACTGATAATCTCCCTCGATCTGGGGCTCCATGCAAAATCTAACCCTGTAGGGTCAAAATGATCACATGAACAGTGAGCAAAATTCTCAGAACCACACTGGGTGGGACCTAGCGATTGACCTGCATAGAGCTGGGACCACTGCAACAAAGGCTACCATTAGTAACACATTACACCACCAGGGACTCAGATCCTGCAGTGCCAGACGTGTCCCCCTGCTTAAGCCAGTACATGTCCGGGCCCATCTGAAGTTTGCTAGAGAGCATTTAGATTATCCAGAAGAGTATTGGGAGAATGTCATATGGTCTGATGAAACCAAAGTAGAGCTGTTTGGTAGAAACAAAACTTGTTGTGTTTGAAGGAGACAGAATGATGAGTTGCATCCAAAGAACACCATACTTACTGTGAAGGATGAGGGTGGCAACATCATGCTTTGGGGCTGTTTCTCTGCAAAGGGACCAGGACAACTGATCCATGTACATGAAAGAATGAATGGGGCCATGTACCTCCATCAGCAAGGGCATTGAAGATAAAACGTGGATGAGTCTTCCAGCATGATAATGATCCCAAGCACACCACCAGGGCAGCGAAGGAGTGGCTTTGAAAGAGCATATGAAGGTCCTGGAGTAGCCTAGCCAGTCTCCAGATGTCAACAACATAGAAAACCTCTGGAGGGCGTTGAAAGTCCGTGTTGTCCAGCGACAAGCCCAAAACATCACTGGTGTAGAGGAGATCTGCATGGAGGAATGGGACAACATACCACCAACAGTGTGTGCCAACCTTGTGAAGACTTACAGAAATTGTTTGACCTTCGTCATTGCCAACAAAGGATATATAACAAAATATTGAGATGAACTATTGTTAATGACCAAATACTTATTTTCCAACATAATTTGCAAAATAAATCTTGCCAAATCAGACAGGGGATTTTCTGGATTTGTTTTCTCATTTTCACTCTCATAGTTGTCGTCTACCTATGATGTCAATTACAGGTCTCTCTCATATTTTTAAGAGGGAGAACTTACACAATTGGTGGCTGACTAAATACTTTTTTCATCCACTGTATATTCCTTGACATATTTATATTGACCTTTGAGTGAATTCAGTTCCTAGGAGAAAAGATCAAAAAAGTGCATAACATAAAACCAGGTCCAGCTTCAGGTGTATGTTGGCACAGTGAGACGTCTAGTTTTACAACATTCAGTTCAACAAGCAAATGTGAAAGTCATGACTCATGGCATATTTACAAACCACAAAAACTACACTCTATTTAATAAGACATTTGGACACCTGCACAAACGTTTTTGACACTCAATCTAATTTCATAGATAATAATATGGAATAGATCACCATTTTGCAGCTACAACAGTTTCCACACGTCTGGGAAGGCTTTCGACAAGATTTTGGAGGTGTTTGTCGGAAATATTTCCCATTCTTCCAGAAGATTATTTGGGAGGTCAGACACTGATGTTGGATGAGAGGATCTTGCATGCAATCTATGGACTAGGTCATTCCAATGGTGTTTGATGTAGACAAGTAAGGTTCTCCACACAAAACTCACCCAACCATACCATGATGAGCACTTGTTTTGTCCTCTGGGGAACTGTAGTGGAGAAGAGAAAAGGGCCTTTTCCAAAACTGCTTCTACAAAATTGGATGTGTCCAAAATGTCTTGGTATGCTAAAGCAATAAGAATTTACTTCACCAAAACTAAGGCCAACCCCTGAAAAACAACCACACTGCATCAATTTCCCTCTATCAAACTTTAAAATTGGCACAAAGTAGTCATTCCTTTAACATACATAGAGTATTTGCCAACCTAGACTTGTCCATCAGATTGCCAAAAAGAGTAGCATGATTCTTTAATCCACAAAACATATTTACAGGTATAGTGGCAGTGTGATTACATTACTCCAGCTGAGGCTTATCATTGTGCTTGGTCACCTAAAGCTTGGATACAACTGCTCAGATATGGAAGCCTATGACATGGAGCTCCTGGAACACAACTTTGTGCTGATGTTAATACCAGAGGAAGTATGTAACTGTGTTGTTATTGAGTCAATATTTTTTTATGTACTGCAGTAGCACTCAATCGCCCTTACTTTGTGACTGAGTTGCTGTGGTTCCTAAACAATTCCACTTTTCAATAATACCACTCACAGTTGATTGTGGGCAATTTCGGAAGGGACAAATATCATGAACTGACTTTTTACAATGGTGGCATCTTATTACAATACCATGCTCAAATTCAGTGAGCTCATTTGTACAAATGCTGTAGATATGCCCAAAATTGTGACAAACTTATCAGCACTAGAGATGAGCGGACCAGGCAAAATTCAAATTTGCTGGATTTTACGCTTTATTTCCCTGGTAAATTCAGTTCACAGAGAAGATATTGTCTATAAACTGAATGTCCCTTCTTATGCCGTCTTTTGTAAAAAAAATAAAAAAATATTCTACTCACCAGTCACTACTCACTTCTCTGGACTCTCCATTATTCACCACCATCTGGTCCTCGTCCCATCTTATTATTCCCCAATATTAGGGTGGAATTTGTCAGGCCTCTCACACTTTGCCAGACTTCTGGCTTTCGTGGGGCCTATAAGGTTCTATGTAAGCACATGATAGGTCAAGGCGTTATCACATGCGCCTTGAACTATATATTCACAGGCACAGAACTCTACCAGCCTGAGATGCTTGACTGGTGATATTGAGTAGTGGTAGGCTTAGTGAGCCGCCCCTTAGAAGAGAACTGTTTGGAGAATTGCAAGTTTTAGGGACTCTAAGCAAGGCTGTTGAGCAAAGCGGTTTGCTGCATTTTAAGTGCGGGGCTGCATATAAGTGTATAGTTAACCCCTTAACCCCCAAGAGTGGTTTGCACGTTAATGACCGGCCAATTTTTACAATTCTGACCACTGTCCCTTTATGAGGTTATAACTCTGGAACGCTTCAATGGATCCTGATGATTCTGACAAGGCTTTCTTGTGACATATTGTAATTCATATGTCACACAAAATACTTAATAAGTAACATTTCCCACACGTCTACTTTACATCAGCACAATTTTGGAACCAATTTTTTTTTTTTGTTAGGGAGCAATAAGGGTTAAAAGTTGACCAGCAATTTATAATTTTTACAACACCATTTTTTTTAGGGACTGCATCACATTTGAAGTAACTTTGAGGGGTCTATATGATAGAAAATACCCAAGTGTGACACCATTCTAAAAACTGCAACCCTCAAGGTGCTCAAAACCACATTCAAGACGTTTATTAACCCTTCAGGTGTTTCACAGGATATTTTGGAATGTTTAAAAAAAAAATGAGCATTTAACTTTTTTCACAAAAAATTTACTTCAGCTCCAATTTGTAATATTTTACCAAGGGTATCAGGAGAAATTGGACCCCAAACGTTATTGTACAATTTGTCCTGAGTATTCTTATACCCCATATGTGGGGGTAAACCACTGTTTGGGCGCATAGTAGAGCTCGGAAGGGAAGGAGCGCCGTTTGACTTTTCAATGCAAAATTGACTGGAATTACATCTCAACACAGTTGGTTCTGAGCCTCCTATATAAGTAGGCTTTATCCTGTTATTAGCCATAGGTAAGTGTTCACATTAGGCAGTCAGCTCAGATACCATAGGTAAGTGTTCACACCAGGCAGTCAGTGTAGTTACCCATTCGATCTGAGATTACCTTGACGTTTTGGTGAATGGGCTCACAACGTTTGCAAATCTTGTGCTAAAAATCTCATGTGTTTTTTCATAAAGTTCATAAGCCATTATGCTATTCACATTCCACATATTTCACATTTCCTTATTTTTAGCACAGATGAGTGCGGCCATTGATCTATTTTGGAATTGAGATAGGACGCCATGTCACGTTTTGAGAGCCCCTGATGAGCCTAATCAGTGGAAACTCCCCACAAGTGACACCATTTTAAAAAGTAGACCCCCTAAGGAACTTATCTAGATGTGTTGTGAGAACTTTGAACCCCAAGTGTTTCACTACAGTTTATAACGCAGAGCAGTGAAAAAAAAAAAAAAATTTCACAAAAATTATTTTTGAGCCCCAAATTTTTTATTTTCTCAATGGTAACAGGAGAAATTGGACCCCAAAAGTTGTGGTACAATTTGTTCTGAGTACGCTGATACCCCATATGTTTGGGTAAACCCCTGTTTTGGCGCACAAGAGAGCTCAGAAGGGAAGGAGCACTGTTTTATTTTTTCAATGCAGAATTGGGTGGAATTGAGATCAGATGCCATGTCACGTTTGGAGAGCCTCTGATGTGCTTAAACAGTGGAAACGCCTCAATTCTAACTCCAACCCTAACCCGAACACACCCCTAACCCTAATCCTAACTCTAACCATAACCCTAACCACACCCCTTACCTGAATACACTCCTAAACCCAACACACCCCTAACCCCAACACACCCCTAACCCTCATCCCAACACTAACCACACCGCTAACTCAATCACACCCCTAAACCTAATCCCAACCATAACCCTAAACATACCCCTGACCCTGACACACCCCTAACCCTAATCCCAACCTTAATCCCAACTGTAAATGTAATCCTAACCCTAACTTTAGCCCCAACCCTAACCCTACCTTTAGCTCCAACCGTAACCCTAACTTTAGCCCCAACCTTAACTTTAGCCCCATCCCTAACTTTATCCCCAACCTTAACCCTAACTTTATCCCCAACCCTAACCCAAACTTTAGCCCCAACTCTGACCCTAACTTTAGCCCCAACCCTAACCCTAACTTTATCCCCAACTCTAACCCTAACTTTAGCCCCAAACCAAACCCTAACTGTAGCCTCATCCCTAAGTGTAGCCCTAACCCTAACTTTAGCCCCAACCCTAACCCTAACTTTAGCCCCAACCCTAGCCCTTAATTTAGCCCCAACCCAAACCCTAACCTTAGCCCCAACCCCAACTGTAGCCCTAACCCTAACTTTAGCCCCAACCCTAACCCTAACCCTAATGGGAAAATGGAAATAAATACATTTTTTTTTATTTTATTATTTTTCCCTAACTAAGGGGATGATGAAGGGGGTTTGATTTATTATTTATAACTGGGTTTTTAGGGGATTTTTATGATTGGCAGCTGTTTTTGCGTCTCCACATTTTGAGAGCTATAATTTTTTCCATATTTTGGTCCACAGAGTCAAGTGAGGTCTTGTTTTTTTGCGGGAAGAGTTGATGTTTGTATTGGTACCATTTTCGGGCACGTCACATTTTTTGATCGCTTTTTATTCCGATTTTTGTGAGGCAGAATGACCAAAAACAAGCAATTCATGAATTTCTTTTTTTTTTTTTTGGGGGGGGGTGTTTATACCGTTCCACGTTTGGTAAGATTGATAAGGCAGTTTTATTCTTCGGGTCAGTACGAATACAGCGATACCTCATTTATATTTTTTTAATGTTTTGCCGCTTTTCTACGATAAAAGCTATTTTTTAAAAAATAACTATTTTTGCATCGCTTTATTCTGAGGACTTTAACTTTTTACTTTTTTGCTTATGATGCTGTATGGTGGCTCGTTTTTTGCAGGACATGAAGACGTTTTCAGCGGTACCATATATATTTATAGCCGTCTTTTTGATTGCGTGTTATTCCACTTTTTGTTCAGTGGTATGATAATAAAGCCTTGTTTTTTGCCTCATTTTTTTTTTTTTTTACGGTGTTCACTGACGGGGTTAACTACTGGAACAGTTATATAGGCCGGGCTGTTATGGACGCAGTGATACCAAATATGTGTACTTTTATTGTTTGTTTGTTTTTTATTTAGATAAAGAAATGTATTTATTTGTACAAATTTTTTTTCATTTAGAATTTTTTTTTTTACACATGTACATTTTTTTTAAAACGTTTTTTACTTTGTCCCAGGGTGGGACATAATGCTATAGTGTCAGATTGCTGCAAGCCACCTCCCTGCAGGACCCGGAAGGAGCCCCATGGCCATTTTGGATCCGGGGCCTGCAGGGAGGAGATGCTCAGAACAACGCAATCACATCGCGTTGTTCCGAGGGTCTCAGGGAAGCACGCAGAGAGCCCCCTCCCTACGCGATAATTCCCTATGCCGCCAGAACACTGAAATCATGTTTGATCACAGTGTTCTGGGGTTAATGTGCCAGAAGCAGTCTGTGACCTGTAATAATCAGCTGACACCCGGCGGGATTAAGTCCCAGGTCACCATGATGGGATAGTACATCATATTAGATTAAGGGGTTAAATACGATATCATAGTTTAATACAAGTGCATAGTTTGGTATTTTCATAATTAGTTTTCAATTTTTTTTTCTGCTTTTATCTGTATTGTTTACTTTCAATTAATATGTGTGCTACATGGACAATGCTACCAGGTGTGCATCTTGTGAGATGTATGCATGTCTTCAACAGCTGTCTGAGGACGAATATTTCTTCACTCGATGTCTACATGTTACATGTTTGGAAGCCCAGGTAATTGATCTAAATGTGCAGCTTGCAACACTCAGGAGCATTGCAAACCTGGAGAGGAGTTTAGAACTCACTGAGCATAGGGAGGGTGGAGGTGGGGAAGATCAGGACCCAGAAGTAGGAAGCGGGGTAACAGAAGAAGTAGTAAGGGGGAAGTTCCAGAGAGCCTGGTCCTGATATGGCACAGCCTTGTAAATATGTTTGTTTGGCTGATATTAGGAATACAGGCCCAGAAAAAAGGATCACTACAGCAGGACATTGCTTCTAGCAACCAGAAAAATGACTGCTGTAGGAAGGAGAGAGATAGGCATGCAGCAAAGGCTAGACAGTTAAATATATTAATGCCAAAAATAAAAAAAGATGGTATAGGCCCCTTAAAAGACGAAAATAAAACATTTATATAAAACAGACACTTTTTATCCATGCCTACCAATTACCTGTCTGTTTCGGGGATCTTTCAACAAGGCAAAAATCAAAGTTCATCACCTGATATAACTATTTTAACACAAGAAGAAGTACGCCTGTGTCTGAGCAAATTAAACATTGACAAATCCCCTGGGAAGATGACATTCATCCACAGATATTGAGGGAATTGAGCTCAGTAATGTGACAGACCACTGTATCTCATATTCTTAAACTCTCTTGTAACAGGGGTGGTGCCACAGGATTGGAGGATGGCTCACGTGGTACCAATATTTAAGAAAGGTAAGAAGGTGAATCCATGCATCTACCATCCAGTAAGTCTGACAACAGTAGTGTTCAAAGTTTTTAAGTGTATTATAAAAAATGATCTGCAGAGATATATTGCAGAGGATTATTGTTGTGAATTTACCTTTTGGCTCCCTCTAGTGGCTACTAGTGATTTGACTCTGGGTATGTCATTCATCCCTTGTTTGCTCACCTGGGTCGTTAGGTCAGGGGTGTTGCTATATAAGCTCCCTGGACCTTCAGTTCAATGCCTGGCAACGTTGATATCAGAGCTAATCTGTAGTGCTCTTGCTCTTGTCTACTGATCCTGGTTCCTGCTTGATTAAGCTAAGTCTGCTTTCTTGCTTTTTGCTATTTGTTTTTGTTTGCATTTTTGTCCAGCTTGCATATTATCTGTTTCCTGACCTTACTGGAAGCTCTAGGGTGGCTGGTGTTCTCCCCCCGGGCTGTTAGACGGTTCGGGGGTTCTTGAATCTCCAGCGTGGATTTTGATAGGGTTTTTGTTGACCATATAAGTTATCTTACTACATTCTGCTATTAGTAAAGTGGGCCTCTCTTTGCTAAAATCTAGTTCATCTCTGTGTTTGTCATTTCCTCTTACCTCACCGTTATTATTTGTGGGGGGCTACTATCCTACTTTTGGGGTCTATTCTCTGGAGGCAAGAGAGGTCTTTGTTTTCCTCTTCTAGGGGTAGTTAGTCCTCCGGCTGGCGCGAGACATCTAGCGACCAACGTAGGCATGTTCCCCGGCTACTGCTAGTGTTGGCGTTAGGAGTAGATATATGGTCAACCCAGTTACCACTGCCCTATGAGCTGGATTTTTGTACGTCGCAGACTTACTTGTTTCTCTGAGACCCTCGCCATTGGGGTCATACCAGTTTGCCAGGCCAGTATTAAATGTTAAATGCATTGCAGAAGCGGGATTATAAGAAAGAAAGTTCTGAGTTGTTTTTTTCTCTCTCTCATTTTTTTTTCTTTTCCCTTTTACCTCTGAGTGGCTTGTGTTTGCTGCAGACATGAATGTCCAGACCTTGATTACAAGTGTGGACCAGCTTGCTGCTCGTGTGCAGGGCATACAAGATTATGTTATCAGAAGTCCTATGTCAGAACCTAAGATACCGATTCCTGAACCGTTTTCCAGAGACCGATTTAAATTTAGAAATTTCAGGAATAATTGTAAATTGTTTTTGTCCCTGAAACCCTGTTCATCTGGAGACTCCGCTCAGCAAGTAAAAATTGTTATTTCTTTTTTACGGGGCGACCCTCAGGATTGGGCCTTCTCGCTGGCGCCAGGAGATCCGGCATTGGCTGACATTGATGCGTTTTTTCTGGCGCTCGGTTTGCTTTATGAGGAACCTAATCTTGAGATTCAGGCAGAAAAGGCCTTGCTGGCTATGTCTCAGGGCCAGGACGAGGCTGAAGTGTATTGCCAAAAATTTCGGAAATGGTCCGTGCTGACCCAGTGGAACGAGTGTGCATTGGCTGCTAATTTTAGAAATGGCCTTTCTGAAGCCATTAAGAATGTGATGGTGGGTTTTCCCATTCCCACAGGTCTGAATGATTCTATGGCCCTGGCTATTCAAATCGACCGGCGGTTGCGGGAGCGCAAAACCGCTAATTCCCTCATGGTGTTGTCTGAACAGACACCTGATTTAATGCAATGTGATAGAATCCTGACTAGAAATGAGCGGAAAATTCATAGACGCCAGAATGGCTTGTGTTACTACTGTGGTGATTCTACACATGTTATCTCAGCATGCTCTAAACGTCTTACTAAGGTTGTTAGTCCGGTCGCCATTGGTAATTTGCAACCTAAATTTATTCTATCTGTAACTTTGATTTGCTCACTGTCATCGTATCCTGTCATGGCGTTTGTGGACTCGGGTGCTGCCCTGAGCCTTATGGATCTGTCATTTGCCAAGCGCTGCGGATTTGTTCTTGAGCCATTGGAAAATCCTATCCCTCTTAGGGGTATTGATTCTACGCCATTGGCAAAAAATAAACCGCAGTTTTGGACACAGGTTACCATGTGCATGACTCCCGAACATCGGGAGGTAATACGTTTTCTTGTTCTGCATAAAATGCATGATTTGGTTGTTTTGGGGTTGCCATGGTTACAGACCCATAATCCAGTCTTGGACTGGAAGGCTATGTCAGTGTCAAGTTGGGGCTGCCATGGAATTCATGGAGATTCCCTGCCCTTGTCTATTGCTTCTTCTATGCCTTCGGAAGTTCCGGCGTATTTGTCTGATTATCAGGATGTCTTCAGCGAGTCTAAGTCCAGTGCACTGCCTCCTCATAGGGAATGTGACTGTGCAATAGATTTGATTCCTGGCAGTAAGTTTCCTAAGGGGAGACTGTTTAATCTGTCGGTACCTGAACATACCGCGATGCGTTCATATATCAAGGAGTCTCTTGAGAAGGGGCATATCCGTCCTTCTTCTTCCCCTCTTGGTGCGGGATTCTTTTTTGTGGCCAAAAAGGACGGATCTTTGAGGCCTTGTATTGACTATCGGCTTTTAAATAAGATCACTGTCAAATTTCAGTATCCTTTGCCGCTGTTGTCAGATTTGTTTGCCCGGATTAAAGGTGCCAAGTGGTTCACCAAGATAGACCTTCGTGGTGCGTACAACCTTGTGCGCATTAGGCAGGGCGATGAATGGAAAACCGCATTCAATACGCCCGAAGGTCATTTTGAGTACTTGGTGATGCCATTCGGTCTCTCTAATGCACCTTCAGTTTTTCAGTCCTTCATGCATGACATTTTCCGGAAGTATCTGGATAAATTTTTGATTGTTTATCTGGATGATATTCTGTTTTTTTCTGATGATTGGGACTCGCATGTGGAGCAGGTCAGGATGGTTTTTGAGATTCTGCGTGAAAATTCTTTGTTTGTAAAAGGCTCAAAGTGTCTCTTTGGTGTACAGAAGGTTCCCTTTTTGGGTTAATTTTTTCCCCTTCTGCTGTGGAGATGGATCCAGTCAAGGTCCGAGCTATTCATGATTGGACTCAACCCTCGTCAGTTAAGAGTCTTCAGAAGTTCTTGGGTTTTGCTAACTTCTACCGTCGTTTTATCGCAAATTTCTCTACTGTTGTTAAACCGCTGACGGATATGACCAAGAAAGGCTCTGATGTAGCTAACTGGGCTCCTGCTGCCGTGGAGGCTTTCCAGGAGTTAAAACGCCGGTTTACTTCGGCGCCTGTTTTGTGCCAGCCTGACATCTCACTTCCTTTTCAGGTTGAGGTGGATGCTTCGGAGATTGGGGCAGGGGCCGTTTTGTCACAGAGAGGCCCTGGTTGTTCTACTATGAGACCTTGTGCCTTTTTCTCTAGGAAGTTTTCGCCGGCAGAGCGAAATTATGATGTGGGCAATCGGGAGTTGTTGGCCATGAAGTGGGCATTTGAGGAGTGGCGTCATTGGCTCGAGGGTGCTAAGCATCGTGTGGTGGTCTTGACTGATCACAAAAATCTGATGTATCTCGAGTCTGCTAAACGCCTGAATCCTAGACAGGCCCGCTGGTCATTGTTTTTCTCCCGTTTTGACTTTGTGGTCTCGTATTTGCCAGGGTCTAAGAATGTGAAGGCCGACGCTCTGTCTAGGAGCTTTGTGCCTGATGCTCCTGGAGTCGCTGAACCTGTGGGTATTCTTAAGGAAGGAGTTATCGTGTCTGCTATTTCTCCAGATCTGCGACGTGTGTTGCAGAGATTTCAGGCTGGTAGGCCTGACTCTTGTCCACCTGACAGATTGTTTGTGCCTGCTAGATGGACCAGCAGAGTCATTTCCGAGGTTCATTCCTCGGTGTTGGCAGGGCACCCGGGAATTTTTGGCACCAGAGATCTGGTGGCCAGGTCCTTTTGGTGGCCTTCCTTGTCAAGGGATGTGCGGTCATTTGTACAGTCCTGTGGTACTTGTGCTCGAGCTAAGCCTTGCTGCTCTCGTGCCAGCGGGTTGCTCTTGCCCTTGCCTGTCCCGAAGAGACCTTGGACACACATCTCTATGGATTTCATTTCTGATCTTCCGGTGTCTCAGGGCATGTCTGTCATCTGGGTGATATGTGATCGTTTCTCCAAGATGGTCCATTTGGTTCCTTTGCCTAAGCTGCCCTCTTCTTCTGATCTGGTTCCTGTGTTCTTCCAGAACGTGGTTCGTTTGCACGGCATTCCTGAGAATATTGTGTCTGACAGAGGATCCCAGTTTGTTTCCAGGTTCTGGCGATCCTTTTGTGGTAGGATGGGCATTGAGTTGACGTTTTCATCCGCTTTCCATCCCCAGACTAACGGACAAACGGAGTGAACTAATCAGACTCTGGAGGCTTATTTGAGGTGTTTTGTCTCTTCTGATCAGGATGATTGGGTGACCTTCTTGCCGTTGGCTGAATTTGCCCTTAATAATCGGGCTAGTTCCGCCACCTTGGTTTCGCCATTTTTCTGCAACTCTGGTTTCCATCCTCGTTTTTCCTCGGGACATGTGGAGCCTTCTGACTGTCCTGGGGTGGATTCCGTGGTGGATAGGTTGCAGCGGATCTGGGGGCATGTGGTGGACAACTTGAAGTTGTCACAGGAGAAGGCTCAGCGTTTTGCCAACCGCCGCCGCGGTGTGGGTCCCCGACTTCGCGTTGGGGATTTGGTATGGCTGTCTTCTCGATTTGTTCCTATGAAGGTCTCCTCTCCCAAATTTAAGCCTCGCTTCATTGGTCCTTACAAGATATTGGAAATCATTAATCCTGTATCCTTTCGCTTGGATCTTCCGGTGTCGTTTGCCATCCACAACGTATTTCATAGGTCCTTGTTGCGGCGGTACGTTGTGCCTGTGGTTCCTTCTGCTGAGCCTCCTGCTCCGGTGTTGGTTGAGGGCAAGTTGGAGTACGTGGTGGAGAAGATCTTGGATTCTCGTCTCTCCAGGCGGAGGCTTCAGTACCTGGTCAAGTGGAAGGGATATGGTCAGGAGGATAATTCCTGGGTGGTCGCCTCTGATGTGCATGCGGCCGATTTAGTTCGTGCCTTTCACGCCGCTCATCCTGATCGCCCTGGTGGTCTTGGTGAGGGTTCGGTGACCCCTCACTAAGGGGGGGGGTACTGTTGTGAATTTACCTTTTGGCTCCCTCTAGTGGCTACTAGTGATTTGACTCTGGGTATGTCATTCATCCCTTGTTTGCTCACCTGGGTCGTTAGGTCAGGGGTGTTGCTATATAAGCTCCCTGGACCTTCAGTTCAATGCCTGGCAACGTTGATATCAGAGCTAATCTGTAGTGCTCTTGTCTACTGATCCTGGTTCCTGCTTGATTAAGCTAAGTCTGATTTCTTGCTTTTTGCTATTTGTTTTTGTTTGCATTTTTGTCCAGCTTGCATATTATCTGTTTCCTGACCTTGCTGGAAGCTCTAGGGTGGCTGGTGTTCTCCCCCCGGGCCGTTAGACGGTTCGGGGGTTCTTGAATCTCCAGCGTAGATTTTGATAGGGTTTTTGTTGACCATATAAGTTATCTTACTACATTCTGCTATTAGTAAAGTGGGCCTCTCTTTGCTAAAATCTAGTTCATCTCTGTGTTTGTCATTTCCTCTTACCTCACCGTTATTATTTGTGGGGGGCTACTATCCTACTTTTGGGGTCTATTCTCTGGAGGCAAGAGAGGTCTTTGTTTTCCTCTTCTAGGGGTAGTTAGTCCTCCGGCTGGCGCGAGACATCTAGCGACCAACGTAGGCATGTTCCCCGGCTACTGCTAGTGTTGGCGTTAGGAGTAGATATATGGTCAACCCAGTTACCACTGCCCTGTGAGCTGGATTTTTGTACGTCGCAGACTTACTTGTTTCTCTGAGACCCTCGCCATTGGGGTCATAACAGATTATATAATAACTGACAACCAGCATGGAATCAAAAAAGATAAGTCATGTCTAACTAACATGTTGTGTTTCTATGAGAAGGTAAGTGCAAGTCTGGATGTAGGTAATGCAGCTAATGCTATTTAAAACAGAACATGGTGTCCACTATCGATTCCAGCCAATTTAGCATTTCAAAGCTCCTTCCCTTCTGAGCCCTGCCATGCGCCCAAACAGTAGTTTCCCACCACATATAATTTTATGGTGCATTTACGCCTGCTATCATTGTGAAAATGAAAACATTGGTGCTAAAGTAACATTTTTGTGGGAAAAAGTGAAATGTTTATTTTTTCTTTCCACATTCCTTTAATTCTTATGATGCACATGAAGGGTTAATAAACTTTTGATGACTTTGAGGAGTGCAGTTTTTAGAATGGTGTCACAGATGTTGGAGGAAGACAGGAAAGTCTGTTGGTGTAAGTATGTGGCTGAATTGGTCTGGGTGTATAACAAGTACAACCAGATACATGCCGTATAACCTTCTGTTTGGGCAAAAAAGACAGGAGATTACCGAACTGGAGTTGGATCTAGAAGAAGACTATCCACGGAAGGTGATGTCTACTTGGGTCCGTGAATATTGACATCGGTTACAGACTCTACATTGGCTGGTGCAGACTAAGTGTCGGGAACTTGAGCACCATGAGGCGACACCCCTTCGAGAGATAGCTCTCAAGGTCGGTGACTGAGTATTGGTCCGAGACAAGCGACCTCGAGGCAAGTTAGAGCATCGATGGGAAAAGACTCCGTATTGGGTGAAATGCCGAATTGGATCCAATGGTCCTGTCCATGAAGCTCAACCTGAAGGGAAAGAAGAGGCACCTACCCGAATTGTTCAAGTATACGATGTCCTTACCTGTCGCGAGACCCCAAAAGAGAAGAGAGTGCACCGAGTGTCCCCAAAATGCCCTCTCCACGGCTCTCGATTGTGATGAATAACCACTTGCCTCATCCTCTGACATGGACAGACCGCTGCGCATCAATCTAGGAGAAATGTGCAGGCCTGAAACTCCAGAGGCAGCTGCCCCATTCAACTCGGATGAGCCCCCGTCCTCGACCCCCAACCCGATTCGACCACTCAACCTGACTTTCGCCATACTGAGCGAACGACAGCTGGAATACCTCCCAATCATGAAGACCAATTTATGTGGCAGCGGATCATTCACGAGATTGAAGAGTGTTATCATCTATTGCAAGAACTCTCACCTGTGGAATGGCGAGCTAAAGGAGAGGTGGAGTGTAAGGATGAAGACTGGGCTTTGGGTACCTGTAGTGAGCCGGGTCCGCAATTGTTGACTCTGGTCACATGGTGCCTGGGGGATGGAATAGGGGATTGGACGGACCCAATGACCCGGGAAGGAGGGGCGTGTTAAAAGCAAAAGCTCACGCAACGGGAAGCAGTTTCCCGCCAGCAGAGTCTGAGGCAGATGGGGTGCGTGCGCAGTGTGCTCCGGTCTCCAGGGAGCAGAGTCACAATGGGTTGCAGCTTATTTCCCACAGGCGCAGCATCGGAACTGTGAGCAGAGACAGTAAAGTTTAGGGCTCAGTTAAGTTTAGGGCTGCACACGTGCATAGAAGCATGGGCTGCGTACGGGATCCGGGACTGCAGTCTCCCTTAATGATCTTCGCATCAAAGACTTCACCTGATAGCGGGATTGTTGCAGCATCTGTGAATTTGGCTGCATGAGTTCATGGACTAGGGGCCCAACGGGTGAGACCAGAAACCATCCATTGCCACCAGAAGCTGGCCCGGGAGCTGAGGATCCCCATCTGAGAACATTTTGTCACCTGTCACCAAAGATTACAACCCTTAGCAGGACATCTGCATCTGAGGAAACCCGGACCCGATAAGTTTGCTAAGGGAACTGTTTCTATCTTTTTCTTGCGTTTTGTGCCATTATCCTGTATCTGTCCTCAATTTAAGTGTTTATCTTCCTGCGAGGAGTATCTTTACTGTTAATTAAATTGTTAACCCTTGCTCTGCCTTCCTTGCATCACTGCATCTTGCAACCTGCTTACACTTTAAGCAACTGACTGTGTGTAGTCTACACCCCCTCCTGTGGGAGTACTATCCTTGAAGCCATTGTGTGTACTCTGCACCCCACGCCTGTGGAAGTACTGTCCTTTAAGCAACTGTGTGCACTCTGCACCCCCTCACCTGTAGGAGTACTGTCCTTGAAGCTGCTGGGTGTACTCTGCACCTCCCACCTGTAGGAGTACTGTCCTTTAACCTGCTGTGTGTATGTGGCATCCCACGAGTTCTGGTACCACAGTGGTACAGCCTTCCTCTCGGGGAGGGTGATGCCATGCCTGGAAACGAGGATGATCCCTTTGACAAGTAGCCTGTAAATGCCACATGTTCTGACTCCAGGCCAGAATGGGGAGCTTTAGATCTGGTTTCAGAGGAGCTTCCCTAGATATATAGATTCTGGCTTGGAGGAGGAGTTAGTTAGTTCAGTTTTGGAGTTTGAGGAGCACAGGAGAAGCGAGGAGCTGGAGGAAAGCTGAGACTGGGCTCCCTCCATGCTGGAGCGCAGGAAGCAGACATCGGGAGTCCGGGGCTGTGTGGGACTGTATGCCCCACAGCAGAAACCGGAGGGTAAGAGATTGAAAGTAACTTGCCTACACCTAAACCCTGACATACAGCAACATACAGAGCCCAGAGTCACCATGAATTGAGACCCCTATAAAATGGCTCGCGTTGCCTACCATGCAGGTATTGTCTCAGGACAGAGAAAGAGAGGACCTTGAAAGAAGCCATAGGTAGCAAGGGACTATTATACAGCGCGCAGTAAGGCTCCCAATCTGACCTGGCAAAGGGAATTCAACTCGATTCCAGGCTGCCTGAACTCCACTGTCACCTGTTGCTGGTACCCGGGACTGTGGCAGTGAATCACTAGTAAACAGGTAAAGAGACTGCAACCTTGTGTCCTCTGATTATTTCTGGCACCATAGTATCTTTGCCAAATACACCGCGAGCCCTGGGGACCCAGCTTCACCTGTGGGCAGCCGTACCATCCTTGCTGCAGTGTCATCACTCCCCAGAGGACCCCTTTAAGCAGCATCGGTCACTCCTAACCGAATACCACAGGTGGCATCACGAACATTCTTATTCCTAATAACCCCTTTAAACACTTTTCCTTTAATTTGTGACCACCCCTTTAATGATGACCAGACCCTGTATCAAGTAACCCCTAGGTCCTGGCGGGCGTTCCATGTACAGTAGTTCTGCAAAAGAAATATATTGCATTAGCTGTCTTATTGCAGTTTCAATGCCCACAAAATAATTTTCTGAATAGGTGTCAGTGAAATAAATAATTGGCATCAGCCATATAGTTGCCATTTCTAGGCCCAAAAAATAATTTATCTGGACTTGTGTTTGTTTTTTCTAGTCTGTAAAATAAATATTTTGCATCAGCAGTCTAGTTGCCATTTCTAGGCTCAAAAATTATATTTTGCTACCATGTTGGCCAGAAAAATAGACGTGTAGATACTTTTATGCCCAAAAATGACAAAAGCATTCTCAGAGTGATATCTTTACTGGCTAGTCATAAAAATATATTTGCAAGCTTTCAGAGCACAAAGCCACTTCTTCAGGCTGGTTTAAAAATTGGGCATCAAAGGATTTACATTTATTTTTTTGGCTTACACGATACCACAATATAAATTTTCATTGGACATCGTGATAATGGAAGATACCCAATGTACTGATCACAGATGTATCTGAAAAATATCCTGAAGAAACTATCACAAATGAAGAGTGACATCTTCTTTCTATCCAGATGCCAAAAGAAAACTTTAATCTCTAAAGATCTCATGATGAGCCTTGGCTTATCTTTAGGAGGCATCACCCCTTCCACCTCATGAACAAATGTCTTGCTGTAATAACTCTTAAATGTTGTGCTCTTGGGTTTTTAATTCATTTGTAATCCTGCCTGAAGAAGTCTCTGTGCTCTGAAAGCTTGCAAATATATATTTTTTCTGGTTGTCCAATAAAGGTGTCACTCTGAGAATACTTTTTTTTACCCTAGAATAACAAAAATATTTACATCTAGGCCTAAAAATTAATTTTCCAGGGCTGCTGTCTGTTTTATACTACTTTGTGAAATAAATAATTGGTATCAGCCATCTAGCTGAAAATTTCTAGGCTCAAAAAATAATTTTTCTTCCATTTGGAAATCAGCCAAGCAGTCTGAGCCCCAAGTCATGCAGCAGTCTCTTCTACTTTTTGATGACTCTATGGCCCATTCACCTGCCCCTGCCCAAACATGGAAGAGACTGAGTGCACTTGGATCGCCCCCCAAGGGCCGTGGGGTACTCGGTACCGGGTCCTTCGGTTCACAGGGGGATGTCAAGGTGGCTGACCTGGTCTGTGGCTTAAAGGGATAAAGATTATGTTCGTGACGCCACCTGTGGTATTCGGTCAGGGTGACCGACGCTGCTTTACGGGGTCTGCTGGGGTGATGTTATGGCAGCTAGATGGTATACCTTCCCACAGGTAAAGTATGTCCCCAGGGCTTCCCGGTGTGTAGATGGTGGTATGGTGAGAGGTGCAGAGAAGAATGAGGACACAAGGTTGCAGTCTCTTTACCTTTACTGAAGACTTCAGCATCCACAGTCCAGGGCACCAGATCACAGGGCAGGCAGAGTCCGGACGGTTTGGAGGCAAGTCCAGAGTTCCCTTGTCCAGGTGGAAATCAGTAGCCTTCCCTTGCACTGTGGTGGTGTAGTCCCTTACTGCCTATGGCTTCACATAAGGGTCTCACAGATGCAATATTTTGTTCTCTCTGTCCCCTGTATAGGATAGGACAAAACCCGTATGACTGGTGACTTGAGTCTGTTTATAGGGTCTCTTAGATAACTCAGCTCTGTAGGTGTCACAGTGCCTCATGGGTGTAGGTGCAGACAGATAACCTGCAATTAGCTGTCCTGCCGGTCTCTGAAATAGGGCATAGAGGTCCTTACTCCCTCGGTGTTCCAGCTACTTGGATTTTGAGCCTCAGAAGGAGACAGCTTGAGCGGGGCTGGTCCCCTTCTGGTATCCTCTCCTTTGCTTCAACTTCCTTCACGCTCGCAATACAATTCGGCCTTTCAATGTCTCTTTCTGGGAGCTGCAGCTCTGAGGGCATGCACAGCTCCTTCAACCTTCTGTCCTCCTCAGACTCTGGTCTGGAATTAACTGAGCTCAGCTCAGCCAGCAACTCACTCCTGTCTGGAACTGACTAACTTTCCCTACAGACTACCAGTTATATATATATATATATATGGGGAGTGACCTAATAAATTGGAGTAGAAGCTCCCTCTGGTAGCCTGGAGTGTGAAATGTGTTGCATGTTTGTGATACCTGGATGCAGTTATCCTTCTTTGCCTCCAAACGTAGCATCATTCTCCCCAAGAGGAAAGCAATACCACTGCGACGACTAGGACCCTGGGGCGCCGCACACTGATTTCCAACCACTTGTTAGTTTGAAAGATGAGTGTGTTGGAGGATTAGTGTACCTGATCAGTGGACAGCACATCTCAGATGATGACGAAACTCAGTTGCTAATTGCAGCGTCTTTCTGCAGCGTGCAGACTGGCAAAGAGGGCAGTGTTGAAGAGTGGGTGTAAGATGATGCAGGGGATGATGAAGTCCTAGACTCCAGATGGAGTGGAGGCCATCCTAGTGACATGTGTATCTTGGAGGAAAAGGAGGTGACCCGCTGCCATAGCAGCACAGCAAAAGAGGGAGCAGGGTGCAAAGGCACTGCAAGTGTTGCAACCCAGGAGTCCATTTGCCACAGTGGCTTTGCCTCCCTCACAGGAGGTGATATCATGCCTGGAAGCAAGGATGGGTCCCCTTACCAGGTAACACCAGCATCCAACACTTGTCCTGACTCCAGACCAGAAGGGGAGCTCTAACGCCCGGTTTCATTGGATCTTCCCTATTAGTTCTGGCCTGGAGGCGGGGTTAGTTAGTCTGAGTCTGAAAGAGTGAGGGAGAGAAGACAAGTCAAGGAGAACCTGGGGAGTGGAGCTGTAACCAAGCTCACCCCAGAGCTGAGCGCTGGAAACCGGACACCGGAGTCCTTGGTTGTTGTTGCGCAAGTACTTAAGTCCTGGTAGCTAAATCTGGAGGGCTGGAGACTTCAGGTCTCCTGGTCCATCTAATACCCAGTGGCACAGCAGCATACCAGAGCCGGAGCTGCCACAAAGAAGCAACATCTGTAATAGACTCAAGCGGCCAGCCATGCGGGTAATGTTTATTTTAACTGTCAGACAGTGAGAGGAGCTTGAGCAGAGCTTAAAGCAGCAAGTACCTAAGAGAACCACTCAGTAGAAAGCCTCCGAACCCACATGGCTAGGTCGATCCTAAGTTGCTTCCAGGCTGCCCACATCCCCATTATCCTCTATTACCCGTGCCACGGACTGCACCTTCAACACTCAAGTAAAGATAAAGAAAACTAAAGTCCTTGTGTCCTCCTGTCATTTCCCGCACCCTCAGTCCTGCACCCCAACATCCACGATCCCTTACAAAAATATACCTGCAGCCCTTGGGCCCCGTTCCACCTGTGAGGAGCAGAACCATCCCAGTTGCGTCACAATTGGCCCCAGCGGTCCCCTTAAGCAGCGTTGGGCACTGATTGCTGAGCACCACAGGTGGCGTCTTGTTAAATCCCCTACAAACTGCACCTCATCATTTTATTGCACGCCCAGGGCCATGAACCAGGTCCCCGCTGCCATGACAACCCCCTGAAAAACTGCCCGACCTGGACCAAGTACCCCATGGCCCTAGCGGGCGTCGCACAAGCAGCCTCTAGCCATTACTTAGTCTGCTACTCCCTACTGTGCTGCTGAAATAAGCACACCAAAGATAGCTCAAAAGAGCTCGTTGGCGTGGCATTTCTTCAATGTGCTGCCAACAGGCAACAGATGTTTTGCACTCTGTGTGGTCAGACCCTGAAGCAAGACATAATTGTTCTGAACCTGAGTACCATCTGTGTAACGAGGCATCTGAATTTCAAGCATGAAATGCAGTGGAATATACACCTTAAAAAGCATGATATCTCAGAGCCTCCTCCTTCTCCTTCTCCTGTTGCGGTCTTGGCCTCTTCCTCCCACTCATGATCAACAGGGTCACCTGGCTCCCTGCAAAGAGAGGATATGACAGCATTACTACAATCAACAGTATCATCAAGCATCTCCACAACATCCCATGGAAATGTTTAGCTTTCCATCCCCAAATCCTCTGGAGAAAGAGGAGATACCAGTCTAGCCATGCACAAGCCATTGTCATGAATGACAGCATTTGCAAATTACTGGCCTTTGAAATGTTGCCATTCTGGTTGAGATGGACAATTTAAAAAAAACTGAAGGCTGGGGTTGTCACGCAGTACGTTGTTCTCATGTGTTTTCAACCTGGATGGTGCCAGGTGCGACTGTCCAGGTTGAAAACTATTTATCCCCCAGACATGGATTGCTGCGAGGGACAGAGAGGTGAGGGGTATTGTTATTTTTTATTTTTGTTTTATTGCAGGAGACGAGGGATTCAGTGAAATTAGGCATTAGGTGAGTATAACTATGTTTGTTATTTCTAAATAAAAAAGTACCGTATATACTCGAGTATAAGCCGAGATTTTCAGCCCAAATTTTTGGGCTGAAAGTGCCCCTCTCGGCTTATACTCGAGTCACGGTCGGCGGTCGGGTCGGCGGGTGAGGGGAGAGAGGTCCGTCATATACTCACCTGCTTCCGGGGCTCCTGGTGCTCCCCCTGCCCATCCCACGGTCTTCGGTGACGCAGCTCGTCCCCTGTTCAGCGGTCACGTGGGACCGCTCATTAAAGTTATGAATATGGACTCCACTCCCATAGGGGTGGAGCCGCATATTCATTCCTCTAATCAGCGGTAACGGTGACTGCTGACAGAGGAAGAGGCTGCGGCACCCGGAGACCAGCTGTCCAGGAGAAGGAGCCAGGGACGCCGGGAGCAGGTAAGTATGTCATAGTTACCTGTCCCCGTTCCATACGCCGGGCGCCACTCTGTCTTCTCGTCCTCTTGCTCTGACTGTGCAGGTCAGAGGGCGCGATGACGCACTAATCTGCGTGCCGCCCTCTGCCTGAACAGTCAGTGCAGAGAGACGCCGAGACGGGATGCTGAGGAGCTGCAAGCAAGAGAGGTGAGTATGTCGTTTTTTTTTTTTATTGCAGCAGCAGCATTCTATATGGCACAGCTTTCTGTGGAGCATCTATGGGGCAATACTGAACAGTGCAGAGCATTTTATATGGCACAGCTTTCTATGGAGCATCAATGGGGCCATACTGAAGGGTGCAGAGCATTATATATGGCACAGCTTTATGGTATATGGAGCATCTACGGGGCCATACTGAATGGTGCAGAGCATTATATATGGCACAGCTTTACTGTATATGGAGCATCTATGGGGCCATACTGAAGGGTGCAGAGCATTATATATGGCACAGCTTTACGGTATATGGAGCATCTATGGGACCATAATGAACGATGCAGAGCATTATATATGGCACAGCGTTATATGGAGCATCTATGGGACCATAATAATAATAATGAACGGTGCGGAGCATTATATACGGCACAGCTTTATGTGGAGCATCTATGGGGCCATAATGAACGGTATGGAGCATCTATTTTTATTTTTGAAATTCACCAGTAGCTGCTGCATTTTCCACCCTAGGCTTATACTCGAGTCGATAAATTTTCCCAGTTTTTTGTGGCATAATTAGGGGGGTCGGCTTATACTCGAGTCGGCTTATACTCGAGTATATACGGTAAGTGTTTTTTAATTTCTAATAAAAAGACTTTAATCTGGCTGTGTCTTTATTTGCCAAACAACTATAGGATTAGTAATGGAAAGGTGTCTTATAGACACCTCTCCATTATTAACCAGTGGGCTTGATGTCACCTGACAATACAAAGGTGACATCAACCCCACAAATGTAAACCCCACTTGCCACCGCTACAGGGCAAGTGGGAAGAGCTGTGCAAAGTGCCAGAATTGGTGCATCTAATAGATTTGGGCAACTATTTTTAGGGTGGGGGGTAAATACCCATGGCCCCTTAAGAGCCTGAGAATGCAAGTCCCCAGCTGTCTGCTTTAGCAAGCCAGGTTGTCAAAAATGAAGAGGGACACCACACCTTTTTTTTAAATTATTTAATTAAATAATTAAAAAATACGGTGTAGGAACCTCTCTATTCTTGATAAACAGACTTGCTGAAGCTGACAGCTGAGGGTTGCAGCCCCCAGCTGTGAGTTTTGCCTGGCTAGTTAGCAAACATACAGGGGAACCCACGCCGAATTTTTTAAAAATTATTTATTTAGAGTGCAGGAGTCGGCTGATGAATCCTCTTATCAGCTGCTCTTGCTCGCACTGCAGGTGTCAGCTGATTGGTGCTGTAGTCCCATTAGCTGACACCAGTGACCGGAGGTGAACTTTAGATCGCCGATCACAGCTGCATGCCTATGCTGTTTTTTAACAGCGTGGGAACTGTGGCTCTGACCAACGGTGAAATCATCATCAGATGCAGTGTTAGCCGCGCTGTCATGACAGCGCAAAAAATACCCTGTGTTCGGGCAGCCAATCACAGTAATGCCACACCAAAGATGGTGCCAGTGTAGCGCCCCCACTGCCGCAGGGCCGAGGGGTACCCGGTACCGGGCCTCTGAGTCTCTGTTCTGGGGTTGTCACGGTGGCTAGACCCGGTCCGTGACCCTGCTGAGGGGCGTACAATAAAGGTGGAGGGAATGGTGATGATATTGTGGTGGTGCGGTGCAGTGCCGGTCGCAGTAAATAACGAGGACACCAGGTTGCAGTCTCTTTACCTCTTTACTGAAGGCTTCAGGGTCCTCAGTCCGGAATACGGTTAACCAGGCTGCGCAAGTCCGGCCGGTCCGATGGCACCTCCAGAGTTCCCTTTGCAGGTGGAAATCTGTGCCTACCTTCTAGCGCTTGTGTGTTGTGGTCCTCCCCTGCTGTGCTTACGGGATAGTCCCCACAACTGTTGTGTCTGTTTCTCGTGTTCCCTCACAACTCGATTCTGATGTTCTTCCACGTCCCCCAGATCTTATGGTTAGGACGCATCCGTATGACGGGGATGCTCGGAGCTCTTCCGGGACTCTAGCGTGGCCCCACTCCTGTTGTTACCCCCCCTGTCTTCCTGGGTCAATTGGGTGAGACAGCCTGCCTATAACTGACTGTCCTGCCGTAGGTTTGAAGTTTGGCCTGGAGCTCTATACTTCCTCGGCGTTCCGGCCACCGGTTATGCGCCTCAATAGGATGTTGCCTCGTCTTACAGCACGACTCCTACTGGTATTCTCCTTGTTGCGTTGATCTCGTTTCTCACTCAGCACAATGAACCTCGCTTCTTGTCCTTTCTTGGGGTACCGCCGCTATATCGTGCAGGTGCGGTCCCGTAACGTTCTCTCTGTGTGCTAGGCCTCTGTCAGGATCCCACCCCTGACAGGGACCCCTCTGAATCTTCCCCCTACAACACCCTCTGCCACAAGGTGTTGCCTGGTTCCAACCCAGTCAGCTTCTCACTAACTTTCTGCCTAACCCCCAGTTTTACCAGATTGTGAGGAGTGGCCTAATACATAGAACCCTTAGCTCCCCCTGGAGGCCAGACTGTGAAGTGTATTGGTGACTGTGATACCTGGTCAGAAGAACTCCTTCAGTGCCATCAGACGTACCATAGCCCCCCTTAGCGGCGGAGCATCAGTACTGCAACGACCAGGACTCTGGGCCGCTGCACTCCCCCCGTTTAAATCCAGTACTCCTGGACTGGGAAAAAATCAACAATACATGTCAGCAAAAAGACATACAATTTTGAAAATGCAAGTACAAGTAAACTTTTTAACAGAGCTTCCCTTTATGGGAGGTGAGGACACTTGAACGTTACAAACATGGTTAAATACTTTAAATAACATACTATAAATATCTTTTCTTACCCAACCGGGTATTCTACTAAGTGCTAAATTTTTGAACAATAATTTAACTTTGCCTTTAAGGACGTACTCGCTGAATCCACTAAAGACCCTCTTATAAAACATTATAAGGCTAATCAACTTTTCTGCATTCTCCTTCTTTACATCTGCAGGACCGCCTGTCCTATCTGCTCCAGGCCTACTGCCTCTCCTTTCTGTTAAAGGACCGCCCCTTTCTGCCCGGGCCTACTGCCTTTCTACTACTATACACGGTATAGAACTTATCATCCATCTTTCAGTTCAGGATTACTGAGCCATCTCCGTATGGCTCCTAGGAGGACAATTTTCTTATGCAGGACCGCCTGTCTATCTGCCCAGGCCTACTGCCTTTCTTCTCTCATTTACTAACACATTATTAAACATTTCTTACAATTAACTAACTAGCTACATATAACTTCCACATATTCGCATTATCACTTCTTCTTTCAAGACATCATTACTATTTAACCATCTTAAGGCAACACTGTTCATAAGTGCAACATGTGAACATCCCCTTTAAGAGAGGACCAAGTCTCTATGAGGTAGTGCAACTTCTCAAGCTGCAAGTCAGTTCGCAGTAAGGACTCCGATACTGCTTCCAGGAACAGTTTCTTCGCAAAGAGTCCTTTCTTTGTGTAAAAGCAGTAGAGGGCACCTTTAAGAAAGTGCAAACTATTTACAAGGAGTTTGTAATCATGCAGTGTTCATGATCCAGCAGTTCTTTCAGTAATGATAAAACAGGAGACAAAAACAAAAAGCAGAAGAAGGGATCCCGGGTAAACAAAGGGATCCCTTTAAGAGTTAACCCTAAATGGCTATTAGCAAAACAGCAGGGAACAAACAGTTAACTATTTACATATCCATGGCATCGAGGTTTAATCTCGCTCTGGCGGCCGTAGCTCCGCATAGACCTCGCCCGGCAAGGTGATCGGTGAGCTCGGGGCCTTTAAGAAGTGCTCCGTACCCGGGGCCTGATCCCAGGGTGTAAGGTGCTGGAGTTCATAGGTCCCAGGGAGAGGGGGTGCCGTGACGGGGCCTATCAGCAGGGCCTCTGCTGGCGGGGCAGGGTCATTCTTCATACCTGCTTCAGATGCTGTCCCTCCGGTGCCGATCTGCTCCGTCTCCGCTGGGGTCTGGAACGCTAGTTGCAGGGCCTTGCGCTGCGGCGTTGTCATCTCCGTTTGCAGCATCTCGCTTTCTGGCAGGGCCTTGCTTTCTGGCTTCGGAGCGCTGGAACTTCTTTCTTGCTCCGGACCAGACGAGGCTGCCGACAGACGTCTGGTGAGGCTCCCGATGTTGGTCTTCTTCCAACCGGCCTCAGTGCTCAGCTGCGTCTGCAGGAGTTGGTGGATCAGCTCGTCCACTCCGGTCTGCAGGAGGTCAGCGTCAACTGTGGAGGTCTGGCTGCGTTGCCTCTCCGGGTAGCTGGGGGAATCTTCGGCTCCGACCCCACGCTCCGGCTCCGGGCGGCTGGCCATGGCGTCCTCCATGTCGCTGACTTCTTCTTCCTGGTCCTTTTCCCACTCTCTCCTTCGTGGGCGGTTTCGCTTTCTTTGTCTCTGCCCACCATTGAGGATCAGGAGGCGGATCTCGGCTGCTGACGGACACGTCCACAAGGGGCCGAAATATTTAGACTGGGCGGACATTGTCTTTCGCGCTCTTCAGCTTGTTCACGCCCACTTCCACGCCCTTCTTCTTCTCCTGCGCTCTCCTTAGCGCTGCAATGGCGGCGGTTTTGGCGGGAACCTTTGGGCGGCAAGTGGCAGTACACAGTCTTTGCAATAAGTCACAGTCCAAGCACAATAAATCACAGTTCCAAGGCACACATGACCTGATTCTTCAGGCTTAAGTAGATCCTGTTCGTGACGCCAAGTTTTTAGTGCCCCCACTGCTGCAGGGCCGAGGGGTACCCGGTACCGGGCCTCTGAGTCTCTGTTCTGGGGTTGTCACGGTGGCTAGACCCGGTCCGTGACCCTGCTGAGGGGCGTACAATAAAGGTGGAGGGAATGGTGATGATATTGTGGTGGTGCGGTGCAGTGCCGGTCGCAGTAAATAACGAGGACACCAGGTTGCAGTCTCTTTACCTCTTTACTGAAGGCTTCAGGGTCCTCAGTCCGGAATACGGTTAACCAGGCTGTGCAAGTCCGGCCAGTCCGATGGCACCTCCAGAATTCCCTTTGCAGGTGGAAATCTGTGCCTACCTTCTAGCGCTTGTGTGTTGTGGTCCTCCCCTGCTGTGCTTACGGGATAGTCCCCACAACTGTAGTGTCTGTTTCTCGTGTTCCCTCACAACTCGATTCTGATGTTCTTCCACGTCCCCCAGATCTTATGGTTAGGACGCACCCATATGACGGGGAGGCTCGGAGCTCTTCAGGGACTCTAGCGTCGCCCCACTCCTGTTGTTACCCCCCCTGTGACTTCCTGGGTCAATTGGGTGAGACAGCCCGCCTATAACTGACTGTCCTGCCGTAGGTTTGAAGTTTGGCCTGGAGCTCTATATTTCCTCGGCGTTCCGGCCACCGGTTATGCGCCTCAATAGGTTGTTGCCTCGTCTTACAGCACGACTCCTACTGGTATTCTCCTTGTTGCGTTGATCTCGTTTCTCACTCAGCACAATGAACCTCGCTTCTTGTCCTTTCTTGGGGTACCGCCGCTATATCGTGCAGGCGCGGTCCCGTAACATTCTCTCTGTGTGCTAGGCCTCTGTCAGGATCCCACTCCTGACAGGGACCCCTCTGAATCTTCCCCCTACAACACCCTCTGCCACAAGGTGTTGCCTGGTTCCAACCCAGTCAGCTTCTGTCTAACTTTCTGCCTAACCCCCAGTTTTACCAGATTGTGAGGAGTGGCCTAATACATAGAACCCTTAGCTCCCCCTGGAGGCCAGACTGTGAAGTGTATTGGTGACTGTGATACCTGGTCAGAAGAACTCCTTCAGTGCCATCAGACGTACCATAGCCCCCCTTAGCAGCGGAGCATCAGTACTGCAACGACCAGGACTCTGGGGCGATGCACCAGTATTACTATGATTGGCAAGCAAGACTAGCATGTTCATTGGCTGCAAAAAAAAGCGCCAAACATGCTGGGCGGGTCATCCGAATATACCGAGGCAGATAGAAAATTACTCACCGAGTAATGAATAGCCTGAATACCGTACTATTCGTGCGAGTAATGAATAGTTCCAAATGTATTTGCTCATCCCTAGTTACATTCTGTGGTGGAAGCTGCATTATACCCTTTGAGGGAGCTGCATTTTACCATATGAGGGGGCTGCATTATATTCTGTGGGGGGCTACATTATATTCTGTAGGAGCTGCATTATACTATGTGAAGGGGGCTGCATTATACTATATGAGGGTGCCTGCATTATACTCTATGAGGGGGCTGCATTGTATTCTATGGGGGGCTACATTATATTCCATACATCCCCTGCAGATTGTGAGCCCTTGCTGGCAGGGTCCTCCCTCCTTCTGTACCTGTTAGTGCCTTGTTTTTTGCTCATGCTTATTGTATTTGTCTATATTTGCCCCCTTTTCACATGTAAAGCGCCATGGAATAAATGGTGCTATAAAAATGTATAATAATAATAAATAATAATATGGCGCCGCTGAACTGATATAAATAAATATAATGATAAAAACATTTTATACGTGAAATATTATATCAAATACATAACGAAAAAAAGTTTTATGCTGCTATTTTAATGTCAGTTTTCTAAAATGCCTTTTCCCAAGTTTCTATGTAAACACATATCTGAGGTGCGGCTATGAAATAAAAAATGCTGCCAATATGTGATCAATCCTATCCCAAAAATATTAGCAGCTGCGAACAAAAGCGCCACACATTCCCTAACACGTGTTTTAGAGTTATGCAATTACTTAATATTTCAACAAGTTGTTACTTCATTGCTTCCGAATGTAACCATCCTGTCTTCCAAGCAGTGGGAGTTTTCGGCTACTCCATGCTAAAGGGTTAATTGGTGAAGTTACCAGATGAAGCTTTTTTTGGAACTGTTTGCACAATAAGGCCACGTTCACACCTTCAGTATTTGGTCAGTATTTTACATCAGCATTTGTAAGTCAAATTCAGGAGTGGGACAAACAGAGGAAAAGTATCATAGAATTTTGAATTTTTCACCTATTTCTGATTTTGGCTTACTAATACTGATGTAAAAATACTAACCCAACACTGAAAATGTGAACGTGGCCTAACACATAAAATACCTTGTTATGAATTGGACATGACTTATTATCTGACATGGCTGCTTTATTCCAAAACTTCTCCAGTTCTGTTGTCCTTACTTCAGCCTCATTCTAAAAAAAAAAGTTGCAATACCAGACACAACCATAGCCAACAAGGGCACTGTTTTTGAACAAATACAGCTCTGGCAAAAATAAAGAGACAAGATTAGAAGATTTACCAATTAATCAAAAAGGTCTATGCAGCAAGGTAAAAAGTGTTCAAGGGTTATTTAAAACGTAACCTTTAATTTCATAGTAAAATACAAGGATTCCAAAAAACATATACAAACGATAAACACCACGCAATTCATGTTCTAATAGATATCACTGCAGTGTGCTGAAGATAACAAAACGCGGTAGAACAATAATTCAGCTATTGGCACCCTGCCAATATATTCAATGCATGAATAATGAACACCGCAAAAATTCACGTACTGGTGAAGCCCCACTGTAGTGCATTACAGATCACAAAATACGGCAGGACAAATAATTAACACCCTGCCGATATCACCATTCGGCATAATCCCCTGTCCTTCTTTCGTCTCGGTGTGATCAGAAAGGCAGAAGGGAAAACAATCAATTTTACATTTGTTTGGCAATAAAGTCAATCAAACATTTGTACATTTGTTGCCTAGGTGTAGGTGTATATAAAATAAAGGAATGATCTCACCCGTTTTAGTTCCTTCCTTTGCTATAATGGTTAATAGCATCCACAGATATCCATAATTACAGGGGGAGGCCTCACATCGTCCATACATTACCCCTTACTTGGATTAATTCTGAGACCGTAACCTATCATCCCCAAATGTAAACATCTCCTGACGCGTTTTTTCCGGCTTAGTCATCAGGGGAGAAGCCGTTGGGTATAGAGCGGGGATAGAGTGTGTGACATCTCATCACACTTATGATGAAGGAGCAGACTCACTGCGTGTGTCCAAATGCTTTAAATAGGACGCCATAGAAAGGGAAAGATCGTCACATCCGGTGCGTCTCGTAGTGACACACAGCGGTGGAGCGCAGATACTCCTTCCGGTCATGATGTGACTTGGAGCTGCGCGGCTGCTGTTATGTGTCATCTCCAGTATGCATTCATATGGAGCGCACCGTAAGGCGCATAAATCACTTCTGATCTCAAAACAATAGTACATAAACCGGCCGTGGACGAAGTACCCAATGTAAAAAGTATAAAAACTCACATTAGGGTAAATTACACTGATTTTATCCTCCATAGGTAACAGGTATCGTAACTCTGTATTTTCAACCAATAGAAAGGGGGGGGGGTACATTTATCAAACTATATGTCATCCTCAAACTCCTCATATCGGGAGGAGGATTCTTAAAAGGGGCAATTGGTGGTTTTGATTCTGAGGCAAAGGACTATATTCTTGAGGACTTAAAATTTCTTTCATATTATTGATCCCAAACACATTTTCAGGGAACAAATAAAAGGACGCAACATTGAAGACTTGGTGGGAAAAGGCCTAGGGGAGTCTGGCTGAACCTGTTAATTTCTATAGAGTTCCTACCTAATCAGTGGGGGTTGGCACCCTAAGATAGAGATGAGATGGCGCCCCCAATTCCACGAAGACTGTCCTTAGATGCCCTGTTAAGCCCTCCCTAAGTTCATATTCTGACAAAGTGCAAGAGAAAAATAGATAGAGGGTAAACCAAGAGTATGGGATATTAAAAGAAAGGGGGGTTTCCATAGACAGGAGAGTACACACAATACAACCTAAACTCTTTCCCTGTTCTTAAGACTACCTAACCATGGAGGTTGGCACCCTATATGAACGAGAATGGCTCCCCCTAAGCCGTCCCTGTCAAAGAAAACAACTAAATGTTAGGGTCTCATTTAGGCCCAGGGGTTGTTGTGTCTTTAGACGATAAATCCATTTCGTCTCGCATTGTAGTACCCTCCTGTCCCAGTTGCCACCCCTTTTTGGAGCAGCTACCTTGTCAATTCCCATGAACCTCAGACCCTATGTCTCCCCATTGTGGTTGTTGGCCATATGTCTTGCCAAAGGCGTGTCTTTTTTGAGGATGATATCTCTCAAATGTTCACCCACCTGTCTCCTGAACTCTCTTATGGTATTGCCTATATATTCAAGGCCGCAAGTGCAGGTTGCTTTATAAATTATTCCCTTAGAGCGGCAAATTATGAAGTGGTAGATTTTATATTCTTTATTTGTAACATTACTCCTGAAAGAATGTCCAGTGTCTATAGCAGGACATCCCACACATCCACTGCATCTATATCACCCCTTGATTTTATTTCTGAGCCATGTTTCTTTCTTTAGGGGAGAGAAGTGGCTATTCGCCACCCTGTACCCTATTGATCTATCTTTCTGGAAAGTAATCAGAGGGTGGGGTCCCACCATGTCTCCAATGTCGTCGTCCATCTGTAAAAGCCAGTACTTTTTGAGGATTGATCGAACCTGTGTTTCCCCTGAGTTGTAAGTCGTAATAAAATGGGGGAGTTTCCTCTTTTGTGCAAGCCGGATTCAATAATCGGGCCCTATTGATGCTTCTCATTTCTCTATAAGCTTTTCGGAGAATGCCATCCGGATAGCCCCTATTTAGAAATCGTTCTTGTAAATCTGCTGCCTGTTCCTGATAATCATTTTCTGAAGAACAATTAAGACGTACCCTCATGTATTGTCCCTTGGGGATGCCCTTCTTCAAGGGGACTGGATGGTAGCTATCCCACCTAAGCAGGGCATTTGTAGACGTGGGTTTTCTGTACATTTTTGTTTTAATTCTGCCATCAGGGGTTTTTTGGACATTAATGTCTAGAAACAGAATCGCCTCTTTCTGATACTCAAAGGTAAATGTTAGGCCCAAGGGGTTATCATTGAGTTTAGTCACAAAGTTGACAAGCTCTGGAACATCTCCCCTCCAAACGAACAGCACATCATCAATATAACGTGCCCAGAATGTTATCTTTGAGCACTCCTCAAATACTGATCACTAAACACAATTGTCTCCTCCCACCAGCCCAAGGAGCAAATTTGCATACGATGGTGCACAAGAATTGCCCATCTCAGTGCCCCTGAGCTGGTGGTAGAGCGTGCCATTAAATACAAAGACATTGTTAGTTAAGCAGAATTCCAATAGTTTGAGGACAAACTCATTATGATTGGAGCATCGTTGGCCCTACCCTTTAAAAAGTATTCCACTGCATTAAGGCCATCAACATGATTGATGGAGGAATACAGGGCCTCCACATCAATACTGCAAAGGATTAAATCTGGTTCTAAAACTACCCCATCCAATTTTCTCAAAAGGTCTGTTGAATCTCTGGTATATGAATTTAAAGCAGTGACAAATGGTTTTAGAATATCATCCAAATAAATCCCAATTTGACGGCAAGTACTGTCGATTCCTGATACTATTGGTCTCCCTTTGACTGGTGAAAGGCCCTTATGGATTTTCGGGAGACAATAGAACGTTGCCATAACCGGATGTACTGGATTTAAATAATCATATTCATTTTTGTCAATAACAGATCTAGCAAATCCCTCATCCAAAATCACCTTCAAAGCTTTAATAAAGTCCGGTGTTGGGTTGCTAGGTAAACGTTCATATAACTCCTGATTTTTCAAAATCATCTCACACATGTCCTGATAATCCAAGTAATTCATGTCAACAATGTTTCCCCCTTTATCGGAGGGCTTTATAACAATGCTGTGATCACCCTCCAAGGTATGCAAGGCTTCCTTTTCATTTTGAATGAGATTATACTTGACCCACCTCCCTTGTTTGGAAGCTAGATTTTCCAAATCTTTAGTCACTACCTCCAAAATTGGTGGTATCTTACAGCTTTTTGGTTTTCAATTAGTAAAGGGGCCCTCACCAGTGTACTCTGGAGTAGAGTCTGACAGCCCATACAACAGTCTAATGTCCGATAACAGATTGTCTGAAATCCCCATATTTAGGCATAGACGTTTGTCTTCCTTAACCCCTTAGTGACAGAGCCAATTTGGTACTTAATGACCGAGCCAATTTTTACAATTCTGACCAGTGTCACTTTATGAGGTTATAACTCTGGAACGCTTTATCGGATCCCGCTGATTCTGAGATTGTTTTTTCGTGACATGTTGTACTTCAAGTTAGTCGTAACATTTCTTCGATATTACTTGCGATTATTTATGAAAAAAATGGAAATATGGCGAAAATTTTTAAAATTTTACAATTTTCAAACTTTGTATTTTTATGCCCTTAAATCAGAGAGATATGTCACAAAAAATAGTTAATAAATAACATTTCTCACATGTCTACTTTACATCAGCACAATTTTGGAAACAATTTTTTTTTTTGTTAGGGAGTTATAAGGGTTAAAAGTTGACCAGCAATTTCTCATTTTTACAACACCATGTTTTTTTTAGGGACCACATCACCTTTGAAGTGATTTTGAGGGGTCTATATGATAGAAAATAACCAAGTGTGACACCATTCTAAAAACTGCACCCCTCAAGCTGCTCAAAACCACATTCAAGAAGTTTATTAACTCTTTACGTACTTCACAGGAACTAAAACAATGTGGAAGAAAAAAATTAACATTTTACTTTTTTTTGCAAACATTTTACTTCAGAACCATTTTTTTTAATTTTCACAAGTGTAAAAACAGAAATTTAACCACAAATTTTGTTGTGCAATTTTTCCTGAGTACGCCGATACCCCATATGTGGAGGTAAACCACTGTTTGGGCGCACCGCAGAGCTTGGAAGTGAAGGAGCACCGTTTGACTGTTTCAATGCAGAATTGGCTGGAATTGAGATCGGACGCCATGTCGCGTTTGGAGAGCCCCTAATGTGCCTAAACAGTGGAAACCCCCCACAAGTGACACCATTTTGGAAACTAGACCCCCCAAGGAACTTATCTAGATGTGTGGTGAGCACTTTGAACCCCCAAGTGCTTCACAGAAGTTTATAACGTAGAGCCGTGAAAATAAAAAATCGCATTTGTTTTCACAAAAATGATTTTTTCGCCCACAAATTCTTATTTTCACAAGGGTAACAGGAGAAATTAGACCACAAAAGTTGTTGTGCAATTTCTCCTGAGTACGTCGATACCCCATATGTGGAGGTAAACCACTGTTTGGGCGCACCGCAGAGCTTGGAAGTGAAGGAGCACCGTTTGACTTTTTCAATGCAGAATTGGCTGGAATTGAGATCGGATGCCATGTCGCGTTTGGAGAGTCCCTGATGTGCCTAAACAGTGGAAACCCCCCACAAGTGATACCATTTTGGAAACTAGACCCCCCAAGGAACTTATCTAGATGTGTGGTGAGCACTTTGAACCCCCAAGTGCTTCACAGAAGTTTATAACGTAGAGCCGTGAAAATAAAAAATCTCATTTTTTCTACAAAAATGATTTTTTGCCCCAAAATTTTTATTTTCACAAGGGTAACAGGAGAAATTAGACCACAAAAGTTGTTGTGCAATTTCTCCTGAGTACGTCGATACCCCATATGTGGAGGTAAACCACTGTTTGGGCGCACCGCAGAGCTTGGAAGTGAAGGAGCACCGTTTGACTTTTTCAATGCAGAATTGGCTGGAATTGAGATCGGATGCCATGTCGCGTTTGGAGAGTCCCTGATGTGCCTAAACAGTGGAAACCCCCCACAAGTGATACCATTTTGGAAACTAGACCCCCCAAGGAACTTATCTAGATGTGTGGTGAGCACTTTGAACCCCCAAGTGCTTCACAGAAGTTTATAACGTAGAGCCGTGAAAATAAAAAATCTCATTTTTTCTACAAAAATGATCTTTTTGCCCCAAAATTTTTATTTTCACAAGGGTAACAGGAGAAATTAGACCTCAAAAGTTGTTGTGCAATTTCTCCTGAGTACGTCGATACCCCATATATGGGGGTAAACCACTGTTTGGGCGCACCGCAGAGCTTGGAAGAGAAGGAGTGTCGTTTTACTTTTTCAATGTAGAATTGGCTGGAATTGAGATTGGACGCCATGTCACGTTTGGAGAGCCGCTGATGTGCCTAAACAGTAGAGACCCCCCACATATGACACCATTTTGGAAACTAGACCCCTTAAGGAACTTATCTAGATGTGTGGTGGTGAGCACTTTAAACCCCCAGGTGCTTCACAGAAGTTTATAACGTAGAGCCGTGAAAATAAAAAAATCGCATTTTTTCTACAAAAATGATCTTTTTGCCTCCAAATTTTTATTTTACCAAGGGTAACAGGAGAAAATGGACCCCAGAAGCTGTTGTACAATTTGTCTTGAGTACGCCGACACCCCATATGTGGGGGTAAACCACTGTTTGGGCGCATGGCTGAGCTCGGAAGCAAAGGAGCGCCATTTGACTTTTCAATGCAAAATTGACTGGAATTGAGATCGGACGCCATGTCGCGTTTGGAGAGCCCCTGATGTGCCTAAACAGCAGAAACCCCCCAAAAGTGACCCCATTTTGGAAACTAGACCCCCCATGGAACTTATCTAGATGTGTAGTGAGAACTTTGAATGCCCAAGTGCATCACAGAAGTTTATAATGCAGAGTCGTGAAAATAAAAAATATATATTTTTTAACAATAAAGATTTTTTAGCCCCCAAGTTTTTATTTTCACAAGGGTAACAAGAGAAATTGGACCCCAAAAGTTGTTGTCCAATTTGTCCTGAGTATGCTGGTACCCCATATGTGGGGGTAAACCACTGTTTGGGCGCATGGCAGAGCTCGGAAGGGAAGGAGTGCCATTTTGGAATGCAGACTTTGATAGAATTGTCTGCGGGCGTTATGTTGCCTTTGCAGACCCCTAATGTACCTAAACAGTAGAAACCCCCAACAAGTGACCCCATTTTGGAAAATAGACCCCCCAAGGAACTTATCTAGATATGTGGTGAGAACTTTGAATGCCCAAGTGCTTCACAGAAGTTTATAATGCAGAGTAGTGAAAATAAAAAATATTTTTTTTCCCACAAAAAAGATTTTTTTAGCCCCCAAGTTTTTATTTTCACAAGGGTAACAAGAGAAATTGGACCCCAAAAGTTGTTGTCCAATTTATCCCGAGTACGCTGATGCCCCATATGTGGGGGTAAACCACTGTTTGGGCGCACGGCAGAGCTCAGAAGGGAGGGAGTACCATTTGACTTTTTTAGCACAAAATTGGCTGTCGTGTTTGGAGACCCCCTGATGTACCTAAACAGTGGAAACCCCCCAATTCTAACTCCAACCCTAACCCCAACACAGCCCTAACCCTAATCTCAACCCGATCCATAATCCTAATCACAACCCTAACGATAATCACAACCCTAACCCCAAAACAGCCCTAATCTCAACCCTAACCATAACCCTAATCAAAACCCTAAATCCAACACACCCCTAACCCTAATCCCAACCCTAACCCTAATCCCAACCCTAATCCCAAACGTAACACTAATCCCAACCCTAATCCAAACCCTAACCCTAATCCCAACTCTAACCCTAACTTTAGCCCCAACCCTAACTTTAGCCCCAACCCTAACCATAACTTTAGCCCCCGTCGTCACAAAAAAAGTTCAATGTAACCTTTTTTTTGTACGTCGCGTCCGCCATTTCCGCGGATGCGTGGCCGTAACTCTGCCCCCTCCTCCCCAGGACATAGACTGGGCAGCGGATGCGTTGAAAAACTGCATCCGCTGCCCACGTTGTGCACAATTTTCACAACGTGCGTCGGTACATCGGGCCGACGCATTGCGACCGCCCCGTACCGACGCAAGTGTGAAAGAAGCCTTAGGCTACTTTCAGACATAGCGCATTTTTGAGCGCTATTTTGCGGGCGCTTTTCAAAAATGCGCAATGTCATTTTCGTCTGCCGGCAAAGTGAATGAGAAATTCACTTTGCCGTTCAGACACACCGCAAAAAAGCGGCGCTTTTGTCTGCAAACACGCCGGCGTAAAAAGAATTGACATGTCAATTCTTTACGCAGCGGCGTGTCTGCGTATCCCCCTAGGGCCCCATATTACCTTCCACACACAGCGCCTTTGTCCTGGGTGTCGGCGTCTTTGTACGGAGGGGTTGACACCCAGGACCGGACGTGACGTCGGACAGGAAGAGGGAAGCCCCCGCCCCCCAGTGAAGCAGCATGGAGTCCTTCTGTGTGTGTGTGTGTGCGTGTGTGTGCGTGTGTGTGCGTGTGTGTGCGTGTGTCCCCATGCGACGCTAGTGCCACCATTGTGCTAAGTCACCGTATGGGACTACTACTCCCATCCGGTATTAGGATGGGAGAGTTGTCCCTGTGTCCGGCGACTTAGCACAATTGTAAAGTTACACAAAACACCTACACACAATACACATACATGACACACAGTACATACAACATATAACACAGAGTATATACTCACCAACAGCACACTTGTAGGCGAAGCCCTCGATCCTCCAGGAAAAAATCCAAAAATAATAAACCAAATTCATACTCCCTGTCCGCAGAATCCATAAAACGAGTGTCCCACGCCGATCGGCTGCTCTCCGGCGATACACTGCCAGGAGCGAAGCTCCTAGCAGTGTATCGCGTACTGTTCCGGAGTTCAATGACTCCGGCGTCTCGGTTAACAGCAGTACAGCTGCGTTGAACTTTCCCACGCAGCACTGCCGTTAAGCGAGAGTGCCGGGGTCAATGACCGCCGGTAAACTCGCTCGCGCATGCGCAGTGACACACCGACAGGAACTATGGCTTCTGTCAGTGTGTTGCTGCAGCCGTGGAGAGCAGACATATCTCTGGATGTGTCTGTTCTCCATGGAAAATCTTGATACGTGGCACTTAAATATGTGGCAATTAAATACGTAACACGTGGCACTTATACGTGATACGTGTCACTTAAATACGTGGCACTGAAATACGTGATACGTGGCACTTTGATACGTGGCACGTGTCACTTAAATACGTGGCACGTGGCACTGAAAGATGTGGCACGTGGCACTTTGATACGTGGCACGTGGCACTTTGATACGTGGCACTGAAATATGTGGCACGTGGCACTTTGATACGTGGCACGTGGCACTTTGATACGTGGCACGTGGCACTTTGATACGTGGCACTGAAATATGTGGCACGTGGCACTTTGATACGTGGCACGTGTCACTTAAATACGTGGCACGTGGCACTGAAATATGTGGCACGTGGCACTTTGATACGTGGCACGTGTCTCTTAAATACGTGGCACGTGGCACTGAAAGATGTGGCACGTGGCACTTTGATACGTGGCACGTGGCACTTTGATACGTGGCACGTGGCACTGAAATATGTGGCACGTGGCACTTTGATACGTGGCACGTGGCACTTTGATACGTGGCACGTGGCACTTTGATACGTGGCACTGAAATATGTGGCACGTGGCACTTTGATACGTGGCACGTGTCACTTAAATACGTGGCACGTGGCACTGAAATATGTGGGACACGTCGCACAAAAAAGTTACATGTAGTTTTTTTGTGTCGACGGTCCGCCGAAGCACGACGCATCCGTCGCACGACGGATGCGACATGTGGCAATCCGTCGCAATGCGTCGCTAATGCAAGCCAATGGAGAAAAAACGCATCCTGCAAGCACTTTTGCAGGATGCGTTTTTTCTCCAACGACGCATTGCGACGGAAGCCAAAAAACGCTAGTGTGAAAGTAGCCTAACCCTAACCCTAGCCCTAACCCTAAATTTAGCCCCAACCCTAACCCTAACTCTAACCCTAACCCTAACCCTAACCCTAATTTTAGCCCCAACTTGTCTTCTCCTGCCAGCCGGCAGATGGCAGCAGATGGCGGGCGCACTGCGCATGCGCCCGCCATGATGAAAAAGCCGGCTGGCAGGAGAAGACAGAAGAGGACCCAGGGACCCCGGGTGAGTATGATAGGGTCCCCGAATCCCCCTATTTCTCTGTCCTCTGATGTGCGATCACATCAGAGGACAGAGAAATAACTGATCGCTTTTTTTTTTTTTTTTTTTGCGGTCGCCGGTAAACTGTTAATTACCGGCGATCGCAAAGCAGGGGTCGGTGCAAATCGACCCCGATCATGTTCTTTGGGGTCTCGGCTACCCCCGGCAGCCGAGACCCCAAAGAACATCCGGGTGCCGGGCGGCGGGCGCACTGCGCGTGCGCCCGCCATTTTTTCCCGGAAAAAAGATGGCGGTGCCCATGGGGAGACACGAGGAGCACCGGGGGAGGTAGGTAAGTATTGGGGGGCTATTGGGGGCCATCGGGGACCACATTTCTTTGTCCTCCGATGTGCGATCACATCGGAGGACAGAGAAATTAAACGGCAAATCACGTTTTGTTTTTTTTTGTTGCGACCGCCGGTAAACGGTTAATTACCGGCGATCGCAACTCGGGGGTCGGTAAAAAACCCCCGAATCATGTTCTCTGGGGTCTCGGCTACCCTCGGCAACCGAGACCCCAGATAAAATCCGACTCCGGGGGGCGCTATTCACTTTTTCCACAGCGCCGTTAATTAACGGCGCTGTGGTTTAAGTACCCTTAGCGGCCGCCGTTAAAAGGCGTATCGGCGGTCGTTAAGGGGTTAATATAATATTTCTTCCATTTAAGTTTTCTCACAAAAAGATGAAGATCCTTTTTGATGAGGGAGTGGACTCACCGTGTGTGTCCAGATGTTTTAAATAGGACGCCGTAGTCCGCTCATTCATCATAAGTGTGATGAGATATCACACACTGCATCCCCGCTTTATACCCAACGGCTTCTCCCCTGATGACTAAGCTGAAAGAAACGCGTCGGGAGATTTTACATTTGGGGATGATAAGTTACGGTCCCAGAATTAATCCAAGTAAGGGGTAATGTATGGATGATGTGAGGCCTCCCCCTGTAATTATGGATATCTGCGGATGCTATTAACCATTTGTTAGGGGTCGAGTTCCCGTCTCTGCACAGGGGGAATCTCGGGCCATCTCCGCTGCGGTCTCCCATTCTTCTCCTGCCGCAGTGGAGTCTGGTCAGCGGAGACGTCGGTCCCAGCGTCTCGCTCAGTCTGACTCTGTACAGAGAGTTACTGCTGCTTTTCCTGCTTCTGCCATTGAAGTCAGTGCTGGGCAGCGGAGAACAGACGCTTCTGGGACTAAGTCCTGCTTTTCTCGTTCTGAGTATGCCCAGAGTAAGATCTCTCAGTGGAGATCGAGGATCACATGATCAGACACTGCAGCTAAGCTCCTGTAGGTGCTCACGCTCTGTGGCAGCCTCTCATTGGTCCTCCCAGGAAGGTCCTGTATGTGCTGCAAATATTTAAGGCTCGCATGGCCACACGGCCATGCGCTAGTATTGCTCTTTATTTATTTACTTTGCGCAAGTGTGGTCTTGTATGAGTGTGTTCAGGGACCCGGCTGAAATAAGCCCCTAGAATGCTGGCACCTCCGGCGAGGAGTTTGTATGCTTGGGTATTCAGGGACCTGGCCGAAATAAGCCCTTAGAATGCTGGCACCTCCGGCGAGGAGTTTCTTGTGCATGCATGACCACTGACTGCTCTTGCTTAGGCAGTTAGCCTGTACCTCTGTGGAGTCTAACAGGGCACAGTGCTTTGAGTTCACGGCTGCTCTGTGAAGTAACAGAGTTAGCTAACACCGTCATTTAGTTCCGCTATTTGCTAGCAGCAGGTTCTCCTGCACGGTGGACCCCGGGCTGCGAACGCATCTATCATAATAAAATCTATATTTTCATTTGGTGCGTTCCGCTAGCCCTAACATAATACTAGCACCAGGGTCTGGCTAGTAAATGGCGGACATACAGCAATCTTTGTGGTATATCCAGCAGCTGGAGGGTAGGTTGGCGGCTCTCGAGAGCTCAACCTCAGCTGTGGATATTTCCGCAGTTGCTGTACAGGCTGCTAGCATGGCTTCAGCAACCTTGTCCACTGCCACCCCTGTTCCGACATTTTTGCGCCTCCCGCTGCCAGAAAAATTTTCTGGAGAAAGCAGATCTTGTAGGGGATTCGTGAATCAGTGCTCTATTCACCTCGAGCTACTGGCTGCACGTTTTCCCACAGAGCGGGCTAAGGTGGGATTTATTGTGTCCCTCTTGTCGGACAGGGCGTTGGAATGGGCTACGCCGCTGTGGGAGCGTGACGATCGTGTGGTGCAGAGTGCTCCGTTGTTTCTGAGCACTCTGAAACAGGTCTTCCTAGGACCTCAAGTCACCCATGATACGGCGCTCCAACTGCTGGCATTAACTCAGGGTGAGTCCTTGGTCAGCCAATTTGCCATCCGTTTACGAACTTTAGCTTCAGAGCTGGAGTGGTCGGATAAAGCCCTTATCCCTATATTTTGGAGGGGGCTGGCTGATCACGTTAAGGACGCTCTGGCCACTAGGGAGATTCCAGCCACACTGGAGGAGTTAATAACTGTCTCTACCCGTATTGACCTCCGTTTTTACGAGCGGAGGTTAGAGCGAGCCCAGTGTAGGCAGAGGTTTCGGCTGGCTCCCACCTTCGCCAAACCTCTGGAATCTCCGGTCCAGGTTCCTGAGTCACATGAGTCCAGGGAGGTGTCTCAAGCGGGTTCTAAGTCCCGGACCGCTTGGGCACCCAAGGTCTGTCATGTTTGCCAGCAGTCTGGACATCTTGCCACCAGATGTTCCCAGCGGTCGGGGAGACGTCAGCCTCTAGTGGTAGTCGGTCGAGGTACACTAGATACGGCTACGTTTGCCTCAAAATTGTCCTTTAAGGGGACAATTATTATTGGCTCATCTTCCCACTCAGTAGAGCTCTGCGTGGATTCTGGGGCGGAGGGCAATTTTATGTCTTCCGCCTTTGCCCAACATCACGCTATACCCCTGGTTATGCTAGCGCAACCAGTTATGGTATGAGTGGTGAATGGGTCGACACTGCCCTCACAGATAACTCACCAGACCATTCCTTTTACTCTGTCCATGTCGCCATCCCATCAGGAGACAATATCTCTGCTCGTCTGCTCTGAGGGAATTGATGAGGTCCTGTTGGGAATACGTTTTGGCATGGGGTGAGTCTTGTGAGGGTAGGTGTCAAAGGGAGTGCGTTCAGGTTGCTACTACAGAGGTACCCGCAGATCTATCCTCTCTCCCCAAGCAATACTGGTCTCATGCGGACGTGTTCTCCAAATAGGCGGCGGAGACCCTTCCGCCTCACCGCCCCTATGACTGTCCTATTGACCTCTTGCCTGGTGCTGAGCCTCCCCGGGGTCGAGTTTATCCGTTATCTCTCCTGGAGAAGGAGGCTATGTCTCAGTACATCCAAGAGAATCTGGCAAGAGGGTTCATCAGAAAGTCAGTGTCGCCTGCTGGGGCTGGGTTCTTCTTTGTTCAGAAGAAGAATGGAGAACTGCGTCCATGTATTGATTACAGGGGTCTTAACGCCATCACCGTTAAGAACAAATACCCATTACCCCTGATATCTGAGCTTTTTGATAGGCTACGGGGAGCAAGGGTATTTACAAAATTAGATCTGCGGGGTGCTTACAACCTGATTCGCATCCGTGAAGGGGACGAATGGAAGACAGCTTTTAACACCAGGGATGGGCACTATGAATATCTGGTGATGCCCTTAGGGCTCTGTAATGCCCCAGCCGTTTTCCAAGACTTTGTGAACGAAATCTTCCGGGATATGCTCACCACCTCGGTCGTAGTCTATCTGGATGATATTCTCATCTACTCTCCAGATATTGACTCCCATCGGAGAGATGTTCGCAAAGTCTTTGACCTCTTACGGGCAAACTCCCTCTACGCCACGTTAGAGAAGTGTGTGTTTGAGCAGGAGTCCTTGCCATTTCTTGGTTATATCATCTCTGCCCAGGGTTTGGCTATGGATCCTGCCAAGCTACAGGCTGTGATGGACTGGCAGGAACCCCATTCTCTTAAAGCGGTGCAGTGCTTTATGGGGTTCATTAACTACAATCGACAGTTCATTCTACACTTCTAAACTTTGGTAGCTCCCTTGGTTGCCCTCACCAAGAAGGGAGCAAATCCCAAATTGTGGTCTGAGGAGGTCTCCAAGGCCTTTAATTCCATAAAGTCACACTTCGCTAGCGCTCCCATCCTACATCGCCCCGATGTAGACAAACCATTTATCATGGAGGTGGATGCCTCATCTGTTGGTGCTGGAGCAGTTCTCTTCCAAAAAGATGCTCAAGGTCGGAAGCATCCTTGCTTCTTCTTTTCTAAGACCTTCTCACCAGCAGAGAGGAATTATTCCATTGGGGACAGGGAGTTGCTGGCCATGAAGTTGGCTTTCTTGGAGTGGAGACATCTCTTGGAGGGAGCTCGTTTTCCTTTCCAAGTCTTCACAGACCATAAAAATTTGGTGTACCTGCAGACAGCCCAGCGGTTAAATTCTCGCCAGGCTAGATGGTCCTTGTTCTTCTCCCGGTTCCATTTCACCCTCCATTTTCTTTCGGGGGAGAAGAACATTGGTGCCGATGCTCTCTCTCGCTCCGTTGTGTCATCTGTGGAGGAGGAAGAGGAGCCTCGGCTTATTGTCCCCACTGAGAGTCTGAGAACCGTAGCTCCGGTTTCGATAGAGTCTGTGCCTCCGGGCAAGACTTTTGTACCCATTAGTTTGCGACCGGAGGTTCTTTCGTGGGCTCATTCGTCCAGGGTGGGTGGACATTTTGGGACAAAAAGGACATCTGAGCTGTTGGCGAGGACATACTGGTGGCCACATATGGTCCGTGATGTCAGGGATTATATTCAGGCGTGTGTCTCCTGCGCCAAAAATAAGTCTCCTCGACAACGGCCAGCTGGGTTACTCTATACATTGCCGGTGGCAGACAGGCCCTGGGAGATGGTCGGGATGGACTTTGTGGTGGGTTTGCCCAAGTCTCGGGGCTGTACCATCATTTGGGTTATCACTGATCATTTTTCCAAAATGGTGCATTTGGTGCCGCTTCCACGGTTACCTTCGGCACGGGCCTTGGCAGCGTTGTTCATAAAGCACATCTTCCGCCTACATGGTATGCCAGACAAAATTGTCAGTGACTGGGGTCCCCAGTTTGCGTCTCGGTTCTGGAGGGAGCTTTGTCATCTTCTCAGCATTGAGTTAAATCTCTCTTCTGCATATCATCCTGAGACGAATGCATTGGTAGAGAGGGCCAATCAGACCTTGGTCACATATCTGCAACATTTTGTCTCAGCCAGGCAGGATGACTGGGCATCCTTGCTACCGTGGGCAGAGTTTGCGCTGAACAATGTGGTAGCCGACTCCACTGGACAAACCCCATTCCTCCTCAGCTATGGTCAGCATCCGCGGGTACCTGTGCCTATGCCCGTGTCTTCTGCCGACTCCAGGGTGGCAGACTGGGTTGTGGAAGCACGGGACATTTGGGACCGCACTCAGGATGCCATTCAGGCCTCCAAGGAGAGAATGAGGTCCTCCACCGATGCACATCGGCGCCCCGCTCCGAACTTTGCTCCTGGTGACTTAGTGTGGCTCTCCGCCCGTAACATCAGGCTGCGTGTTGAGTCCACTAAGTTTGCACCTCGCTACTTGGGTCCTTTCAAGGTCCTCAAACAGGTTAAACCTGTGGTCTATCGTTTAGCCCTTCTGCCACGTCTGGGTATCACCGACACCTTTCATGTTTCCCTCTTGAAACCTGTATACATGTCCCGGTTTTCCGAGTTATCTGCCAGGACATCGGGTTCGTCTGCGGACGATTACGAGGTGAACACTATTTTGGGGTGAAAGGTGGTTCGTGGCAAAAAAATTTATTTGGTGGACTGGAAGGGTTACGGTCCTGAGGATAGGTCCTGGGAGCCTGCTGAGCGCATTCGGGCTCTGCAGCTCATTGCTGCCTTCGAGCGTAGCGAGATCCAAGGAGGGGGGGCCATGTTAGGGGTCAAGTTCCCATCTCTGCACAGGGGGAATCTCGGGCCATCTCCGCTACGGTCTCCCATTCTTCTCCTGCCGCAGTGGAGTCTGCTCAGTGGAGATGTCGGTCCCAGCGTCTCGCTCAGCCTGACTCTGTACAGAGAGTTACTGCTGATTTTCCTGCTTCTGCCATTGAAGTCAGTGCTGGGCAGCGGCGAGCAGATGCTTCTGGGACTAAGTCCTGCTTTTCTCGTTCTGAGCATGCCCAGAGTAAGATCTCTCTGTGAAGATCGAGGGTCACATGATCAGACACTGCAGCTAAGCTCCTGTAGGTGCTCACACTCTGTGGCAGCCTCTCATTGGTCCTCCCAGGAAGGTCCTGTACGTGCTGCAACTATTTAAGGCTCGCATGGCCATGCGCTAGTATTGCTCTTTATTTATGTACTTTGCGCCAGTGTGGTCTTGTATGAGTGTGTTCAGGGACCCGGCTGAAATAAGCCCCTAGAATGCTGGCACCTCCGGCGAGGAGTTTCGTGTGCATGCATGACCACTGACTGCTCTTGTTTAGGCAGTTAGCCTGTGCCTCTGTGGAGTCTAACACGGTGCAGTGCTTTGAGTTCACGGCTGCTCTGTGAAGTAACAGAGTTAGCTAACACCGTCATTTAGTTCCGCTATTTGCTAGCAGCAGGTTCTCCTGCACGGTGGACCCCAGGCTGCGAACGCATCTATCATAATAAAATCTATATTTTCATTTGGTGCGTTCCGCTAGCCATTACAGCAAAGGAAGGAACTAAGACGGGTGAGATCGTTCCTTTCTAATATATAATTGCCTAGAATACTACTTCCTGCAATTTGTGCCAACTTCCGTGGCTTTGTCCGGAGCTAATGTCCGGAGCTAATGTCCAGAGATAAGTGACGTCACCAGTGTCCTACACCCAGGCAGAGCACAGGGGCCCCAGGCAGCATATGGGGCCCCAGGCAGAGCACAGTGGCCCCAGGCAGAGCACAGGGGCCCCAGGCAGCATATGGGGCCCCAGGCAGAGCACAGGGGCCCCAGGCAGCATATGGGGCCCCAGGCAGAGCACAGTGGCCCCAGGCAGAGCACAGTGGCCCCAGGCAGAGCACAGGGGCCCCAGGCAGAACATGGGGCCCCAGGCAGAGCACAGGGGCCCCAGGCAGAGCACAGGGGCCCCAGGCAGCATATGGGGCCCCAGGCAGAGCACAGGGGCCCCAGGCAGAGCACAGGGGCCCCAGGCAGCATATGGGGCCCCAGGCAGAGCACAGTGGCCCCAGGCAGAGCACAGGGGCCCCAGGCAGAACATGGGGCCCCAGGCAGAGCACAGGGGCCCCAGGCAGAGCACAGGGGCCCCAGGCAGCATATGGGGCCCCAGGCAGAGCACAGGGGCCCCAGGCAGCATATGGGGCCCCAGGCAGAGCACAGTGGCCCCAGGCAGCATATGGGGCCCCAGGCAGAGCACAGTGGTCCCAGGCAGAGCACAGGGGCCCCAGGCAGCTTATGGGGCCCCAGGCAGAGCACAGTGGCCCCAGGCAGAACATGGGGCCCCAGGCAGAGCACAGTGACCCCAGGCAGAGCACAGGGGCACCAGGCAGAACATGGGGCCCCAGGCAGAGCACAAGGGCCCCAGGCAGAGCACAGGGGCCCCAGGCAGCATATGGGGCCCCAGGCAGAGCACAGGGGCCCCAGGCAGCATATGGGGCCCCAGGCAGAGCACAGTGGTGAGGAGCCCTGCCCACCAAATCGAAGGCCGAGCGGCCCCGCCCACCAAAGCGGAGGCCGAGGGGCCCGGCCCCGCCCACCAAAGCGGAGGCCAAGGGGCCCCGACCACATTGGAGGCCGAGGGGCCCCGCCCACCAAATCGGAGGCCGAGGGTCCCCGCCCACCAAATCGGAGGCCGAGGGTCCCCGCCCACCAAATCGGAGGCCGAGGGTCCCCGCCCACCAAATCGGAGGCTGAGGGTCCCCACCCAAAAAATCGGAGGCCGAGGGGCCCCGCCTACCAAATCGGAGGCCGGGGGTCCCCGCCCTCCAAATCGGAGGCCGAGGGGCCCCGCCCACCACATCGGAGGCAGAGGGGTCCCGCCCACCAAATCGGAGGCCGAGGGGCCCCGCTCACCAAATCGGAGGCTGAGGGTCCCCGCCCACCAAATCGGAGGCCGAGGGTCCACACCATCCAAATCGGAGGCCGAGGGGCCCCGCCCACCAAATCGGAGGCCGAGGGGCTTCGCCAACCAAATCGGAGGCCGAGGAGCCCCACCCACCAAATCGAAGGCCGAGCGGCCCCGCCCACCAAATCGAAGGCCGAGTGGCCCCGCCCACCAAAGAGGAGGCCGAGGGGCCCCGCCCACCACATCGGAGGCCGAGGGGCCCCGCCCACCAAATCGGAGGACGAGGGTCCCCGCCCACCAAATCGGAGGCCGAGGGTCCCCGCCCACCAAATCGGAGGCCGAGGGTCCCCACCCACCAAATTGGAGGCCGAGGGGCCCCGCCCACCAAATCGGAGGCCGAGGGTCCCCGCCCACCAAATCGGAGGCCGAGGGGCCCCACCAACCAAATCGGAGGCCGAGGGGCCCCGCCCACCAAATCGGAGGCCGAGGGTCCCCGCCCACCAAATCGGAGGTCAAGGGTCCCCGCCCACCAAATCGGAGGCCGAGGGTCACCGCCCACCAAATCGGAGGCTGAGGGGCTTCGCCAACCAAATCGGAGGCCGAGGAGCCCCGCCCACCAAATCGAAGGCCGAGCGGCCCCGCCCACCAAAGCGGAGGCCGAGGGGCCTGGCCCCGCCCACCAAAGCGGAGGCTGAGGGGCCCCGCCCACCACATCGGAGGCCGAGGGTCCCCGCCCACCAAATCGGAGGCCGAGGGGCCCCGCCTACCAAATCGGAGGCCGAGGGGCCCCGCCCACCAAATCGGAGGCCGGGGGTCCCCGCCCACCAAATCGGAGGCCGAGGGGCCCCGCCCACCACATCGGAGGCCGATGGGCCCCGCCCACCATATCGGAGGCCGATGGGCCCCACCCACCACATCGGAGGCCGAGGGTCCCCGCCCACCAAATCGGAGGCCGAGGGTCCCCGCCCACCAAATCGGAGGCCGAGGGTCCACACCAACCAAATCGGAGGCCGAGGGGCCCCGCCCACCAAATCGAAGGCCGAGGGGCCCCGCCCACCAAAGCGGAGGCCGAGGGTCCCCGCCCACCAAATCGGAGGCCGAGGGGCCCCGCCCACCAAATCGGAGGCCGGGGGTCCCCGCCCACCAAATCGGAGGCCGAGGGGCCCCGCCCACCACATCGGAGGCCGATGGGCCCCCGCCCACCAAATCGGAGGCCGAGGGTCCCCGCCCACCAAATCGGAGGCTGAGGGTGCCCGCCCACCAAATCGGAGGCCGAGGGTCCCCGCCCACCAAATCGGAGGCCGAGGGTCCACACCAAACAAATCGGAGGCCGAGGGGCCCCGCCCACCAAATCGGAGGCCGAGGGTCCACACCAAACAAATCGGAGGCCGAGGGGCCCCGCCCACCAAATCGAAGGCCGAGGGGCCCCGCCCACCAAAGCGGAGGCCGAGGGTCCCCGCACACCAAATCGGAGGCAGAGGGACCCCGCCCACCAAATCGGAGGCCGAGGGGCCCCGCCCACCAAATCGGAGGCCAAGGGGCCCCGCCCACCAAATCGGAGGCCGAGGGTCCCCGCCCACCAAATCGGAGGATAAGGGGCCCCGCCTACCAAATCGGAGGCCGAGGGGCCCCACCAACCAAGTCGGAGGCCGAGGGTCCCCGCCCACCAAATTATTCTTACATTTGAATAAATAAAGTATATATGGATTCTAGACTCCCGATTCTTTAGAATCGGGCTGCCATCTAGTATCTTATATACACCTACACCTAGGCAACAAATGTACAAATGTTTGATTGACTTTATTGCCAAACAAATGTAAAATTGATTGTTTTCCCTTCTGCCTTTCTGATCACACCGAGACAAAAAAAAGGACAGGGGATTATGCCTAATGGTGATTTCGACAGGGTGTTAATTATTTGTCCTGCCGTATTTTGTGACCTGTAAAAGTAAAAAGACCACTGCAAAATGTTCAGTTTGTCAGATTTTTCTCTTTACTGGTATATTTTTGAGTAAAATGTAAATTGTTCTTTTAGTCTATAAACTACTGACAACATGTCTCGGAATTTCCAAGCAATAAATTTTGTATTTTTTTTCTGAAAAGGAGAAATGGTCAAAATAAAAAAAAAATTCAGTGCTTTCAAACCTCAAATAATGCAAAGAAAACAAGTTCATAATCATTTAGAAATACCAATACTAATGTTTTAACTCAGGAAGAGTTCAGAAATCAATATTTTGTGGAATAACCATTTTTAATCACAGCTTTCATGCGTCTTGGCATGCTTTCCACCAGTCTTTCACACTGCTTCTGGCGCAAAAATGTAAGCAGTTCTTCTTTGTGTGATGGCTTGTGACTATCCATCATCCTCTTGATTACATTCCAGAGGTTTCAATGGGGTTCAGGTCTGAAGATTGGGCTGCCCATGACAGGTTTTTGATGTGGTGGTCTCTTAATATTTGCCAGAACTGTATATTATGACCACATACAATTAGTTAAACTGTAATTGGAGAGGAATCACTGACTGTAAGGTCAATGCTTTGTTCTCCTCGAGTAAATTAAGGGGCTTGATTGACATCACTAACAATTTGTAGGTCTTCACCCACACATATATTCTAATCAATTCTCGTAAATACAAAAGATTTTCTTTACAACAGCAGATAAAAGTCAATTGGCTCTGTGTCATGTTCTTGGCTATTGTTTCTGCACAGTGAAGCATTCGACATGACGGTGCATTCCGAGCATTGACGATGGTATTGTAACTGATATGCGTTCGTCTTCCATGTCACAGAACGAAACCCCCTTTATTAAGTTACTGGAATATAAGCAGGAAGGATTGCTTAGAAGCGTCCTAAAAAGCTAGACATGGGAAAACTGGCCACAGTTCAGTAGAAATGTTGCCAAATATAAGGCGGAAATTACATGAATGGATCCGGCAGCAGTATTAGGTTTCTTATGTACTGCCAATGATTAAAGCTAAAAAAACAAAAAGTCACACTGGGGTCTTATTATTATTTGCACGTTTCATACTCTTATATAATAATATGTCATTCAATTTGTTTAGTAATATTACATGTACCAACTTCACTAGAATATTGAAGCGAAATAGTACAAATCATGGGAGATGAAAATGGGTGTCAGTCAGGTCGATTGGGTGGCAGTCTGCTGAGTCCTTATTAGGGCCAGACCAGGGCTGAAATTCATCCTTGGCATGTGACATGCTGCACCCCAACACCCACTTCCAAGATGGAAGAAATAAAAAATGTGTGTAATTTAATGTATTTACAACATGCTTGCTAGACCTCTTTTCTTCTGATTAGTTAGCCTTATCGGGGAACGCTATTGCAAAGACAAATTGATTTATGGCATGCCAGTTTTTATGTCATCTAAAAAAATCATGTCAATACATATTATTTCAGAACGTTTTCCACCTGTAGTGTCAAATATATTTTGTGTAATTTAACACTTAACCCCTTCACCCCGAAGCCTGTTTTCACCTAACTGACACGGCCAATTTTTACAATTCTGACCACTGTCACTTTATGAGGTCATAACTCTGAAACGCTTCAACGGATCTTGGTGATTCTGAGATTGTTTTCTCGTGACATATTGTACTTTATGATAGTGGTACAACTTCTTCGATATAACTTGCATTTATTTGTGAAAAAAACAGAAATTTGTCGAAAATTATGAAAATTTCGCAATTTTCAAATTTTTCATTTTTATGCCCTTAAATTAGAGAGTTATATCATATAATATAGTTAATAAACAACATTTCCCACATGTCTGCTTTACATCAGCACAATTTTGGAAACATATTTTTTTTGTTAGGGAGTTATAAGGGTTAAAAGTTGAAAAGCGATTTCTCATTTTTGCAACAAAATTTGCAAAACCATTTTTTTTACGGACCACCTCACACTTGAAGTGACTTTGAGAGGTCTATATAACAGAAAATGCCCAAAAGTGACATCATTCTAAAATTGCACCCCTCAAGGTACTCAATACCACATTAAAAAAGTTTATTAACCCTTCAGGTGCTTCACAGGAATTTTTGGAATGTTTAAAAAAAATTGAACATTTAACTTTTTTTTCACAAAATTTTTACTTCAGATCCAATTTGTTTTATTTTACCAAGGGTAACAGGAGAAATTGGACCAAAAAAGTCGTTGTACAATTTGTCCTGAGTACGCCGATACCCCACATGTTGGGGTAAACCATTGATTGGGCACATGGCAGAGCTCGGAAGGGAAGGAGCGCCATTTGACTTTTCAATGCAAAATTGTCTGGAATTGAGATCGGAACCCATGTCGTGTTTGGAGAGCCCCTGACGTGCCTAAACAGTGGAAACCCCCACAAGTGACACCATTTTGGAAAGTAGACCCTCTAAGGAACTAATCTAGATGTGTGGTGAGCACTTTGAACCTCCAAGTGCTTCACAGAAGTTTATAATGTAGAGCCGTAAAAAAAAATTAATATTAATTTTCAAAAAAAATGATCTTTTTGCCCCAAATTTTTTATTTTCCCAAGGGTAGCAGGATATATTGGACCCCAAAAGTTGTTGTGCAATTTGTCCTGAGTACGCTGATACCCCATATGTGGGGGTAAACCACTGTTTGGGCGCATGGCAGAGCTCGGAAGGGAAGGAGCGCCATTTGACTTTTCAATGCAAAATTGGCTGGAATTGAGATCGGAACCCATGTCGTGTTTGGAGAGCCCCTGACGTGCCTAAACAATGGAAACCCCCACAAGTGACACCATTTTGGAAAGAAGACCCCCTAAGGAACTTATCTAGATGTGTGGTGAGCACTTTGAACCTCCAAGTGCTTCACAGAAGTTTATAATGTAGAGCCGTAAAAAAAAATTAATATTATTTTTCACAAAAATGAATTTTTGCCCCAAATTTTTTATTTTCCCAAGGGTAGCAGGATAAATTGGACCCCAAAAGTTGTTGTGCAATTTGTCCTGAGTATGCTGATACTTCATATATGGGGATAAACCACTGTTTGAGCGCATGGCAGAGCTCGGAAGGGAAGGAGCGCCATTTGACTTTTCAATGCAAAATTGTCTGGAATTGAGATCGGAACCCATGTCGTGTTTGGAGAGCCCCTGACGTGCCTAAACAGTGGAAACCCCCACAAGTGACACCATTTTGGAAAGTAGAGCCTCTAAGGAACTAATCTAGATGTGTGGTGAGCACTTTGAACCTCCAAGTGCTTCACAGAAGTTTATAATGTAGAGCCGTAAAAAAAATTAATATTAATTTTCACAAAAAATGATCTTTTTGCCCCAAATTTTTTATTTTCCCAAGGGTAGCAGGATAAATTGGATGCCAAAAGTTGTTGTGCAATTTGTCCTGAGTACGCTGATACTTCATATATGGGGATAAACCACTGTTTGGGCGCATGGCAGAGCTCGGAAGGGAAGGAGCGCCATTTGACTTTTCAATGCAAAATTGGCTGGAATTGAGATCGGAACCCATGTCGTGTTTGGAGAGCCCCTGACGTGCCTAAACAGTGGAAACCCCCACAAGTGACACCATTTTGGAAAGAAGACCCCCTAAGGAACTTATCTAGATGTGTGGTGAGCACTTTTAACCCCAATTGTTTCACTAAAGTTTAGAATGTAGCGCTATGAAAATTAAAAAATAATTTTTTCTTTCCACTAAATGATGTTTTAGCCCGCAATTTTTTTTCCCCAAGGGTAACAGGAGAAATTGGACCACAAAAGTTATTGTCCAATTTGTCCTGAGTACGCTGATACCCCATACATTGGGGGGAACCACTGTTTGGGCGCACGGCAGAGCTCGGAAGGGAAGGAGCGCCGTTTGAAATGCAGACTTAGATGGATTGGTCTGCAGGTGTCATGTTGCATTTGCAGAGCCCCTGATGTACCTAAGCAGTAGAAACCCCCCACAAGTGACCCCATATTGGAAACTAGACCCCCCACGGAACTTATCTAGATGTGTTGTGAGAACTTTGAACCAACAAGTGTTTCACTACAGTTTATCACGCAGAGCCGTGAAAATAAAAAATATTTTTTTTTCCACGAAAATTATATTTTAGCCCCCACGTTTTTATTTTCCCAAGGGTAACAGGAGAAATTGGACAACAAAAGTTGTTGTCCAATTTGTCCTGAGTACGCTGATACCCCATATGTGGGGGGGGAACCACTGTTTGTGCGCACGACAGAGCTCAAAAGGGAAGGAGCGCCGTTTGAAATGCAGACTTAGATGGATTGGTCTGCAGGTGTCTTGTTGCATTTGCAGAGCCCGTGATGTACCTAAACAGTAGAAACCCCCCACAAGTGACCCCATATTGGAAACTAGACCCCCCACGGAACTTATCTAGATGTGTTGTGAGAACTTTGAACCCCCAAGTGTTTCACTACAGTTTATAACGCAAAGCCGCAAAATAAAAAATATATTTTTTTCCACGAAAATTATATTTTAGCCCCCACGTTTTTATTTTCCCAAGGGTAAGGCTGGTTTCACACTTGCGTTTTTATCTAAATGCGTTTTTTTAAAAAACGCATGTGTGAAAAAACGCATGTAAACGCGGTAAAACGCATGCGTTTTTTAGACGCATGCGTTTTTATAGAAAAACACAAGAAAACGAGAAAAAAACAAAAAACCCTAACCCTACCCCTAACCCTAACCTGAAATACGTGGCACTGAAATACGTGGCACTGAAATACGTTTATATACGTATATACGTGTATATAAGTGCCACGATATTTCAGTGGCCACGTATATAAGTGCCACGTATATAAGTGCCACGTATATAAGTGCCACGTATATAAGTGCCACGTATATAAGTGCCACGTATTTCACGTAAATGCCACGATATTTCAGTGCCACGTATTTCACTGAAATATCGTGGCACTGAAAGACGTGGCACTGAAATATCGTGGCACTGAAATATCGTGGCACTGAAATATCGTGGCACTGAAAGACGTGGCACTGAAATATCGTGGCACTGAAATATCGTGGCACTGAAATATCGTGGCACTGAAAGACGTGGCACTGAAATACGTGGCACTGAAATACGTGGCACTATGACTGTCAGAAAATGTTCATTAAACGGTTAGGGGTGAGTTTAGGGGTAGGGTTAGGGTTTGGATCCCTTTATCACCTTGATGGTGGTGGGTGACTTTTCAGTGTGTGTTCTGTTTTTTTTCTATAAAAACGCTTGCGTTTTTAACGCAAACAAACGCGTTGAGATCGGACGCCATGTCGCGTTTGGAGAGCCCCTGATGTGCCTAAACAGTGAAAACTCCCCAATTCTAACTGAAATCCCAACCCTAACCCCAGCCCTAACCCTAGCCCTAACCCCAACCCTAACCCTAGCCCTAACCCTAGTCCTAACCCTAGCGCTACTTTCACACTAGCGTTTTTTTGCATACGTCGCAATGCGTCGCTTTGGCGAAAAAACGCATCCTGCAAAGTCATCTGCAGGATGCGTTTTTTCCCCATAGACTAACATTAGCGACATATTGACACACGTCGCAAGCGTCGTGCGACGGTTGCGTCGTGTTGTGGCAGACCGCCGGCAGCAACAAACGTTACATGTAACTTTTTTTGTGCCGACGGTCCACCATTTCCGACCGCGCATGCGCGGCTGGAACTCCGCCCCCACCTCCCCGCACCTCACAATGGGGCAGCGGATGCGTGGAAAAACAGCATCCGCTGCCCCCATTGTGCGGCGCTTGCACAGTATGCGTCGGTATGTCGGGCCGATGCAGCGCGACGGCCCCGTACTGACGCTTGTGTGAAAGTAGCCTAACGGGAAAATGGAAATAAATATATTTTTTTAAATTGTATTATTTTTCTCTAACTAAGGGGGTGATGAAGGGGGATTTGATTTACTTTTATAGCGGGTTTATTAGCGGATTTTTATGATTGGCAGCCGTCACACACTAAAAGACGCTTTTTATTGCAAAAAATAGTTTTTGCATCACCACATTTTGAGAGCTATAAATTTTCCAGATTTTGGTCCACAGAGTCATGTGAGATCTTGTTTTTTGCGGGACATGTTGACGTTTTTATTGGTACCATTTTCGGGTACATGACATTTTTTGATCGCTTTTTATTCCGATTTTTGGGAGGCGGAATGAACAAAAATCAGCAATTCCTGAAATTCTTTTAGGGGGGGCGTTTATACCGTTCCGCGTTTGGTAAAAAGGATAAAGCAGTTTTATTCTTCGGGTCAGTACGATTACAGTGATACCTCATTTATGTAATTTTTTTATGTTTTGGCGCTTTTACACAATAAAAACTATTTTATATAAAAAAATAATTGTTTTTGCATCGCTTTATTCTGAGAGCTATAACTTTTTTATTTTTCTGCTGATGATGCTGTATGGCGGCTTTTTTTTTGCGGCACAAGATGATGTTTTCAGCGGTACCATGCTTATTTATATCCGTCTTTTTGATCGCGTGTTATTCCACTTTTTGTTTGGCGGTATGAGAATAAAGCGTTGTTTTTTGCCTCGTTTTTTTTTTTTTTTACGGTGTTCACTGAAGGGGTTAACTAGTGATATAGTTTTATAGGTGGGGTCGTTACGGACACGGCGATACCAAATATGTGTACTTTTATTGTGTGATTTTTTTTTTATTTAGATAAAGAAATGTATTTATGGGAATTTTTTTTTTTTTTCTTTATTTAGGAATTTTTTTTTATTTTTTTTTACACATGTGGAAAATTTTTTTTTTTACTTTTTTACTTTGTCCCAGGAGGGGACATCACAGATCGGTGATCAGACAGTGTGCACAGCACTAATCACCGATGTGACAGGCACGTTCCACAGGCTTGCCGGCGCCTGCTATGAGGATTCTCAGCAGACGCCGGCAAGCAGGGTCATCTCATGACCCGGAAGGAGTCCCGCGGCCATCTTGGATCCGGGGACTCCTTCCAGGTCACCGGAGCAGCGCGATCTCATCGCGCTGCTCCGGTGGGAGAGCGCAGGGAGCCCCCGTCCCTGCGCGATCCCCCTCTATGCCGCTGTCACTATTGACAGCGGCATCAGAGGGGTTAAATGCCCGCGATCGGCGATAGCGCCGATCGTGGGCATTGCTGAGGGGTGTCAGCTGTCATATACAGCTGACACCCGCACCCGATCACCGCGGCGCTCAGCGCGAGACCGCGGTGATTGAGCCGCCGTACTAGTACTGCGGCTGTCAGTAATGCAGTGCCGGCAGCGCAGTACTAGTACGGCGCATGTCGGGAAGGGGTTAACCCCTTCACCCAGGAGCCTGTTTTCACCTTCCTGACCATGCCACATTCTTCAATTCTGACCAGTGTAATTTTATCTGGTAATAACTCTGGAAGGCTTCAATGTATCCCACTGATTCTGAGACTGTTTTCTCGTGACATATTGTAATTCATGACAGTCGTAAAATTTAATCGATATGACTTGCGTTTATTTTTAAAAATATAAAAAATTTGGAAGACATTTTGAAAATTTTCACAATTTTCAAAAGTTTCTTTTTCAAGCCCTTAAACCAGAGAGATATGTCACACAAAATAGTTAATAAATAACATTTCCCCCATGTCTACTTTACATCAGCGCAATTTTTGAAGCATCATTGTTTTTACTAGAAAGTTATAAGGGTCAAAAGTTGATCAGCAATTTCTCATTCTTCCAACAAAATTTACAAAGCCATTTTTTTAAGGACCACCTCACATTTGAAGTGACTTTCAGGGGGTCTATATGACAGAAAATACCCAAAAGTGATGCCATACTAAAAACTGCACATCTCAAAGTACTCAAAACCATATTCAAGAAGTTTATTAACGCTTCAGGTGCTTCACAGAAATTAAAGGGGTTGTCACATGAACAAAGTTCATTGTAATGAATACAGCTTGGAATGATATGTTCCACAATTGAATGTGTTCTAATAAATCTTCCTTTGCTGACATAATCTTATAAATGTGTCCCTGCTGTGTACTGTGCAATGGCTGTGTTTTACTGTATAGGAGCATGGTCTGATCATGCCACATCTCCTGGGCAGGGGAGGAACTAAAAAAGAATGCAGACATTACAGCATGGAATCGTAAAAAAAATTTTCTTTGAGGTAAAACAGGCAGGTAAATGCTTTATCTCACAAAAAGAAACAGCTTTAATCCCGTGCTGTAATGTCTGTATCCTCCGTTTTGCTTAACCCCTGCCCAGGAGCTGTGGTATGATCAGACACGGCCATTACACAGTATACAGCAAAGGAGCAGTTCTAAGATTATCTCAGCACAGGAAAAAAGCTAAAACACATCCAGTTGTGGACATTATTATTATTCCAAGATGTATTAATTAAAATCAATTTTAAAATTAACTTTGTTCATGGGAAAGCCCCTTTAATTAAATGTGGAAGGAAAAACTAAACATTTTACTTCACAAAAATGTTACACTAGCCCCCAATTTTTTTTTAAAGTGTAAAAGGAGAAAATGGATCCCAAAATACCATATGTGGGGGAAAACTACTGTTTAGGCTCATGGGAGAGCTCAGAAGGGAAGGAGCGCCAATTCACTTTTTGAGCTTAAAATTGGCTGGAATAGATAGCGGACCTCAAGAAGCATTTGCAGAGCCCCTGGTGTGCCTAAACAGTTGAAACCCCTAAGATGTGACCTAATTTTGGAAACTATACTCCTCAAGAAAGGAGGTTTGGTGAGCACCTTGAACCGTGAAAATGAAAAAATACATTTTTACAGCGAAATTGCTGCTTTAGCCCCACATTTTTCATTTTCGCAAGGGTAACAGGAGAAATTGCACAATACAATTTGTTGTGCAATTTCTCCTGAGTACACAAATATCCCATGTGTGGTGGAAAACTATTGTTTAGGCACATGGCAGAGCTTGTAATGGAAGGAACATCAATTGAATTCAGAGCAATTTTTGCTGGAACAGATTGCAAATGCCCCTGACATGCCAAAACAGCGGAAACCCCCACAAATGACCCAATTTTGGGAACTACAAATCTTGAGTAATTCATCTAGCAGTGTACTGAGCATTTTTTACCCTCAATCGATTCACACAATTGTATAACATTGGGCTGAGTCAATATAAAATTATCATTTTTTCTACTAAAGTGTTATTTTGGCTTCAATTTTTAATTTGTCAAAAGGGATAACAGGAGAAAATGGACTGCAAAATATGTTATACAATTTCTCCTGAGTACTTCAATACCTCATATTTGGTTTAAAACTACTTTTAAGGCACAGTGCAAAGCTCCGAAGGAAAGGAGTGTCATATTGTATTGCACATTTTGCTGGAATGGTTTGAGGGTGCAATGAAAGGTTGCCATTAGGAATTTCAAAATTCAAAATTTTCTGTCCCCCTTTGAGACTCTGCCCAGGCTCCACCCCCGTTTCACCTCCACCTGTCAAATCTTCCACAGTGCCACTGCCCACTCTTGGGAAAACTCCTCTTCTGCGCCACGCCCTCACCAATCACACATTTACAGTTCCCATGGAACACCATATCACATATATAGCCAGCAGCTTTTGTTTTGGCCAAAAGATTTTTTAAGCCACCACCATGACAAGGTAGACTCTTTTGGCAGCACCCTAGTCTACTCTAACACATTAAACATTTCTTAAAATATCCAATACTATTTTTAGGTATATCTTTATTTTTTTGTCTTTAAGGGAATTTGTCATATACATTTTTTAAAATGACCAATAATACCACATACAAGATACAAATACCGTCAGACTGTGACCAGACCACATAGTGACAGAAAAATACCACATACAAGGAACAAATACAGCCACACCATAGCAGACCACATATTACCACCACACAGTGACCAAATAATACTATATACAAAGAACAAATGCCACCACACCATGGCTGGACCACATACTACCACCACATAGTTACTGAATAATACCACATATAAAAAAAAAATACAGCCACACCATGACCAGCCCACTTATTACCAGTGCATAGTGACCAAGTACTACAATACTGATCATTAATTAAAAAAAAGCAATACTAATTGCCATTATATACAGGAGCTCTATATATATTGTCAGTGTACAGATAATACAATTATCACCAGTGACATTATACCCAGATGTTCTGTATATAGTGTTAATGTACAGGTAAAACAGTGATTCACCAGTGACATTATACATATGAGTTCTGTATATAGTGACAGTGCACACATAATGCAGTGATCACTAGTAACATTATACACATAAGCTCTGTATATAGTATACAGTATATAGCGTACAGATAATACAGTGATCACCAGTGACATTACACGCAGGAGATCTGTATATAGTGTCAGTGTACAGGCAATACAGTGATCACCGGTGACATTATACAAAGGATCTCTCTATATAGTGTCAGTGCACAGGTAATACAGTGATCACCAGTACCATTATACAAAGGATCTCTCTATATAGTGTCAATGTACAGGTAAAACAGTGATTCGCCAGTGATATTATACATATGAGTTCTGTATATAGTGACGGTGCACACATAATACAGTGATCACTAGTAACATTATACACATAAGCTCTGTATATAGTATATAGTGTACAGATAATACAGTGATCACTAGGGTTGAGCGAAACGGATCGGACAAATTCAAAAATCGCTGACTTTTGGCAAAGTCGGGTTTCATGAAACCCGACCCGATCCCAGTGTAGGATCGGCCATGCGGTCGGCGATCTTCGCGCCAAAGTCGCATTTCGTATGACGCATTCAGCACCATTTCTCAGCCAATGAAGGAGGACGCAGAGTGTGGGCAGCGTGATGACATAGATCTCGGTCCCCACCATATTACAGAAGGGTATGACAGTGATTGGCTTGCTTTCTGCGGCATTACAGGGGCTATAAAGGGGCGTGCACGCCGACAGCCATCTTACTTCTGCCGATCTTAGCATAGGGAGAGGTTGCTGCAGCTTTGTCAGAAGAAGGGCTATAGTTAGGGAGGGAAGATTAACCCCCAAACTACTTGTGCTGTAGCAATTTCCACTGTCCAACACCACCTTTGTTTTGCAGGGACAGTGGAGACTATATCTTTGTGCATCAGCTCTGTAGCTTATTAGGCTGCATTGCTGTTTGCACCGCTGCTGTGCAAACCAACTGCTTTTTTAAAAGCAAAATCCTGTTGCTCCTTTCTGCAGTTATCTTGTTTATTTGTCCACACTTTTGTGTGCAGCAGTCCTTTTTGTTGCTGCCATACTTGTCCTGAGATCATTGTAGGGAGACTGAAATTGTACTACAGTCCTTGGATTTTTTTCAGATATCTTCCAGCCACTTTCTGCCACTTACATTGTGTTGTGTTACACACTGTGCCTGAGTTGTGGTGCTGTCTCCCCCCCAAAAAAGGGAGATTCAAAGTGTCACAAAGTGGATATACATCAGTTCTGTTAGTTTGTCGTATATCAGCCAGCCACGTTCTGCCACTTACATTGTGTTGTAAAATACACTGGGCCTGAGTTTGGGTTCAGTCTCCCCCCCAAAAAAGTGAGATTGAAAATCTCACAAAGTGGATAAACCTCAGTCCTCTTAGTTTGTGGTGTATCAGCCAGCCACTTGCTGCCACTCACACTGCATTGTAAAATACACAGGGCCTGAGTTTGGGTTCAGTCTCCCCCCCAAAAAAGTGAGATTGAAATTCTCACAAAGTGGATATACCTCAGTCCCCTTAGTTTGTGGTGTATCAGCCAGCCACTTGCTGCCACTCACATTGCATTGTAAAATACACAGGGTCTGAGTTTGGGTTCAGCCTCCCCCCAAAAAAGTGAGATTGAAATTCTCACAAAGTGGATATACCTCAGTCCTCTTAGTTTGTGGTGTATCACCCAGCTACTTGCTGCCACTCACATTGCATTGTAAAATGCACAGGGCCTGAGTTTGGGTTCAGTCTCCCCCCAAAAAAAGTGAGATTGAAATTCTCACAAAGTGGATATACCTCAGGCCTCTTAGTTTGTGGTGTATCAGCCAGCCACTTGCTGCCACTTACATTATGTTGTGGTATACACTGTGCCTGAGTTGTGGTGCAGTCTCCCCCCAAAAAAAGGGAGAATTAAATTCTCAACAAGTTTATATACACCTTCTACCTTGTTTTACAGTACCATATAACGGTTGTTATTTTGGTTAGTTTTTCCCAAAAATGAGGAAGTCTGGTGGAAGAGGCCGTGGGCGGTCGTTGCCAGCTGGTACTGATGGTGGTGGTGGTGGAGCATCTGGTGGTAGTGGGAAAAGCAAAATAGGAGCTAAGGCTGGAGGTGTTGAATCAGCGTCAACGTCTGCCTACACAAGGCCTCGAAGGCTCCCTTATCTGGGAGTAGGAAAACAAGTTTTAAAGCCGGCACAGCAGGAAAAAGTTTTGGCTTTCCTTGCTGACTCAGCCTCTAGCTCTTTCGCCTCCTCTCTTGAAAGATCGAAATATAAAAACAGTGAGTCGTCAGTGGATGCTCCCGGTCAGGAACAAGTCACTTCCTTGTGTCCTTCACCCAAACCAAAAGTGAAGGATGCGTCAGGCGACACAACAGGTTACTCCATGGAGCTCTTTACACATACCGTGCCTGGGTTAGAAAGGGAAATTGTTAACAGCCCATTACAAGATGAATCGGACATGGAGTGCACTGATGCACAGCCACAGCTAGATTATTATGCTGTTCCATTGACTCAGATCACCACATTGCCTTCACAGTGTACTGAGCCAGAATCTGACCCTGATGAGACTATGGTGCCCCATCCCGAACGCTATAGCACCTTACACGGTGACACAGAGAAAGGTTCACATGACATTGAAGAGGAGGTGATAGATGACCCAGTTGTTGACCCAGATTGGCAGCCATTGGGGGAAGGGGGTGCCGCTGACAGTAGCTCAGAAGCAGAGGAGGATGATCCGCAGCAGCCATCAACATCACAACAGCTTTCATCTGGCAGGCCCGTCTCAGGCCAAAAAAGTTTGTCAACCAAAAAAACTGTTTTAGGACAGCATGGCAATGCGGTGAAAGTAGCACAGCGTGCAATGCCTGAAAAGGTATTGCATAGTAAGAAGAGTGGAGTGTGGCAATTTTTTAACCAAGATCCGAATGATCAGTGCAAAGTTATCTGTAAGAAATGCTCAAAGACCTTTAGCAGAGGGAAGAATCCCCTAAATTTTAATACAACATGCATGCGTAGACATTTAACCAGCATGGACTTGCAATCCTGGACTAACTACCAAACGTCCTGTACCGTTGGTGCACCTGCTCAAAATGTAGGTAGTCAGCAACGCTACATTTCTTCCCTCACTGTAAGCCCACTAGTTGGACTAGTGTTGAGCGATACCTTCCGATATTTGAAAGTATCGGTATCGGATTGTATCGGCCGATATCCAAAAAATATCGGATATCGCCGATACCGATACCAATACAAGTCAATGGGACACAAATATCGGAAGTGATCCTGGATGGTTCCCAGGGTCTGAAGGAGAGGAAACTCTCCTTCAGGCCCTGGGATCCATATTCATGTGTAAAATAAAGAATAAAAATAAAAAATAGGGATATACTCACCCTCTGACGCGCCCTGGTTGTAACCGCTGCAACCGGCAGCCTCCGTTCCTAAGAATGAGCCAGTGAAGGACCTTCGATGACGTCGCGGCTTGTGATTGGTCGCGTGAGCGGTCACGTGAGCGGTTACGCGACCAATCACAAGACCGCGACATCATTGCAGGTCCTTCACTCGCTCATTCTTAGGAACGGAGGCTGCCGGTTTCAGCGGTTACAACCAGGGCGCGTCAGAGGGTGAGTATATCCCTATTTTTTTTTTTTATTCTTTATTTTACACATGAATATGCATCCCGATCCCGATTCCCGATATCGCAAAAATATCGGAACTCGGTATCGGAATTCCGATACCGCAAATATCGGCCGATACCCAATACTTGCGGTATCGGAATGCTCAACACTAGTTAGGACACCACTAGCAGCAAATGTGGAGGTATCATTGCAAGGCCAAAGCAGTCAAGGAATCACAAGGTTTTTGGTAGGAAACACTGTATGTAGGTCAACATCAAGAATACCATCACCAACCCTCTCTCAATCGGCCATGTCCACCACCACCACCACCGCTATTTCCACCAAATGCACCTCTCCAGTCCAGCTCACCCTACAAGAGACTCTCGTTAAGAAAAGAAACTACTCATCCTCTCATCCGCGTACACAGGGTTTGAATGCCCACATTGCTAGACTAATCTCGCTAGAGACGATGCCCTACCGGTTGATTGAAAGCGAAGCTTTCAAAGCCCTGATGGCCTACGTAGTACCACGCTATGACCTACCTAGTCGACACTTCTTTGCGAGAAAAGCCATCCCAGTTCTCCACCAGCATGTCAAAGACCGCATTGTCCATGCACTGAGGCAATCAGTCAGTAGAAAGGTGCACCTCACAACAGATGCATGGACCAGTAGGCATGGCCAGGGACATTACATGTCCATCACGGCGTACTGGGTTAATGTGGTGGATGCAGGGTCCACTGGGGACAGCCATAGTGGGACAGTTCTGCCTAGCCCACGGTCTAGGAAACAGTTGGCTGTAGGCGTTCGCCCCTCCTCCTCCTCCTCCAGAAGCGAGAGCTCGTCTACAGAGTGCAGTCGCACGACCACTCCATCCACAGCTGCCAGTGTTGCACACGAGGTGTCCCATTATAGAACAGCTAGTGGTAAGCATCAGCAGGCTGTGTTGGAAATGAAGTGTTTGGGCGAGAACAGACACACCGCGGAAGTTCTGGCCGAGTACTTGCAGCAAGAAACTCAGTCATAGCTGGGCAGTGTACATCTTGAGGCTGGCAAGGTAGTCAGTGATAACGGAAGGAATTTTATGGCTGCCATAGCCCTTTCAGAACTGAAATACATACCTTGCCTGGCTCACACCTTGAACCTGGTGGTGCAGTGCTTCCTGAAAAATGATCCGGGGTTACCAGCCCTGCTCCTGAAGGTGCGAAGACTTTGCTCGCACATCCGCCGGTCACCCGTACTCTCCAGCCATATGCTGAACCATCAGCGATCGCTGAGGCTTCCCCAGCACCACCTAATAATCGACGTTGCAACAAGGTGGAACTCCACACTGCACATGCTTTAGAGGCTGTGCGAACAGAGGTGTGCTGTAATGTATTTGTGGGAGGATACACATACACGGGCAGGCAGTTGGATGGCAGACATGAAGTTGTCAGGTGTGCAGTGGTCGAAGCTACAAGACCTCTGTCAAGTCCTTCAGTGTATTGAGGAATGCACAGGGCTGGTAAGTGCAGATGACGCCATCATAAGCATAAGCATCCCACTAATGCCTCTGCTGATGCAAAGTTTGACACACATTAAGGAGCAGGGGTCTGCAGCCGAGGAGGAGGGAAGCTTTGATGACAGTCAGCCATTGCCTGCTCAGGGAAGTCTCCTGGACGAGGTGGTGGATGAAGAGGAGGAGGAGGAAGATGGGGATGAATATTTATGGGAGGAGGATGCTTCTCAGGGGGCAATAGAAACTGGTGGCGTTGCAAGGTCAGGTACATGGTTGTTGCGGGAGATAAGTGATGTTGATTTGCAAGAAAGTGCTTCTCAACCCAGCACAAGCAGTGAATTGACACCTGGAACATTGGCCAACATGGCTGAGTATGCCTTGCGTATCCTAAAAAGGGACCCCCGCATTATCAAAATGATGACCGATGACGATTACTGGTTGGCCTGCCTCCTGGATCCACGATATAAAGGAAAATTACAAAATATCATGCCACATGAGAACCTTGAGCAAATATTGTCTACCAAACAAGCAACTCTTGTAGACCGTTTGGTTCAGGCAGTCCCAGCACACAGCGGC